>NC_054852.1:0-365000 GCF_016861625.1 Aspergillus luchuensis
AACCCTAAAAACCCTAAAACCCTAAAACCCTAAAACCCTAAACCCTAAAACCCTAAAACCCTAAAACCCTAAACCCTAATAAAACCCTAATAATAACCCTAAAACCCTAATAAAACATACTCATAAGTACAATCGGGGCCTTGACTTTAGCGGAAACATCGGAACTCTGGGAAAAGAGGTTGGCAAGAAGATCACCGCTCTCCGCATTAGGCACCCGCACCACAACCCATGACTTCAGCTTAGGAAAAACACTTCCTTACTGCTTATTGCCCTATACAAGCGCCAAAATGACAATCATCAATGATGATACTTATTAATCATTTGTCACGACATGGCTATGCTACGCTTCTTTTACGTAGAGTATATGACTTCCGTAACGTTGTATTGGAGCTTTCTAGTCCCTATTCCTCAGGGGCTGGTCCCGGTATCTTTTTTCGGACGACAGACCTCACAGAGATGAACATGGCGATTTCATAAATTCGTGACCATATTCGAAACTCATTCTCATTGATCGGGAAACTGGTCATGCGTCCCATCTAGTATACGTTATCTAAGCACCGTTGATCTGCTTTTTTTTCTCACTCTCAAATGAGAACATAGGATGATCATACCCAGATAAGGCGCGCTTAGATAAAGCCCCAGAAGACGTTCGGAGAAGCCTCATTGACCAAATACGTGGTTATCACGGTCACCAGCGCTTAGATTCCAGTGGAGACGGGAACCTGACCCCTCCCCGGCGCGAAGATAACAAGTTAAGCAAGACTAGAAACTGCATTGAACTTATTGAGCTTATTCTTCACTGGCTATCGAAGCGGGGTCGGATCTAGATAAGACGTTGCGGAGAAGTGCGGAGAGATAGTATTTATCCAACTCGTATTGATAGCTGGAAACCATGGGGTACTTGTATATAGTTCGACCTACTGCAGATAGAAAACTTCTCGATTATGGCAGAATAGTTTCCGACAACCCCGTTACTTCTTTTTCTCCAGCCGTATATAAAGTGTTCTAGTCAGCCTTAATTTCCTCCTACCTCTGTTCAGTATCATAATGGAGCATATCGTTTTAAGGACCGATTCTATCGCGAGCGAAGAGAAGGCCGGAGGGAGCGGTAGCTCAGGGCCGGGAGTACATTTCAGCGTCCTCAGTGCCCTGGGAGTCCAATTCTCAGTGACGGGCGCTCCGCTGACCTTGGGGACTTACCTGTCATTAACAATCGGGGTAGGAGGCTCTCCGGCATACTTCTGGGGATTTATTATGGTCGGATTCTTCCAACTTGCGGTTGGACTAGCCGTGTCAGAACTGGCGTCGGCCATCCCTCACACCTCCGGTTGGCCCACTCCGCTGCATACAGCCCTGAAGACACCACAGCTAATGGAACGTGCTGCTCTAGGTCCGGCCCATTGGGTTGTTGCCCTTGCTCCTCCTCAGTATCGCCGCGGAGTGGGATACACCATGGGCTGGCTCTTAAATTGCGCCTGGTTTTGCATAACCTCCGCCTCGTGCCTCTACCCGGCCCAACTGACCCTCGCCCTTGTCCAAGCTAATCACCCCGACTTCAATTCGGCCTCATATCATGTCTACCTGCTGTATATTTTCTTTGCTCTGGTGTTCCTCATATTAAATCTGCCGATTGCTCTGAAATCCCTGGCCTACATACTCAGCGCGGCCGTGTTTCTGTTCAACGGATCGGCCATCTACATCCTCATCATCCTGCTGGCTCGGGCGACGCCCAAACAATCCGCAAATGTGGTCTTCGTTGAGTTCGTAAATGAAACGGGGTGGAGCTCAGACGGTTGGGTCTTTTTTATCGGTCTCTTGCCAGCTGTCGCTATCCTGGGGGTCTTTGATTCGGCCACCCATCTCACAAATGAGCTGGAAAACCCCTCGAAACAGGTCCCCGTCGTACTCCTCGGCTCGCTGGGACTCAGCATCACTGTGGGAGTCCCCATGATTTTGGTGTACCAATTTTGCAATACGGACCCCGCCAGCATGCTTGAACCGGTGGGTGGCCAGCCTCTTGTGCAACTCCTCCTCAACGCTACATCTTCGCTCGCCCTCACCAACGTGGGCATTTCCCTTGTTATCCTCTGCTTCTGTCTCGCTGGTACTTCCGCACTGGTCAGCTGGTCGAGGCTGTACTGGTCTTTCTCTCGAGAAGGCGCTTTACCCTTCTCCGGGAGGATGAGTAAGTTGACTTCCCAAGACGGCGTCCCATTGAACGCTTTACTGTGGAATACACTGCTGTGCCTTGCCCTCGGAACAGTCAGCATTGGCTCTACCACCGCCATGAATGCACTGTTTGGTGCGTCGGGGCTTTGCAGCTCGATGTCGCTGATCGGAGCGATGGGGCTGGCCTTGTGGAACGGTCGTGACTGTCTTGACAATAATCGATGGTTGAATCTGGGTCGATGGGGCAATGCTATATTTTGGGTGGCGCTGGTATGGACCGTGTTTATGTGTGTCGCTATCTCGATGCCACTGTATCGGCCTGTCACACCGTCGACGATGAACTGGGCATCGGTGGTTTTCCTGGGCTTCGTGTTTGTGTCTGGGGTTTATTGGGTGTGTGTCTTTTCGAGGGCGAAGCGTCCGCAGCATACTGAGGTGGTTCCTATTGATGCTACCGACAAAGCTTAAAGCGATCCTGCCAATGCTTGGTTGAAAAGTAGGGATTTGATTTACTTTGTTTATTTGTGTGTAACGGTTGGTGTGGATGTGAATTATTGTCCCAGATGAATTTTCGGTTTCTATTCACTAACCGACCTCCACAATTAACCTATCGATGGCACCATAATAAGTTTAGAAGAGAAACGTCATATATTAGTTACGAAAGTTGGTGGTACTTTGGAAGTTTAAGAAGATTGTATGGGAAATGAGGCGTAGGAGTTCGGTGTCGCTGTTCCTACTACAGGACCACTCCAGAACTAGAAATGTGCAAATCAGACAACCCATTTTTTTGGTGCCAAGTCTCCAATACCTCCGTGAAATCGAGTATTCCCCTTCCCCAAGAAAGAGATCTTGCCATTTTGAACTGGTCCTCCGGTGTCTTAGCCTGCATACGGGCCCCCTCAAGGGTGGCATAACTGGGTGTGCACCCAGGAATAGCAGCGTATGCATAGGCATTACTGGCAACAGTCAATGCCCAGGCCTCCTCGGCTTCGAAAGTAGGCTCGATCACCAGCTTATCGGTCGGACCGACCTTCTTCTGCGCGGCCGCAATAATCTTTGCTACATGCGAGCCCAGAAGATCCATGATGTGCACGACGTTGACCGTCGTGCCCGCCTGTGCAAAGCCTGTGAGGATGAGATTGGGGAAACCGTGGGTGAGCACACCGTGGAGAGTCCCTGCGCCCTTCTTCCATTTGTCGTCTAGAGATTCCCCGCCTCGGCCTCGGACATCGATTCGGGCTCGATATGATGGCCCTCCTGCGGTGAAGGATTCGAATCCAGTGCCGAAGATTACCACGTCGACGTTATATTCCTGCCCGTCGAAGCAGATGCCCCTTGACGAAAATCCGTCGATTCCCCTGCCGGCTGTATCGACGAGCTGTACGTTGGGCTGGTTGAAGGCATCGAGATAATCATCATGGAAGCATGGCCGCTTGCACCAGCCCGGATACCACGGCTTCAGGCCTTCTGCCGTGGTAGAATCCTTGACGATGGCATCAACTCGCTGCCGAATCCCTTCTTGACGCGGCATATCCAGACCGTGCAGCAGCTTGACATACTCGGTGACATTTGAATCGGTCACGTTAGCTGCCGCCGGTCCACCGATTAATGCGGAATAAGAAGGAAAATGCGTCCATCCGTCATTGACTAGGTTCTTCATCGGTAGGTTGGGAATGCGAGAAAGAAACGCAGCCATGTTCTCTCGGCGCTCCTGCTGCCATGCCTTGCGATTCTGGGTCACATCCCTTCGCCACTCCTCCGGGTCAATTGTCTTCTGGCCACGCGTGTCCACCGCTGAGGGGGTGCGTTGAAACACGTACAGTTGGCCAGCCCATTTTGCCAGCTCTGGCACAACCTGGATGCCCGTGGCTCCGGTGCCGATAAACGCGACTTTTTTCCCGCGGAGCAGATCCAGCGTTGGGTCCGTCGGTGATCCACCAGTGTAATCGTAGTCCCAGCGGGAGGTGTGGAAGATGTGTCCTGTGTAAGTGTCCAAACCAGCGAGGCGCGGTAGTTTGGGCCGATTCAGGATGCCGGACGCGAGGATGACGAATTCCGAGCGTATCACGTATGTCTCCTCAGTTTTCGTGACTGGGTGTTTCCGAACGACCTTGGTCATCCATTCGGAGCTGGCATCGTTCCAGACAGTTTCGTGAATCGTACAACCGAAGAGCGGACGACGCTGGAACTGAAAGTGTTCGGCGACCAGCTCGGCATACTGTCTCAGCTCCGGACCGTAGGAGTACCGATGCGACGGGATGAATCCAGTCTCGTCCAGCAAGGGCAGATAGCAGGAGCTCTCCACATCGCACATTAGACCCGGGTATCGGTTCCAGTACCATGTTCCGCCAAATCCCCAGGCGGAGTCCACGAAGACGAAGTCCTCAGCCTTGAACCCGGCCGTTTGGATGAGTCGGACGGCGTAGAGCAGCGCCCCGAAGCCTGCACCCGTAATGACCACCTTTGTATGACCGCCGTTGGGGACTGGAGCAGGTTGCGAGAGATAGGGGTTCTTGCTCTGGTTCACCTCGCCGCGCACCCAGGGGTCTTCGGCAAAGTGCTTGAATTTGTCGCTGAGCGCGATGTCGGCGTATTGTGCAATCCCATCGGCGCGCAGGCGCTTCTGTGCTTCGGCGGCATATTTCTCAAGTGTAGCCGTAAAGTCGGCTTCGGAGATGGAAATTGAACCCATGGTGAGGGGCGATGGATTTTTGATATGTTGAAAGGGTTGTCTCTGAGCGATGACAATTGGAAAAACCCGGCCTCCGGGGCCCATGATATATATTTGACTTGCTCGTTACGAAAAGAAATTTTCTACTTCGCTATCTAAGCGCGTTACACCGCGTGGTAGGACTTATACTGCATGCTATCTAGGCGCAGTATACCCCGAGCCACCAGAAGATTAAAGTGCCATGGGCCAAGAGATGGTACCGCCACATGACATGCTTCCACTCATGTTACTTCTGACCTAGGCTAAATCGGCCGAGAAGAACCTGAAATATGTTTTATCTTTGGTTGAAAGGCCCCTCTCTTCCGAGATCAGTGTCCACCTGTTGACGATCTTGGCGCAAAAGACCCATCCGCTCCTTATCTAAGCGCTCCTTGCAAATTTGGTGACGATAAGGGACGTAGATTCACACTGGTCCTGTCCCTGACATTGTCTTGTTAGGGACTCCTTACCATGAGAATGGCGAATTTACCAACCTTAGTCGCGCGTTATCCTTCCTATCCATTTACGATACTGACACGTTTTCCTTGTTAACGGATGAAGCAACGAAAATCTTCTGCTGGGAGGGAGGATCCCTTGGCACTGTCAGCAGTTGTGGGTCGAAAGGAGAAAGGATTGCATTCACTCTCATCCGACAAGAACAGGGTATGTATACGCAATGTGAAGCCCAAATGGACTTCCAATCAGTCTAGATTGAAGAAAGGAGAATAGGATGGAATCAATTTCGTATACGAGGTTCTATTATCTGTCACGTAGATCCTCGATTCCCATTATCATCTAGTGTCTAAGGCTATTCATCTCGTTCACCGGTAGGATCTACAACTTCGCCTCACTCAATGCTTGGATGACTTCCTTTGCGCCACGCTCTCCAGAAATCACAGCCCCGTACATGTATCCTTTGCATTCATACGCAGTCTCAGTACAAACAAAGTGTACCTTGCCGTGGGTGGCCCGGAGAGCATGCTCATGAAGGGTAGTGATTCCCGGCGGTGACACCGGGTCAGTACACACCCACGACCACAGGTCTTTACTCCAGGTGCGTTGAGCCACTCCAATGGGATCTGGCACCTTTGTGTACGGACCAAAGACTCGTTCGATATCCGTCAAGATGGCTTTGGTGCGCTCTGCCCGGGGATACTTGCACAGTTGACGCCCAAACTCTCCGTTAGTAAAGCATGTCGGCGAATAATGTCCTTTTCTATCGTTTCTTGTGTCTCTGGAGGTGGATAGTGGTCCTTTGAAAGACATAAGAGCACCTGAAAGGCCAGCCTTGCGCCACCATGGCTCCGAGTAGATTACAATGTTCTTGAAGGGAAAGGACTGGACGCCGTGTTCTGCAAGCTTGAGTCTCCATGAGGGCAGTGGAGGATCAAAGGTGATGCTCTTGGAAAAATTGTTTGCACGGAGAAAATGACCCGCTTACAGGAGAAGTCACCGCGTGCCGAAGACACCAGTACACCCCATGGGGATTGTGAAATCCTGAATACTGGCGAGTTGAGCACAACAGAGTTAGGCTGTAGCAGATTCACTAGGCCGAGATAGACTGGGAGCCTGTGGATAATCCGGTTAGCATTCGTATATAGATGCTGTGACGTTCGGCATCACACTCACCTGCAAGGAAGAGGGGATATTGGGCTCCATGCTTGACGTCGGAACGCATGCAGGATGGCCCTCCTCACTTTTCAAGTAGTGAAAGAAAAATGACGCACTGATTTCCGACGCTTCTATACCAACGATAGCTCTCATCCACATGTTGACGACAGCTAATGCGGTGTTGGAGGATGTTTTCGTCTTTGCCCATTCAAGTAGAGTCAGTTTGTCGAGCCCTTCCCCGGTTCCGATTGGGTCACGGATATCCAATTTATGGCAGGAATTCTCAATCTCCCTAGTAATCAACCGAATCGCCTCTGCTGCATTGGGCTCAGCAGAATTCTGAAAGCTCAGATTACATATCCAAGGTATAGATGGCGCAAGAGGGAGGGTTGACGTGCATCGGGCGTCAGACCATAACCAGTTCTGCGGAAACCACCATCCAAGTCTTCGAAGATCAAATCTCCGTCCGACCTCTGGACGACAAGCTCGAGCTTCAACATCTGAGCAAGCTTATAGATCTCACTCTGGTTTGTACCGTTAATCCACGCTTCTCCCAGGTCAACTTTCCCCCATCACCCAGCGGATCAACCGACTATGTCTTGCCTCCAACACGGTCCCTGGCCTCAACAACCACGCAACAGAAGCCAACCTTCTGCACCTCCCACGCGGCCTTCAATCCGCTCAGGCCTGCTCCTACCACAATGACGTCGAATTTCCGCAGCGGCTCCTGTCGCACCGCAGCATACACCTCGATCTCAAACTTGATATGCGGCGATGCGAGCGCCGGCACCGTTACCAGGGTCGTTGCAGGCCGATGCCGCTGCAAGAAGGCCCAAGATTCTTGGCATGTATTGTATTTCTGGGATCATAATCGACCACGTAGTAGACCAGCCTGTACACGTCCTGGACAGTGGTACCGGCAGCCTCCAGGGCACCGCCTAGGCTTTCCATTGCCAAAGCTATCTGGTCATTCGGGTCTTCGGGAAAGACCTTGTTTTCATCGCATGGAGCAGCTTCGCATAGTCCCGCGGTTCCCCGCAGTGCGATATGTCATCAGAATGGTCCAGAGCACTTTCGAGATAGCAGCGCTTAGATTCCTGATATCCTTCCGGGTTGGCGTACGTCAGGGGCATGTCTTGAGGCCCGACTAGTGTAATCCGGATTGACGCATTCAGAGGTATCATCCACCGTTGCAAGCTACACAGATAGAACTATTACTACATTTCATTCACTTGGCTTCCGGGTTAATTGCTTTGCATCTATTTGCACCGACGGTCCTCGGTGCCTTGATTTGTTCATCCATAGTATACATGACTCATAAACTACCGAAGGGCATATGAAATTGATTAGGATATAGATCTTGACCCATCCAACTTGAACCCTCCCACCTGTAGTCTCTGGAACACCCCATTCGGATCATACTTGGCGGCCACTTCTTTCAAAAATGCCTTGTTCTTCTCACCAAAGCTTGTAATCACATCCTGCCTCTGATGTGCATAATTCATAAACCTAAAAGACTGAAACTTCCCATACTCTCGGGCTAAATTTTCGATTGTTGCACCCAACCTCTCTAAGACCGACACTACTTCATCGTCATCGGCCTTATCTTCCCACGTACTCGTGAGCAGAATGTTGGTGAGAGGCTCGTTAGGGCCCTCCAGTCCATATACATTCTCATAGCCTTCATCAGCACCTTTATTCCTCATCGCCGGTGTGATATGATTGACATCAAAAGCGAATCGAAGTCGTTTAGCATATGGCTCCGTAATCTGCGCCCAGGCCACGTATGCAGACTTAAGCAGATCAATGTTATAACCTATACAAACTGTCCAGTAGGCATTCCTCTTCCCTCGGCTGTCTGTGACCTCTTGCATTTCCGCAGCCAGATTGCTGTACTCAGCCAAACGAAGGGTATTACCGACGCTTGGGATACGGCAGATCTCATCGTAGATAGGAGGATTCGCGAGTGGCTCCGGATATCCCATGAAATGAACAGCGATCATCATGCCATCACGGCGGAAAAAGTCGACGATCATGTGCGCCTTCCCGTTGGTAGTCATTCTCTGGGTGTATTTGTCGTATGCTCTAAAAACGGCGTCAAAATGCTCTTCTTGCACGGCGTAGTACCCGCCCCACATTCCCTGGTACGGGTGGAGTTTCAGGGTCAGATTGGTCACGATGCCGAAGTTGTGTGCGCCGCCGCCGTGGAGGGCTCGGTAGAGGTCTGGATGGCAGTCCTTATCGACAGTGATCTGCTGTCCGTTGGCGAGCACGATGTCAACGGCGAGAAGGTTATCGATTCCCCAACCCTCCTGAGTGGATAAATATGATAGACCTCCTAGGAGTGTGTGAGCGGTTTGTTATACTTCAAGCATTCATCTGCAGTCGGCGAGTTCCTACCGCCAAAAATAAAGCCAGGGACACCAACTCCATAGTCCCGTCCTCCCGCTGCAATGACGCCGTGTGGCTCCAGAATCTTGAACAAATCGCCCCATCGCACCCCGGGCCCGACCCGGACGCTTGACCTGTCCTCCGCAATTTCAACGTGGTTGAGATTGGCGAGGTCGAATTGGAATCCAGCGTTGACGCTGCAGCCGTCAGGATTGGACGAGTGACCCCCTCCTTTGATTGCAAACGGACAGTTTCGCTTTACAACCTCGAGCATGGCCTTGGCAACCTGGCAGGCCTCAGTCGGTTGAAAGAAACATTCTGGGGCTTTCTCTCTCTGAATCTGGTTCCAAAACGAGTTCTGGGCCTTTTCAAATGCGGGAGACGAGCCATCGATCACCTGTGTAGGGTAAAGTGCTGTGACTGCGTCTCGCTGGGAAATTGGTTAGCTATGTCGTTGTGTATCACCTCGCGGTAGAAGAACCGATGCCCCACCACCTACCAACGCAGAGAGAGCGGCATTGTTGGTCAAATTACACGACATGTTGGCTTTTCAAGTAACAGTAGGACTTCCGATGGTGATTGTTCCCTTATACTTCCTACAAGCACTCCAGTCCATTATAAAGACGTCATCCGGATATAGTCGACGCGGATAAATTGAAAGATCATGGCATCGTTCTTGGCGTTATAATCCACTCTGCCAGTCTTGGCCCTCGGGTTCCGCGGGCTCCGCAGCAGTCTCTTCCAATCTAAGCGCCATCGATCCCCACAAGCGATTTTGCCCGTCTCGAGTACTGCTAGATATCTTAGCGCCAAATATTTGTTTCCCGAGATGGAAATGAAACGTGGAACGTAGTACAACATGTCTCTTTTCGGTTGCTATTTCTATGTATGTCTTTGCCCAGACCTTGAAACAAGGCTCAAGATAAAGTGCGCTTTATAGAATTTATGCGCATTTCGCCCTACCACAACACTTTCATTCCGATAAAACCCACCCAGGTGAGTGATTCGCTTCGTTGACTCCCAAGTCCCATCTCAGCCGACGTAAACCGGATCTCAAAGACTCCCACTCAACCTTCCCAGCGCTGTCCTACCTATTCGAAATGACTAGCTTCGATGAACCTCTCCCCACCATAGGGAAGTCTGCAGTACGTCCACCGGGCCCTGGTATATGCTACCATCAACCAAACAAGAACTAACCTCTATCACAGGTTGATTTACTGAGCGCAATTCGGCCGCAATGTACCCTTCTTCGCGGCACGCCTGAATATGAAAACGCGCGCAACGGATACTGGGCGGCTGAGCAGGCCCGCTGTACCCCATACTGCATCTTCCAACCCACCAATGCGGAGGATGTGTCGCACGCAGTCAATGTACTACGGGAAACAGGGTGTGCTTTTGGAATCAAGAGCGGCGGACACGGCCGATGTGAGGGAGAGTCCTCCATCTCAGCTGGGGTTCTCATTGACTTGAAGACGTTGGATGAGATTAGGCTCTTCGACGATAAGACGTCTTGTCGCGTTGGTCCAGGCAATACCTGGGCGAATGTTTATGGGACGCTCAATCCGCAGGGGCTGACGGTTATTGGGGGGCGGGCGTCCACAGTAGGAGTGGGGGGGTTTTGCGTTTCGGGTGAGTCTAAGTTTTTACCGAAAGAGTATCGTTGTCGTGCGTGACCGAGGATTGTCTAACCCGTTTCTGGTATCATGGTAATCCATAGGTGGCATCTCATTCTTCTCCAACCGCCACGGCTGGGCCCTCGACAATATACGCTCTTTCGAGGTCGTCCTAGCGGACGGTCGCATCGTTACCGCCAGCCCGTCGTCGAACCCGGACCTTTACAAAGCCCTGCGCGGCGGCGGCGCCAATTTCGGCATCGTCACCAGCTTCGATCTTATGGTACACCCGTACCAAGGCATGTGGGGTGGCGGCATTAATTGGACCTGGGAGCACGGGGACGCCATCATCGACACCTTTATCGATTACGGTAATGACAATGTACACAATGTCGACGCCTCTGTGCTGATTGGGGTGATCAACTACAACGGAACTTGGGTCTGGCACGCGGATATCGAGCACCTCATGCCTACACCGGCGGACAAAAATCCCGCACTGAAACGCCTCCTCGACATCCCTGCCGTCAGCGATTTTACAGGGCCGACGAGCCAGATCCAGCGTACGGACAGCATCCTGGACCATTACCCTCCCGGCTCCTATAACGGGTACTGGACCTTCTGCACAAAGGTGGACAAACGGCTCATTAAGATATTTATGGAGACCTGGCGAGAGGAGATCGATCCCATTCTCCACATTGAAGGAATCGAGAGGTCCGCTCTGGCAGATATAAACTTTGTCTCGGGGAATATCATTAACGCCATGCGAAGGAATGGCGGCAATGCGCTCGGGGTTGTGGATCAGGGTCCCTTCCTCGTCTTCCTTATGGAGCCGTTCTGGATCAACGCAGTTGATAGTCCGAGCGTGTGGAAGGCGATGAAGACCACGGCGACAAAGACGCAGGACGAGGCAAAACGTCTGGGTCTGCATCACGAGTATATTTACTTGAATTATGCGAATCCATTCCAGGATGTGTACGGCGGGTACGGAGAGAAGGCAAAACGTTTCCTCATGGAGGTCAGCAGCAAATATGATCCCGACGGATTCTTCCAGGCACAGCGCGGTGCGGGTTGGGATCTTCGTGGGCCGATGATGCCGTCGTCGAGGATGTAAGGCCTATACTTGTAGCTCAAGAATGCCGTGCACAGACTTCGCTTAGGAGATACAATAGCTAGGTTGTTTTGTCTTCTTTCGCTATTATGTGAATCGTCGCCTATTTGAACTCTCCATTTTCAAAGTAATATTACTACAACCACCCAAGAATCATACTAGAGTCCCGACTGTGTCTTCTGGCTGATCCACAGGGAATTAGCAGTGACCCGTACATAGCCATCTCCCGTCAATAGCTCGGCTTTCAGAAACCACTTCCGATCCTCTCTCTTGCGCAACCACGTCTTTATGATTAGAATGCAACACGATGGCACCGGCGCCCGGTACGAAACATCCAGTCGAGCAGTATAGAGAGCCGTTTTCTGATCAGATAAAGCAGCTCGGTACTGCTCAACGCAGGAGCTAAGAGCCTCATCGAGTAACGAGGCAAGAACGCCTCCATGTATTGTATCCTCAAATCCATTAAGCCCGTTACCTGTCTTCACAAGTAGGATAAAGGGCGGAACGCCGCGCATCTCCTCGTCCAGTTTCGCGATTTCCACCTCTGAGGCGGTGGTGTGTGGATTTAACCTGAAGATCGTACGGTGCATGAGCCCCATTGCGTGCTCGACGGTGTCAATTGTGTTGATGGTGCGACTGAAGAACGAGTTTGCTGTCCTGTTGGGTGCTGGAAATTGGGCGATAAATGGGACCGGTTGATAGAGGCCGGAACTCAAGTAGGGCTTGACGGGGGATTCAGCAAAGAAGGCTTTAGTTGTCTGCGGGACAGAAAGTTCGGCAAGGGCTTGTGTGTAGTCTTTGTAACTGTACTGGTTGGTCATTCTGATTGAACGGGGCGTGGCCTGAGATAAAGTGCAGGTGTGTAGTCGAGTGGCGATACTCTCCGGCTAATGCTTCTGACTACGTCGGAGATTTAATCCTTAAAGCTTAAGGGCCGGGTACACTGACAACAGAGGAGGTACACACATTACTGCCGAGGCATCATAGACCTTCGGTAAGGTTGTGACCGTCATTCTCGCTGCTTCTGAATAGGCCAGGTTTAGCCTTTGCTCTAGTGGGAGTCAGAACACTCATGTTGATCGTCAGAAATTGACCAACACCAGTCCCGGGCTTGCTGGCACTATTGCTGCTCGAATATTCCGTTGTTAAATCTACCTTCAATCGATGCGCAGTGAGATTAATAGGGACGTCCGTGAAAGCGGTACAGCCTATCTATGGATTACCCACCGGATCTACACCCTTCAGGGGGGCATCGGCATCTTCGCGGGTTTTCCTTGAGCAACACAGGTTCTATTGCCAAGCACACAAAGCTTAGAAGATCTCATGTCATACCATAATACCGGACAAGGATTTGAGCGCCTTAGAAGGGGTGGGGAAATGGCCAGGGATCCTACTGTTGCGACAACTGTAAAAAGAATTATTTAGCGGACTAGTCTCCACATTCGGACGGAGTCCAGACAGACATACATGGAGCACCGATAGTCTTTTGGAATGAAAGACGTATGCTGCTTCCTCTACCCCAGTCATCAATGTGGTTCTTTGAGGCGATCAAGTGCGTAACGTACACCTATCGCTCAGATACAGCCTCATTCGTCGGGAGAGGGGGTAGGCTTTCTTACCCTGAAGAGGAAGCCAAGTCGATTAACGATGGACGACAATCGTGGAATGTTCTATAGAGGTACTAGGTACCATCTGGGTACCTTTCAATAGCGCTTATCAGTATAGCAGGCGATTTCTATCTAAGCGCTCTCGAATTTAGTCGGGTATACCAATTCAATAGGGATGGATCGGACAAAGGTGGCGATGGCGGGCCCCTTAGACAAAATCCATACTGTTAGCAGCTACCCTGTCTTCATTGATATGATCTCAATGCGGGTCCACCATGGTGTGCAGGGAACTCCGCCCCTTCGCTATACCGACTTCCACGACAGGCTACCATGACAGGCTACCATGACTCGGCCGATATGGCTCCTTAATATCACCGCACCCCAGTCTCCCAATTCGTTGACAGCCTATCTCGTTGATGTCTCCGGGGTTTTCACCTCCATTTGACTTTGTACATATCATAGCCCAATGTCCATATCACCCTACACACCAGTGCCAGTACAACAAAAGAATCGAAGTGCTTAACATGGCTACCTTCACTGCATTTTTCAACAACATCACCATAACCCACCAGGAGCGAGAGCTCCTGACGGAGCTCATGGGTGAACGTGAAATTCATCCCGACGACACCATTGACCTACTGAAGGAAGCGCCAACGAAGAGGAGCATGCCCTCTAGCCCCCACCAACACCCATCATCTGGAATGACGAATCCAACGCCAACACACGTCCCCAGCTGCTGGACATTTGAGGATTTTGGCTCTCTCACCCAGTCCTTTCGCATCGTGGCGACTGACATACGTAAGAGGCATCCGAGCACACCCCTACCAGGGCATTTTGCTTATCGTTGGCTTGCGTGTAGTAGCTCAGCCTGACTTGAAGGGTATCATGGTCTCATCCAAGGAGAATGAGGAACCCGCCGATAGGCAAAGAAAGAAGTAGCATTTGTTTCTTCTTTCCTCTCTATATGCTGTCCTCTTGGGTGTTTGATTTTTATATCTGTGATAGCCTATTGTAAGGAGAAGGTGGATAAGGCGTGTATGTCTGCTCAGTGATCGGTGCTCCACCTGCGCTGTAGAAATTGCTTACACCCATTTGTCCTCTCTACGAGGGAATTTTCAAAGTGTCCTGCGAATATAGAGAAACCAGGTGCTGCGGTAGGAATCTTGCTGAATTCCCAGAGTCCAATATATCCTCGGGCCTAGCGGCCAATGAGTTAGAATCAAGGCACGATTCAAACTTGTCAGGCTTAATCCTTATCTAAGCGCTGTATACTCTAGAAAGGAGCTAAAATGACCACTACTCACCCGTGGTTGATCTCAGTGCCCCGGATCCTTATCTAAGCGCCGGCAACATTAAGCGCCGGCAACAAACGCTAAACGGTGATGAGAAATGGGAATCTCTGTCGTTTCATAAACAAGGGTTGATCTTACAATGGGAATGTTGTGCTATGAATATTCTTGCACTATCCATTACCTATACCATCGTCTCTCACTTTGCGCACCGTTCAAGATGACCTCAATGACCGTCAGGAAGCCCAACAGGGCTTTAGATCTCCTAACCGATCTGATACAACAATATGTAAAGACGAACCCCAAATCCGCCAACGAGAATAAACGTGCGTGCAAGGTCATGCCCGCAGGCAACACACGTGCTGTCTTCGTGTACCAGCCATTTCCCCTGGTCATGGTGAGTGGAACGGACTGCTACTTGACGTCCCTTGACGGCGTCGAGTACATTGACTTTGTTTCGGAGTATTTCGCTGGTATGTTCGGGCATTCGCATCCTTCCATCAAGCACGCCCTTGAGGAAGCCACCAAAACGGGGTTCAACCTCGGGGCTCCAAGTAAAAAAGAGATCGAACTTGCCGAGGCTATTACGTCTCGTTTTCCCAGTATGGATATGGTTCAGTTCTGTACTTCGGGGACGGAAGCGAATACGTTGGCTATCGCGGTGGGGTTGAATTACTCCAAGCGGAAGAAGGTAAGCCTATAGCAGGCGCAACTTAAGGGGATAAAGAACTGAGACCACTCTGATTTCTTCTTAAGGTCGTTGTGTTCGAAAACGGTTATCATGGAAATACACTTTCCTTCAAACGTCCCAATGCGCTACGCCTCCCTCACGAATTCATCCTCGCCCCGTACAATGATATAGCTGGAACTCACCAGATCCTCCAGCCCGACGTTGGCGTTATCATCGTGGAGCCTATGCAGGGCGCAGGTGGTATGGTGCCCGCGAGTCGTGCATTCCTATCTTTCCTCCGTGAGCAAGCCACCAAGCTCGGTGCCATCCTTATTTTCGACGAAGTAGTCACCGCCCGCACGCACTACCACGGTCTGCAGGGATATTACAATATCATCCCCGACATGACCACCATTGGCAAATTCTATGGTGGCGGATTGCCCTTCGGCGCTTATGGAGGTCGCCGGGAGATTATGGATACCCTTGATTCACGGGCCATCAATAGCCTGCATCATTCGGGGACATGGCACAATAATATCTTCACCATGTCCGCCGGTCTCGCGGCTGTGGAGTTGCTTTCTGCTAGAAACATTGAAAAGGCTAATCAGTTGGGTACACAGCTCCGTGAAGGGCTAGATGTGGTTTTCAATGTATCTAGGCCTGACACGGCCGTTGTGCGCGGTTTTGGGAGCCTGGTCGGCGTGCACTTTTTGGGGCCGGATTCAGACGCCCTACGAGATGCTTTTTACTTCTTCCTGCTGACGCGGAAGATTTATGTGGGCCATCGGGGGTTCCTATGTTTGAGCATTGTTCATAAAGAGGAACACATCCAGGCCGTGCTGGAAGCGGTAAAGGAGTTTTGTCGGGCCGCCTTTCCCAAGTCTACCATGTAGTAGGAATCATTTGTATCTTATATATTATGGTGTACCTTCAAACTCCTACGGTCCCACCTGTAAGGAAGGTTGTGCTTATACTCTGTGCGTAGATTTATATCGAAGGGCGATGAATCATATACTTCATTCAGTTCATCTTAACCTACTAGAAGCTATTGGAACAATTTGCCTATACAGATGCTCAGCAGTCGGGTCACTGGCAGGGCTGCCTCACGCGGAGCCTCGATTGTTGCTGCCTTTCTAGCGGTCGCATCTACAAAACAAATAAAAACAAACAAATATGCAAGATCAATGAACAAAATAGTATTTATTTCATTCAATAGGATCAAATATATCAATATTATCAAACATTCCATGCAAACCATATAAAACAAATTCAATCAAAAGGACCTGCCTTTCTTCAGCATCGAGGACTGGGGTATCCTGATGAGGAAGTGATTAAATATCTTAAAAAATTAATCACAAATATTCATTTAACAGACCCATTAAGATCAGGTGAATTTGATCTCTGCGAGACTTGCCGAATTGTAAATACAAATAAATAAATATCAAGCAGAATAATACAAACAAAACAAATACTGTGTAATTATTTACATTAGGATCTTATTCACATGCCTCCAAGAATTAAAACCAAGCAATATATAAGCTATATATATAACTCATTCATGAAATATCATCTGGGCCAAACTCCTGCAATAAAATCGTATATTTATTAATCTTTGATACAAATGGTGTAGGCCCTGTTCTTATCAGTGTTTTCTGCCTGGCGAGTCCGCCTTACTAGTAGTTCAACTAGCAGGGGTCTGTCACACTATTATTAGGGAAGAAAAAAAGCTATAAATTGTGGTAAAAAAAAGTTGGAAGAACTTTACACAAAAATCAACCAATATAAACTATTTATTTGACTAACTAAAATTTTTGTCATATTTTAAAAAGTTTCAATAAAAATTCACTTTCTTCCAAAATTTGCTGTATCTAGTTCTTCAATCTGTCATTCGGTTGAATTCTGATTTGCGTATAAAAAAAAAAAAATTCATTATATAGAGACAACGTATTTTAATTAATATGTCGAAAAATTAGAGTCTATTAAATTCAGCATGGTTGGGCCTATTGCTAATACCATGATTATCCCTAATAATAGACAGGAGGGTGTATTGCGGGTGTTCAATTCGGAAGTGCAGTGTATTCCACATACCCGGAGACTCCTGCAGTGGCTGTGTAGACAGGACTAGCCATTGGGCTGAACATCAAACCTCAATCCAGGGTTATAAAAATAGCACTGGAATTGATACTCCATTATGTGGGCCAACGCTCCCCGCCTTGTGAGAAGGGACGGCGCTATCAGTCTAGGGACTTTTGAGTTCCTCCGAGGTTCCACCGCAACAAGAACTTTGAAACAGTAGAGAGGATTCACCTATGGACATATATTATCGCCAGAGGATTAGGGTCTCGGGAATAGATTATTTGATGGGTATGATCATGTCTTCAGAGGCATTAATAGAATGCAAGATGTAGAATAAACTTTTGTCGAAGATAAGATGTTTCACTAGCCATGATCATAGTAAGATTTTCCGATCTCAGCCCGGTAATTATATATTTAAGCCGAGATTCAAAGGCCGTCCCATTCTATGAATCAGATTCCATTGGAGTGGGCATTTACCAAACAAATGTATCCGTTATTAGGCACAATTATAGCTACAT
This sequence comes from Aspergillus luchuensis, assembly GCF_016861625.1. Lineage (NCBI taxonomy): Eukaryota > Fungi > Ascomycota > Eurotiomycetes > Eurotiales > Aspergillaceae > Aspergillus > Aspergillus luchuensis. Next base: position 17,763 of record NC_054852.1, read on the forward strand.
ATTCACTAACATTCTTCTGTATGGCATTGAGGATTCTATCATCCATCACGACTATGACTAGCTAATTGAATATGACTACCCGGTCTTCCCCAAACATCGAGCTCTTAGTATAGTGGCTACCCATGGCATGGCTACAGTACTGTTTTTGAAGTTCATCAGCTGCTAAGAATTGGAGATCTGGAGAGAATGAAACACCCGCCTTCCATACTTTGCCTGCTTCTGACTCTATCAGAGTGTAAATCAATCAACGAATTAATTGTGTTTCAAGGTTGTCGCATGATTCATCATGACACTTAGAGTACCGAAAAACGCTCGGTTAAGGCTCCAGTCAGTATTTTCTCCAGTAAGGAAAGGGGCAGGGCCGTGTCGAAGACCTCGATAAAGGAAATATATAAGCTAGTCCCAAGCCGTATATCTGGGGATTCAAATGGATATGAATTAAGGTAACAAGATACAACCATCACGTCGAGTGCCTACGACGATAGCTTATACATCTTGAAGCCACATTCTTAAGTTGAAGGGAAACCATCCCTTGTCTTCGTCCAGGCTTAGTGGCCAAGCAACACATTCTTCAAGTTCAGAATTTTGTATTCAATAACTACGGTTTAGTCGATTACAGGTTATTAGCTAACGCATGTTTTCAGAAGGCGCAGAGAAATTGCGGGGCCAGCGAGTAAAGTGGAACGCAGTGGGGGGTTTCACACAGAAACAACATGTTTGTCTCCCCAAATTAGCAAAGATTCTGATCTGGCTCGAATGAATCACAACAATGGTCAGAGTTACAGACTCAGTTGGCTGATCAATAGAGCTCACATTAACTAAATTGAATATAGCAGGTTGCTTCATTACATTCTGCTAGCTTGCATTAGAGGCTGTCCTTCTTACTACTGCGGATACACAGCTACCTAACATTTGATCAGCGATCTCAGTATACCTTAAGAAGTCATGTCAGCTCTCCAGGGGCTCGTGGGAAGGATAAGTTCGATACTTTCCTTGAAACCATGCATTTACGGGGGTAATATGTCTTACTTGCACTTAACAAGAGCCCTGACAATCGAGAGTCTATAAACGAACCACGCCGTGGGGCCGCAGATGAGTCGGACTGGCAGATTCGCGGCACAAGAGCACGGAAGTTTCCACATTTGGTGTCAATAAAGAAGGTGTGCCTTGGTAATGGTACTTTCAAAATCAATATTACGTAGTAATAAACGCTCGCAGAAGAATTGCCAGGAATTTTGCATGAGTCGCGAATAGTCAAAATACATAGACAAGAAATATGTCCTGTCATCTACTACTTGAGCATCTGTGAGCATCCTCATTTAGTCCGTCCAGTCCCTTCCTGTCAACGAAAGGGACAAATCCCAGTCACTCTGATAGGCGACGGTCTTGGGTGGGCAAGATGGACTGTCCCAGAGATTTTGGGGTATCAAATCAACACCGATCATCGAGCACAATGGCTTGGATGGCCCTAATACCCAGCCAGAGACGAATAGGATAGAGAAAAATGTTATGCCTACTGCTTGTCTCAGATGAATATATTTTCCAATGTTTTTGAGCCACTATGATCCTGGGCGATCCTTGGTGCGAAAGCTACTCACTGGTGTAGTTTCCACTCCCCTAAAATACCCACGCGATAAAGACAGGCCATGATCAACATGAAGGTAGACCGGTACTCATGGAACTCGGACCTTTCTTTGATTCCGATCTCCTGGCCAGTCATGCGCATCAAACGTGGACCAATATTGGAGCAATCCCAGTAGGTAATGTCTTTCTGCCACCCCGATGTAGTGTAACCTTTGCCTTCTACATTCATCCTTCATTCAAAGGCAGACTACCGTCGGAGTGCGAGGTTTTGCCAAAAGGAGCATTATGGCGGTTTTCTTTGGAAGGCCGAGACAGCTTGGTGTCGCAGTGATTTTCTCTGTTATTATCTTTGTTATTTTTCAATTCATCTATACTGATGACTTCGCTCTTACCGGACACTTGACAGAGTCTATACAGATAGTGGACGCATGTTCGCCTGATGCACTCGAAGATGTCCATAACTCTCGTCCGCCCCTCGATCCAGTGATACCAAACATTGTCCATCAACTGTGGAAAACCACCGATATCAGTGACTATTCCACCACCATCACCGCATCTTGTGAATCGTGGAAGACTATGCTCGAGCCCTTTAACTACACGGTCAAGCTATGGACAGATGATGATGTCCTTGAGCTTATCAAGGCAGATTACACTTGGATGCTGTCAACATACGAAGGATACCCTCACGATATTCAGCGTGCTGACATTGCGAGACTGCTCATCGTCCATTCCGAGGGTGGCATTTATTCCGACCTGGACGTAAACCCCAAGTCAGCTGAGCGTATTCGATGCCTCCAAGGCCTCCGATTTCAAGCCATTTTCTCTCCGACAGCGGGCACACTTGGCCTCAGTAACCATTTCTTTATGGCCAGACCTGGATCTCCATTTCTTGAATGGGTGCTCCACGAGGCCAAGCGGCGGAGTAGCAGGCTTGCATCACGAGGCATACTCCTCCCGTACCTGCAGGTTTTCTGGTCCACGGGCCCGATCATGGTAACGGCAGCGTTCAGGCAATACGCATGGCTATACAACACCCCTCGACTCGATATAGGGCTGCTGAACGACGGGTTTATTGGCTTGGTGGTACAACATGCTGCGGGACGGTCCTGGCAAGGGGTGGACGGCAGGGCGCTGAATTATATCGCGGATCAGGCCGGACTAGGGCTCATATTTGGAGCGGTCACATGCTTTTCTGCAGTGGCAGGACTCATTCTTATTGCTAAAAGATACAATACTAGAGTCCCTAGATGACGAGGTGATGGCATGGGTCATATTTACATTATTTCTGTTTGATTTTATCAAGCCTTCAGCTGCAGACTTTGACATGATGCATTATTGTCTGGGTAAACATCTTGCGCACCTTACTACCTTTCAACGGAGAAGGCCCTCAAGTATCCAGATGGGGGTGTTTAAAAACTGTGTCTGGCAAAATGTCTAAACGAATGGAATGTCTTGACAGGGTACGCAGAAGTAAAAAAAAAAGAATTTTCCAGGAGCTCTGAACTTTCACTTAGGATTTGACCTTAGATATGACGATCCAAAGCTGGCTCTCTCTTGTGGATAAAAGAGACTTTGGGAAAAATTTGAGGTGGCTGTTTCGTAGGAAGCAAAATGGTACGATTACATGGCCTTAAGGGACCCAGCGGATCAGGCCCTAGCACTCACTATAACAAACTTTTTTTTCCAGTTAACAGATTCATCTTACGCTTGCCGCGTGGTTTCCGCTCTCAGGAGCAAACAGTCCAAGCAGCCGGGGAGAGCCGGCATAATAAGGGTCGCAGGTAGTCAGTACGAGAAACTGCAAAACACAGCTAACTAATACGAGAGGCAAATTTCTGCAAGGACTGGGTAACGGGTAATCTGAAGGGGCTTCATCAAGGTAATCATGGCTATCCTCCTCCGCTTAATATGATAGGATTATTTGCGAGGAGTAGGCACGAAAGAGACTAGGCATCCTACACGAAGCCCTGCTGAAGATTCTTTACGTCCAGGTCTCGCAGAACAAAGATATGTTTCAATGTTGTCAGTGTGATAAAATAAAATTAATATGGGGTGCCTCCCACCTAAGAACAGAGCCCTGCGCCTTGCCCACAGAATCTGCATCGCAGTAACACGAACGACCCTCGCAATAGAAAACGCAGTATGGCCACGCGCAACCCATCCAGTACCGACGTGGAAGTGTGGCTGCTTTTATGATCTCGGCATTTGCACAATCCAACATGCCGCCGACGGATGCCTTACATGTGGTAGGAGGCGGGTCTTGGCATTTGAACAGGATTGGCCATGGTCACGTCTCATGCTGCACACGTTCATAATCGGTTTACTAACCCTCCACCATCGGCATATCTTGGTAAAATTGAGATTGGAAATTCAAATATAGGGCCTTGTCAACGCTATCAACAGGGGTCTGGGTCGCGATCACGACAACGTCGAGTACCGGCTTATGACATGGACGCGACGTGTAGTCAACTCCTCGAGATGTGAAGAAGCCCGGGACCCTACCTCTCTACAAATAATCCATTTACATGTGTTGTCCTTATAGGATAGCCAGGCTTAAACGAGACTAAACGCTCCACTCATAATCGAGACCATGGTAGAGCTAGCTCTTCGCAGCGCAAACGAGATCTGAAAGGTTGTTGCTTCTTTATGGGATCATATAGCGATGCATTTAGGCTGTATTCATATTTAGTACTACCTTAGAATGGGGTTGGTGTATTCTGACTGTGCTAGGCTGAAAGGGTTGGATTTAAACGGGACTGATACATTTGGCTCATCATTCAAGGGTCTATCAGGTGACACAGACTATGATGGGTTTAAGCGGATAAGGTGTTTAGAGATATCTGTCATTTACTTTAAATATATATTCACAATCAAAGGAGAAAGGCAACCTCATGGGTTATGGTGAGGGTAACCATATCTATTCATGGAAGGAACTTATTACATCTCCTGATTTACCGAAAAAGTGTGCTTCGGGTATACGTACATGCATGCCCTCTCCAGGACATCCATCTTTCCTGGTACAGTCGGAGAGGCTGAATTGACTGATCACCATGTACAGGCTCCGCTCGTCATCCCAAAATAAGTCGTGTGCGCATTATTCACACCCTGTCCGCCCTGGGCCTCACAGCACTGCACTTCATCCCCAGTGCAGACAAATGTGTTCTGGGCGCTGTAAGGATCAACGCTCCAGTACTCTACACCGCCATGGGCGTACCCCTGCTCCACCGGGGGCAAGTTTGGGATGCCGTCGTTCGCATGAGTGACCCGGAAATACTGCGTCGTATCTGGGCTCGAGGCTTGGAAGGCATCGTTCATGTACGACGCGAAGGCCTGATTGCCGCTGCGCGGTTCGCCGAAGGTGTACAGGCGGATGTTGTCGTATGTCGCAGACAGCTGGGCGGCAGTGAGTGCTGCCAGGGACGCTCCGAGACTATCGTAGAGTTAGTGAGTATTATACACTTGAATTGAAAGAGATCACGAGGGCATACCTGTGGCCCGTCACAGTCAGCGCATAGTCCGGATACTGGCTAACCTGCTGTTTGACAAGCGACTCGACTTGGTCCTGGACGGACACCCATCCAATATAATATCCACCGTGTACTTCACAACCGTTGCACTGGGGTAGGGTGTCGAAAGGGGTGAGGGTGTAGTTAGTATCGAGTTGTAGATTCGTATCACTGCCAGTGCCACGGAAGACGGTGATGATTTCTTTACTGCTGTCGTCGCGGAGAATCCATCCGTTGATGTCAGTTTGAGAGTTGTAAATCTTCTCTCCCTTGATAATAGTCGACGGAATGTTGCACAGGTCGGCGTAGGCAGCTTGGGAGATAGTGGCCATTTCGACTAAACGGGTGTAGAGGTCTTCGGAGATGCCCTGCGTAGAGGCTGCTAAGGCGTGCCCTGCAGTCACCACAACTGCGAGGGCGTGTTTTGCGGAGAATTGCTTCATGTTGAAATAAATGCGCCGGGGCTGCTTGAAAGTATGTCAATGAGTAGTATGAGAAGTCCGTTGGATGAGTGTTTGTGAAGGGATCTATCTCTTAAATGAGCCACTGGAAGACTAATTTAGGATAAAAACAAGAAATATCCGACGGTTGTTTCAAGTTCCCTGACTTTATGTCGTATAACAACATGCTGGCATGGCTTCTAAGTATACTCGGCAGGCACATCTCGAGCTGTAGCCGAGAGATGTAACGTAACAATGGGGTCCCGAAATCAACTTGTTTCATATGCGAAACTTCGCGCGACTGACATTACTAGAGGGTCTGCATGACTCCCACTCCTGTCAGCTCCCGATTCAATACACCGGAGCTCATCTATCAAACTACCCCGGAGCTTCTGTCCTTTTCCAATATGGATGTTCCGAAGACTTTGATAGTCCGCCGTAGATTCCCCGAAGTATGTCCGGCGCAGATCACTGTAACCCTCAACGTTTCGGCAAAGACCACTGCCGATATCGACACCACCATGGATGTTCGAGTGTTTTAGAGTGGAACGAGTAGAGATTGGCCTTCAAGTAAGGGTCCAAACCCGTGCATCGGTATGGTGCTCTCGGGACCCACTAGTGGACCCCCAAGCACTTCGAATATTTATATATTTCCAGATGAGAATACTATAACCATCTTATGTAGTCTGATTGTTAAGGCATAGTAAAAAATGATAAGGTAAAGGCCAGATCAAGTGGCTTGGACATTGGTCCTTATTGATCTGGATAAACTGGAAGGGATATTATAGGCAGAATGTAAAATTTCCTCATCGGTATTACGCTGGCCAGCTACGAGGAATGTCGATGTAAACATACATAGTCTATAGGTAGCTATGTTTGCGTCTCAGTTTTCTAGCTTTATCAGGCTATATATCTGTCTCAATACCCCGGCGAGGGAGGCTATAGTGCTGGCAGCCAAGGTTCTCTCAAAGAAGCAAGATACCGGTAAATTTTGTCAGTATTTACCGCACAGAAATATCTCGATCCCAAATTGGCACCCACCTATAATTGAGTGTTTGAGGAACAAAGAAGAACATTTGCATTCAGACCCCTTGTATCTGTATAAGTAGATAGAATTTGGTTTGGGAATATTATCTCACGATACGGTTGCTGGTCTGCCACTTATTAAATCAACAGTTACTCAAGTTGTGCCCGGCTGTCGTACTTGATAACACTATAAACCGGGCCGTGCCCGAAGCAAGAGACTAGTCCCCCTGCCTCCATTTTCACATAGTATCTTACTTTCTTTGCTTTCTTCCTCTTTTCTTTGCATGCTGAGTAGCTTGTATGGCTTATAGTAAATAGGACATCAATCGTCTCTCTCTACACTAAACACTCGAAGCGAAGGCAGGACAGTTCCGTAATCTCAGCCACTAGGAGCAAGCCCAAGGCCAAAATGAGTAACATGATGTCATATTCACCCCCAGCTTCCAAAGTGATTCTGGTCCTCCTAGCACTTGCCCAACATCGTAAAACCACTCTGTAATCACCAATGACACAGTTCATTTGGACCGAAAGGCCACCGCAGCAGTGGTTAAAGTGACAAGCGTGCTTGTGGGAGTATATATTACACTCCGCCAATGCCCACCGCCTCCGAATAATGGAAACAATCATTAAAGGTGGCATTGACAACATTGGAAAGTGCAGAATAGCCTGAACCACAAGTCCAGATGGCTGGCGTAGTCCCTACCGGACGACATTTACGGCATGTCAGGGACGATAATGATCGTCTCTATATTTGAAAGATACCGAGGGCACTGAGGCTTGTAGGCCAAAATTTGCATCCTTCTTCATGTCTATTGTCGGCATGGTTGCAGATTCTAAGTCATGAAAGTTCAAGTCCGACTGTCAGATTGTGAACATTACGATGGCTGTATCGGTGCTTTACAACGCACGAGACAATAACTTTGCTATTAATCTTAGCCCCACAAGGATCGGCATACCGCATAGTTGTCTTCTTCGAGACACGGCACGTAGAAGGACGAGATCTAGCATGTCTGAAACCGGTCTAAAATAGTACACTTGGCATAATGTAACTGAGTGAGTGATGTCCAAGCCTTATAGTGTCCAAATACCTGTCACATGTCACCCGAGGAAGGGTTCTATTATAGTACGGTACTAATGTCTAGTGAGCCTTCGGAGGGCCGATCGTCATGGAGTACATGTGCCGCTCTTAAACAGTAGCAGTTACACCTCCAAAAATAGACAGCCAAGAGAACCTTTGTCTAGCTATTCACGGTGAGATCCCAGGACTATTAGATCAGGGTCCAGAGCCCAGACTTCGGATAGCCTTGGCTTGTGGAAGCTACTGCAACAAGATGGGATCTGAACGACCTTTTAAGGCGTTTCTGTAAGCCGAACCAAGGTGATATTTCTGTTACGCACCCTCTCTATTGAAAGCGTATACTTCCGTAAATAAAAACGAAGGCTTATGCAGCAAAGGAAGGGTCGCTTAGAATGATTGGATTGAGGTTGTAAACAACTAGGAACATGCGAGCAAGCAGGGTAGGATGGCGAACTAAGTTAGAGGGGGTGGTTCCTCCAGAGGCAAAGAAGGCGCTCCTGCCGTCTGGGCTGGATCAATGTAGGTCCGAAGACCCACTCAAGACCTCAACACTCGGAGTATCTGTCCCTCGGTTATTTATCCAAAACTTTAGCCCCTAACCATATCCGCTGCCGATCAAAAAGATAATAACCTGTACACCTAACAACCTAGAATCCCGGAGGTTCCCATTTAATCATGAAATCAAGTTGTTGGTCAATATGGGGTACCGGATATAAATTGGCATTCCTTTTGAAGACAAGTTTCGCACAGCCTTCATGTCTATGTACCAGGATGTTCGAGTTGCAAAGCCTAAGCCAGTACTCATCTAATCAGCCACGCCCAACAACAGCCACTTCTCACCACCGAAATGCTGCTAGTGACCTTCATATGGGACAAATCTTGGCGTTCGGCAGTGTAAATGGTACCTTATTGCCGACAGAAGTTTGACATACCAATCAGGCTTATTTAGATGGATGTCAATTAGTTAAACGCCTATGCCGGTTGGATGTGTTGATAAGTTCGCAAAGCATCATATGACGGGAATATCCAAGCGACCTATGATTTAGCCTGATTTAAGGACTTCACTCATCGATCAGCCATATGAAGGGGGGCCAATCGTAATGGTAGTAGCAAACCTCGACGATACGATTTCTTCACTCTGGTCTATCTTATTTATCTGTAATAATTCTATCTGATTCTAAGTGGTTAACAGATGTCTCCACATCTTGGCAGTTTAGATAACCTTGATACTATCGTGCTGTAAGCCTGTAACAGTCCCTAACAGCAACCCATTTTCTAGACTGTCTTCAGCGGACCAAGGCAATGAATATGATCTAAGTCCACTACAGATCCTCTGATACGGAATTCTACAGGCATGCAGGGGGGTGAGGAATGAAGTAAGAATTCTTCACAATGCAACATTATCCAGAATTAGATCCCTACACGAAAAGCTACAGTGGGATGTCAGATATTTGCGTTGCCCCATATTCTATGCTAACTACTTTCACTTTGTTAGAGCGGGCCAGCTGGCTTACTGCGACCCATGGGGGTAACACATGGTCACAGATCATGTGAAATAGGCGAAGTCATATAATCTATTTTTAATAACGCATCTCACTGCCTCCCGGCATCTAGGAAAAGCAGTAATCAGTTCAAAGCAGAACAGTAACTAGATTTATATATAATAATTAAATTTATCATACTTCTTACTATACTCTTAATAATTTTAATCACTGCTTTGGAAAAGAAATCTGATAAATAATATAATATCTTATATTTAAAGCACAACACCAGGAGAAGGCTCACAGAAATCTTTTAATAATTCTATTATCTGATTTCTTCCAATAACTGAAACTATGAATAATAAATACCTGACTAATACAGGAACTAGTAAGATCTCCAAATTATATAGATTTTCAGATAATAAAAATATTATAATACTAAAATAATAACTACACAAGAAGAGAGATTTTATTAAAAATTATAACTACAGAAATAACTCATAGATCTAGATAAGATAATAAAAGATATAAGATAATAATACTCTAGATTATAAAATTTTTTTACTATTTTTCTGTAACAGAGAAAACCCCAGAAAAAAAATAAAAAAAATTTTATATATTTAATAAAACTACCAGCTAGGCCTATAATAGATAAAAAATACTTTAAAAAAGAAATAATTAAATACCGCATCTACATGATTTATATAAAAAATTATTTTATATAAAATATATACTACTTTATTTAAGATAGTCTGAAAATAGTAGATATTATCTTTTATTTATATTTTCTACTACTTCTTCAGTGGGAGTAATATAATAAAAAAATACTTATTAATAGATAACTTACTTTAACTTAACTAAAATATTATAATTTTTTTTAATAACTTAATAATTCTATAAACCTGCAAAAAGATATAAATTAATATTATTAAAATATAAAATAAAAAAGCCACCAATCTGTACATAAATTTATATAATATATTTATTAATAATATACTTAACTTCTAAAATTATATATTAAGAACCAGCAAAAGAACTATCTACATATCTGGATATTAAAAGAAATGAATAGAGAAACTTTAAAATATTCTAGAAAACTGGATATATATAATATTTTTATAATTTATTTATAAATTATTAAAGATCAGATACCAAAGCAGCGGGAAATACTTGTAATAAAACAGAAAAATATTAAAATATTATCTCAGAAAACTTACAGTAATTTAGATAATATAAGATCCAGAAAATATAAATAAGATTTTAGAATAAATTTAAATATAATAAAAAAATATTTTAAATAAATAATTTTATATCTAATATCAAGTACTACCACTGCCAGAAACTGAGCTATATAATAACTTACTATCTAAAAAATAAAGTATAGATAAAAAATTAAATATTTTAGTTCTGTATATAGTAGCAGTACTGGAATTTTAACTATAAAGAAATTTTAATTTTATTAATATATAAATAATAATTAATATATCTAAAGGCCCTGTACTAGTGTATATATTAATAAATTATAATATATAAGTAAATCTTATAAGCCAGCTATAGATAAAATAATAATTAAATCTATTAAATTAAGCCTTCTGTTATATAAAGACTTTAAATAAATATTATATACTTTCTTATAAATAATATAATCTTATAACAAATATTATAAACTGCAAAAAATAAGAAAAAAAAAACCAGTAATAGTTTAATATAGTTAATATATAAGATTTTTATATAATATTAAATATATCCTGGCTGCGAAGCCAGAACCTAAATATTAATTAAGAAAAAAAAAGTTAATACTATTATATAAGAAAAATATAGTCTGAAATAATTAATAAAAGAGATATTAATATTATTTTTAAAGAAGAAATATACATCTATATAATATAAATTTATATAGACTTAAAAATTATTTATATATAAATAATAAATATAAATACCATATCTGAACTCCTGGATAAATATAATAATTTTATAAATATTTTTTTTAAAGAACAGATAGGTATTCTTATATTATATTTTAACTATAATTATATAATTAAGTTAAAAATAAAAAAACAATTTCTATACTAATTAATCTATAATTTTTCAGAGACTAAGCTCCAGATCTTATATGAATATATTATAATTATATTATAATAAGAATAGATTCATCCCTCTTAAAGCTCAGCGGGTATATTAATTCTATTTATTTCTAAGAAAAATAAAATATTATATCTTTGTATAGATTACTATAAATTAAATATAATTATTATTAAAGACTGCTATTTCTTACTTTTAATCAGTAAAATTATAGATTATTTTAATAAGATTAAAATCTTTATAAAACTTGACCTGTATAACATCTACTATTATATTTAGATTAAAAAAAACAATAAATAAAAAACTATTTTCTATATTTATTATAGCTATTATAAGTATATAATGATATTTTTAGTCTAGTTAATACATCTGTTATATTCTAGAGCTATATAAACTATGTACTTAATAATTTATTTAATATTTATTATATTATATATTTTAATGATATTTTTATATATTTATAAAGTTATGAGGACTATGTCAAGCATATATAAATAATACTAGATTATTTAAGAAAATATCAGCTAGTAATAAAAATCTTAAAGTATAAATTCTATATATAAAAAGTATATTATTTAGAATTTGAAATTGGGCCAGAAAGAATCTTAATAAAAAAAAATAAATAAATATAATCTAATCATGGCTAGAACTAAAAATTATATATAAAATCCTAGTATTTATAGGATTTATGAATTTTTATAGATAATTTATTAAAAATTATTTTTATATTATTCTTCCCCTCACAGAGCTCACATATTAAAAAAAAGAGAAAAAAAATCAGAAATCTTTATAATACCAGAATAAAATTATTAATAATATATATTTCTGGATTAATTTCTAAGTCTTCTACCTGATATAAGAAAAGTATTTAAAAAACTAAAAGAAATTTTTTAAAATATATTATTCTTGCAGTACTTTAATCCAGAACTATAAATTAAGCTTAAGATAAATTTCTCAAATTTTATTATTAATATAATTATATTATAATTATAGATAGAAGGAGTATGGCATTCTATTATATTTTTTTTAAAAAAAATAATAAATATGGAATACAGATATTTTATAAATAATCAAGAATTATTTATTATAATAAAAATATTTAAATAATAATATTATTATTTGAAAGGAAGCAAATTTCTGATTATAATAAAATTTAATTATGCTAATCTTAGGACCTTTTTAAGTTTTATACTTAAGAAATTAAGCTTTTAATAAACTAGATAAATAGAACTACTTACAGTATTTAATTTTATAATTAAGTATCAGTCTGAAGAAAAGAATCCTACAGATATATTTAGCTAATATTTAAATTTTATACTTTCATTGGAAAAAATAGAATAAAACTTATTATTATCTATATTACAGACAAAGCTATTAAAAAAATTAATAAATTTAGAAAAATAAACAGAATTTTTAAAAGAGTACTGGCAGGAAATAGCTCAAGTAACTATATAAAAAACTAGTTAAATATTTAAATATATATTTATAAAGAAAAATACCTGTAGATATTAAAATATATCTACAGATAAAAAAAATATTAATAATAATATAAGAATTCTAGATTTTTTAATATTATAAATTTATATATATATAATAATTAGATCTGAGACAATATATTCTGACCTGAAGGATTCTATAATAAATTTATTTTATAAAATACAGAAAAAGAACCCGTGGGTATAAGAGTAAAAAGTTAAAATTTTTATAAAAGAAAAACTGAATAACCTGACCTAGAAAATAAATAAGAAAAATTTATTTAAAAAAAATAAATATATAATAATCCTGGCCAGCTCAGCAGTAAGACAAGAAATATTATAAATAAATTATAATATGCCAGAAAGCAGGTATTATCAAGAATAATATATTTTAAAAAATATCTAATATAAATATTAGTGGCATAATATACATACTGAGATAAAAAGATATATAAAAATATATAATCTTTATTAAAGAATTTAAATTTACTATAATATATCTTATAATAAACTAGAACTACTATCATGACCCAGTGAATCTGGAAAAATAATAATTATAGATTTTATTATAGGCTTACCTCTGAGTAAATAACAAGGAAAAGTTTATAATATAATTCTAATAATAGTAGATATATATACTAAATCTATATTTTATTTATTCTACTAGAAGGATATTATAGCTCTGTAACTTATAAAATTAATATATAAATATATTATATTTATTCTTAAAAATATAAAGAAGTTAATAACTAATAAAGAAATTATTTTTATAAACAGATACTAGATAATCTTATATTATTATATAAATACTTATAAAGAATTATTAATAGTATACTACTTCTAAACAGATAGACAAACTGAGCGCTAAAATCAGATCTTTAAATATTATTTATAAGTCTACTTAAATTTCTTCCAGGATAACTAGTTCTAATAGTTTCTAATAATTTAAATAATCTATAATAATATAATCCACAGTGCTATAAAAATCATATTTTATAAGATATTAATAGGCTTTATATTCTAGTTATAAGTTAATATAGATTAAGAATCTTCTTCAGGCAAAGCACCTATTATAAAAGAGTGAATAGATATTCTTACTAAAATTAAGAAAATGCTTGAAGTTTTATTAGATAAGATAAAGAAAATAATAATAAAATAATATAATTATAAATATAAAGAAAAGATTTTTTAGATAGAATAGAAAATTATAGTATAAATTAAAAATATCATAATTACTTATCTAAATATAAAGCTTGATTATTAATAAATTAGATTCTTTCTAATAATTAATACCTGGAGATTATAGTCATATAAATTATAATTATTATTAAAATATAAAAATCTATATTTAATTTTTTATATCTTACTTCTAGAGCTATATTACTTCTAAATAAGTAAATTCTATTAATTATTATTAATACTAATTAACAGGCATTAGAAATAGCTGATAAAAAGGATTCTTATATATAAAATTAGAAAAATCTAAAGAGAATTCTTAGTATAATAATATAACTATAACCCTAAGAAAGATATCTAGAAATTTCTTATAAATATTAAAAATATACAGATTTATTAAGACTAGTTATTTTAATTAATACTAAAGACAGCACCTATTTACTGGTAAAGATAATATAAATAATTAGTACTATATATTTTATTATTTATATTTTATAAAGACATATTATATATATATATAATTATTATTATTTAATAATTAATTATTTATAAAAGAAAAATAAAAGAAAATATTAAAATATATTTATTTAATTATCCAACCACGCATTAATACTTTATTAAAAGAAATATTTAATATTATATAAATTAACTAACTTATATTTTTATATTATCTCTATAATATTATATATATCCGAATAATAAATCTTAAATATAAATAAAAAAAGAAAAAGTAATAGTAGTAAACTATATTTATTTTTTATTTCTGTAACTAGATCCCCGGGGCTAATAAATTATATATTAAAAGATTAATACTATTATTTTAAATATAATCTAGCATAAAATATTACTAGATTATATTTAACAGTGGTAGTAGGTCTCTATAATAACAGTTATTAAATAATAATACTTACTGGAAACTTATCACACCAATTAACTAAATATTATATATAATATATTTAAAATAAGAGAATTACTTATTAGTATACAGGGATGGTGGTGAGCTGAGTAATAATTATATTTAATATAATTAATAAATATTATATAATAAAGATTAATATTAGAAACAGATTTTATAAAAATAAGATACCAGTAGTATTACTAGTACACAGAACAGCTGCAGTGTACCAGAAAAAAAAAATAATAATAATAATAATAGTAACAGTAGCAGGTATAACAGGGGAGATAGATACAGTAAATAAAATAAATATAATAAGATTAATAATAATAATAATAATAATAATACAGATAGCAGTATAAGCATAAATAATATATGAAGTATAGAAAGAATAAGCTATTTTATTATTTATTTCTATATATTTCTTAATAAACAGTAATATATTTAGCTGTGTACTTTCAAAAGGAAGAAAAGAAATTAATAACTAATATAAAAATATATATAATATATAATTAAGCTGTATATAAATTTAAAATCTACTTAATATAACTATTTTTTTATATAAAATACAGATTATATATTTTTATTATACAGATTATTATATAAACCGCCACCCACGCAGAACAGTAAGAAAAATATATTAAATAATTATTTTTTATAAAATAATAAAGGAAAATATACAAGCAAGTTATTTATATAAAAGAATATAAATAATATAAAGAAATATTAGAAATTATTATTATTGAATAAGTAAGCCAGTATAGCAATATACTATAAAAAAGAAAGAAAAAATAATTATAAAAAGAAAAAAATAAGAAAAACATCCCTGACCTTATATAATTTATTAATATAAATTAAATATAATAAATAATAAAATTATTTATAAGTAAATTCTTATCTTCTAAAATATAAGATTATAAGACTATATTTACTGTTCTATACCAGCCTGCTACAGAATATATATACAGTATTATTCTGCAGACAGAATTCCAGAGTAAAAGATATAATTATATAATAATAATAAAGAGGATTATAATTCTGGTATTTTAATTAGTCAGATTATAGTAATATCTTGATTTTCTAATTAGAAAATATGTGAGATTATACAGATTACTCTACAGCTGCGGGAATATTATCTCTAGAAAAAGAGAATTGTATTAAAACAGGCCAGCTGGCTTACTGTGATTTATAAAAATAATATATGGTTGCAGATCACATAAAATAGGCAAAGTCATGTGATCCGCTTCTAATAATATATCTCACTGTCTCCCGGCATTTAGGGGAAGCAGCAATCAGTTCAAAGCAGAGCGGTAGCTAGGTTTGTATATAGTAATCAAACTTATCACGCCTCTTACTACACCCTTAACACACTTCCACCTTCCTAACTAGATTAAAATACCCCTATTCTGCCTACCAAAACAACATGTACAGAGCCCTGAATCTTAAAGTAAGTAAGTAAGCTATATAAAGATGCCACGCAAAGAGTTAATCCCAGAGATCTGTACTAGACTCTATAAGTTAAAAGTAATTAAATAAATCTTTATAATAATTTATAAATACTATTCTTATATTTCTTATACTACTATATAGACTATAATTAAATATAAATATACTTAAAAGTAGTAATACTCTACACCTTACTCCGGATAATCTAAAAAGATTACTTCTAAAGAATAGTAGAAGTTATTGGACTTAATAAAGCAAGATTAATATATTAAAATATATAAACTCTTTACTGCTATATAAAGTAATTCTTTAATTAAAATAGTTTAATATCTGTTCCGTATACTATATATATAGAAATAAAAATAATATAAGTAGCTAGAGATTACTCCTTAATATATAAAAAAGAAATTAAGATAGGCTTAATAATATATAAAGTATATTTTTAAAGATTTTCTATATATTATCTGGTCAGATAAATTCTCAGTCAAGCGCGGTATAAGAATTTAATAAATCTATACTTTTTAATTACTAAAATAATAGATTATTAAGCGTGATATTTATATTATATATTATAAAAAGAATATTAAGCAGATATTTTAAACTGCTTTTTAATATAATAAATATATTGATCTCTTATTTTTATAAGAAGATCCAGAATCTATACATTAAGATATTACTGTATAAATTATTTATAATATTTATAAAATATTTCTACCAGAGATTATAGACTGGAAATATCTTTATATATAATAAGATATCTGTATATTAAGCTCATATTATATATAAATTATTTTAAGATATAGAAGTAGAAATTATAATTTAATTATTATACTTACCTGATTTGAATCCTATCAAAAATCTATAGAGTTTTATAAAAGTTAAGATATATAAATTATATTCAGAATTAGAATATACTTCAGATACTAAAAAAACTTGCCAGAGACTTATAAATATAATAATTAAAGCCTGGCATGCAATTGATAAAAGAGTATTTTAAAATCTATATTAAACCATGCCTCATCACATACAGGCAGTTATTTAAGCGGATGGTTGATATACAGCTTATTGAGTTCTAGATAGAGTTCTAGATATCTTAATTAGGAAAGCAGAACGGCTAGCATGGAATAAGGGGCAACGCAAATATCTGACATCCCACTGTATCCCCATGCGAACCAACCTTAAACTTCAATGAAGAATGGACTATGATTTTCAGGGACAATACCGCCAGACCATCGATTGACTGACGTTAGAAGGTATGGTGCACTGTCCAGGCCCATGTTTTGAAGCCGGCAAAACTGTACCATTCTATTTGTAGGAATAATGCCTGACTAAAAGTAAATACCTCAGGTATAATGCGCACTAAAGTTGAACGGAGTTGCCTTGCGTATTCTATAGAAACCAAGACTTACCGTATGGGGACGGTACTCTACCTGCTAAGGTAAGCGGCAGCTTGTGGCATGAGGGGAGTGAGGTGGTGTGGCAGTAGTGCCTCTTACAATTCATTACTGGAGCTTTACTGCAGTTGTCCAACTTTTTGTTACTTCCCAGCTTCTAGTTGTCAAGCATTCGATCAGTCTTAGAACTGGTATGGTACTCAGAACCGTCACTTCAGTCAAATGCACCATTTAAGCCCCGGGTTGCGATAGAAACTCTACTATAGCCATTATTATATACAGCATGTTCACCACACGTACGACCTTCGTTTGCCTTGCGGCTATATTGCATGAACCAACCAAGGAATCTTATTCAAGGGCTGTACTAGCGCGGTCATGATATCAATGATGTTGTGATTGGGGATGGGATTTAATTCTGGTTTAGCCTCGAAATGCAGGCGCAGGATAACGTAGACTCTCCAGCTTCTAATAGCCTAAATACCGGCTGAATCAAACCTAGTAACAAAGTAATTTCTTTGACTGATGCTATAATAGACAGGGTGAAGGGTAACCGCTGCATAGACCAGAGCTCTTGATTCATAACGGCTTCTTTCTGGGGCGACGACATGTGCTACTCTCGTTCATGCCCGCGTGTAAGGAACTGGAGGCAATATTAGTATCTGATATGGACAATTAACTGGTAGATATACAAAAATAATGATTCTATTAGCTACAAAGAGGTGTTGATGCCATCCCTTTTTGTTGTCACTTTTTTCTAATCCCAACTCTATAACTGTAATTGGTGTTATATAATCCCGGGCATTTGACATGGATAGCAGGTTCTAAACACCATCAGGACGCCGTCAAGCTGCAACGTTGATGTTCTATACTATATCTCTTGAGCCCACGCGGAGTGAATTTCCAGACTTAGCCGGACTGTCAACCTGGTTCAGTATTTAGCGACTATGTCCGGGTGACCACGCCCGCACAGACCACATATAAGAGACAATTTGAAGAAAACAACTTCTGGGATATAATCATTTCCGAACAAAGTCTAGGGTTAAAACTAGAAACATCTGACACCAGAAAAAGAAGCGAGGCCTTACACACGAGGCTAACCTCGCAATTACTGTCGCAACGCAGCAAACACGCACAGTTGGATCGGAAACAGGCTTTCTGTTGCCTCACCTTTTAACCACGGACCACATTTTCGATTTTGCATATGGGCGTGGCACCATCACAATGGGTTTTGCCAGATATACTACCCAAGGTAGGACGATTGGCTTTGACATATTACCAGGTGACCCGCGGACGGCGAAGAGTGTAGCAGCGAAAGCCAGCTGCACTATAGAGTAGGAACTTCCAGGCTCCGTTACCTTATAGAAAGGGGGCTTCCTGAAGGGGCTGCCCTTTGCGGATGAGACATTTGGCATCGTTATATTGTGCTCAAGTTTCTGGTTATTTGCTGCAACCAGACTTGCCACTCAGGGCGAAATGCGAAATGCAAGGAGTCCTAAAACCCAATTGTATCCTCGCCACGTGTGATGGACGGGGTTCGCATCTCTACCCATGGAGGCTGAATCTAAATCGCCTATGGGTACAAATTCCAATGGGGCGGTGTATGTCTCCGAGGGTAGCTGGAGCCACGATGTTGACTCAACAGCGGCATTTATGAAAACCCTGTCCTGCAGAACAGGGTTCGATGCCAACGCTGGACGTGTTCGCACCGGCGTTGGTACTGCCTTTCATTCAGGACGAGAGGCTAGGGAGTGGCTAGCTAATCTTGCTGAGAGTCAGTTGCAGAAGGAAGATCCCGCGGGACAGGGCTGGTTGCGTGCGAGCATCTCAGGGAAATTCAGCACACACTACTTTCTGTGAGTAATTGGGCCGAGTTTGGGGATGCGTGGTATGCGGCGTTGCAGTGTGGGGTTCTCGGCTGGAAGTAATAGGGGTTGTGACGACTTTTGCCTAACGCCACTAACAGGGTGGAGAAACAAGATGTCATAAGTATTTCTATCGAGTAAGATAACAACCGACCGGCTACCGCTTCTGTATGTTCTATGGTATATGAACTCTGTAGTATTGAAAATAAAGATCAGTATGCATGACAATAGATCATCTTTTGAATCATGATTATCATATTAATGAATGCTTCGTACTACTGGCCCTCTCTTCATATGAGTCCTGGTTATTGTTTGTATCATTAATATCATGTTTTCCATTCTCGTACTATTAGTCCTCATCTAACAAGTAACCTGATATACTACCTTTCTGTGTCTCCTCGTCAGAAACCATTGGTTAGTAGGAGTCAATACATCAATATATATTCCACTACCGACTGACACAATACTATCCGCAGCGGTACCCGAGTGTTTAACTAGACAATAGCATGAACAGAGTAAATATGCTCAAGTGCATCACCAGTTTAGTTGCTTAACCGCAGACTGGTGCCCCAACTAGTCGCCCTAACACACATCATAGAAAGCGTCTAATTGGACAAAGTATCGTTGAGTTGGCTTGCCATTATCTTTTGGCCTGCCACCAATATCTATAAATCTGTTAACGGGGTGGTCAGACCCTCACATCTGCTTGACTTACTGCTTGTGAGACAGCCCAATCTGTGTTCTTATGCATGCCCACGCCCCATGAAGCGATGTTTCCAGCTGTACCCAGTCTGACAAAAGACGTCATCATATCCTGGCTGGCTATATATTGCAGTTGGTTGTCCAGTACTTCGTAGTCGTAACCGACTGACCTAAGGGCATCAAGTATGGTAGGTAATAGGTCACCTCCAGGTGCTTCAAGTTCATGGTCTGAGCCCTGTACTGAAATCTTCAGTTGGACGTATGTAGCATCCCGATTTCCTTTGGCCTGATTGACTCTGCAATTCAGCAGCCGGAATCGTTCGGATTCAACATGGATATAGTGTTCCCGGAACAAGCGAAATATAGTCTCCCGGGTAACCTCAAAGCCACTGATATTCGCATGTGCTTTCACGACCTGCGTGAATTCAATTTCCAGATCTCGCGGCATATCAATATCAAAGCGTTCTTTGAGAAGCCAGGCAACGCCGCCTTTGCCACTTTGAGAGTTCACCCTCACAATAGCTTCGTGTTCCCTTCCCAGATCAACTGGATCCATGGGGAGTTATGGCATTTTCCACTTGGGCGCCCGCGTAGCTCCAAGTCTCTCACTTTCTTTGAGTTTGTTATATCCCTTCCGTATGGCATCCTGGTGCGTACCGGTAAATGTGCAAAATACATATTTCCCTGCATAGGGAGCTCTAGGATGGACGGCGATCTTTGTGCACTCCTCTGCCATAGCGACAACCTCATTCAAATTGCTCAGGTTAACCTTGGGTGAAATACCGTGAGTATATAGGCTGAGGGCCAACGTGACGAGATCGACATTTCCAGTGCGTTCCCCATTCACGAATAGACATCCTTCAACTCGATCTGCACCAGCCAACTGAGCCATCTCGGCTGCTGCCACGCCGCATCCTCGGTCATTGTGGGGATGAACTGATACGCAGACCTTTTCTCGCTGGGAGATACCGCGGCAGAAGAGCTCGATCTGGTCGGTGAACACGTTTGGCATTGTTGCTTCGACAGTCGATGGAAGATTGAAGATGATTTTGTTCTCAGTGGTGGGTTCCCAGGCTAATTTCACAGCTTCCCAAATCTCAATTGCGTATTCCACGGATGTATCTTGAACGACCCCATAAAGATTCTGATGTCTTGGATGAACGATATTAGCCAAAGGCAGCGAAGCTTTTGAACGTCGAGAGAGGGTGCCGGTTGCACGACGGTTGATGATAAAATAGGGCGAGAGATACGTTCAAGCTTGTTCGTGGACTCGAGCCATGATGGCCGAGACATTAATGAGACACTAAGCGTGTCAGTATGAGAGCATATACTCATTACACTCGTTACGAAGCTGCAACACCCACAGGTAAACCACAAGCTCCAACCGCCAGTTATCGTGTAATGTCTTAACGCCACCTCGGGCGTCGATCATCCGTTGTAAGCCATCACGATGAATTTTCCAGTCTTCCACCGTGCCCCAGTAGCGCTGCGTCGGGGCTTGTTAGTTAAACTGCGACCAGGTACTTCATCATGACAACACTACCTCGAAGATCAACAGACGCACAACAGCCGCAAAGGCATCATCAGATAATTCCGTATCCGGATCACCGAGCCAAAGCCGCAGGATTCGAACAGCCTCAAGTTTTTATACTTCAGGGCATCGGAAGAAATGGTCCCTCGTCTAGGAGGAGTTCCAGCGCATAGGTGAGACAAATGCGCAGCGGAGTGCGCCAATATGCAGTTGAAAGATGAAGCATTTGAAAGGTCCAGAGGAAACCAGACATCTTCCATTGGATAAAATTCGGTGACATCTAGGTCTTCAAACATCATAGCCGCATGTGTGCTAATCCCTGCAACAAGGCAGACCTTCATGTAAGCAAGAAATAAAGGAAAATGTTTTTTACAGGTCAGCTGCCGAAATCGTCAACGGCAACGTTGGGCATACGCACAGTGATATGAGAGCTTCTGATGCTGACTCGTCAAATGCACCCAACACGTTTGGAACGGGTCGGGTCGCGAGCTCGAGAGCGCGTGGCTCATACGGGAGAGTATCTGGGCAGGGATTCCAGCCTGTTGGCGCTGCTTAACTACCTTTTCTTCCGGAACCCCATCCCCGCCCCTATCGCCATCCAGCTGCGGTGCCGGCGAGCTACTACTAGTAAACGCCTCGTTCGAGGGACTCGCTCCCCGTGGTCGTAGAGGAAGCGATGACGATTCCTTCTTCCGGTTCAACGTTTTCAGCTCCTGGTTGTCGTCGCTTCCAGTACTCTCTCATCGCATGGCTCCACGCTTCCGACTGGATGCTCCCTGTCACGAATGTGAAGCGGGACGTTCCCGATTCAGTTCCTGTTCCACTCGAGGAGCTGGAGGCTCGCGGGGACATTTTTCATTTTTGGCCATGAGCTCCAACAGGAAGTTGCTGGGCAATGCGGGGGCTAACCTAGATTAAGCCTTTTAAGGTGAGGGGCCAAAGGTATGTTTGAGATGTCAATCACATGATCCTTCGCCGAACCGCGTCTGACGAGCGGACCTTGGCAACGGTGGACTTGATTAGTCGACTGAACCAAATCGCCACACGTCCCATAGCAGCCTATGGTTTGGTACGAGGTGGCCGATATAGCCAATTATTTAGTGGATAGAAGCACCTAAAAGGGAGGTTTGAGATTGGTCGTAGAGAGCAAGACAGGTGGCCGTCCGTCGCTCCTAGCTCAACAAAACTGTTACATCATGGTGGTATTCGGCTATCTCTGATGTGAGAGTAAAGTCTTGGAGCGTAGGAATGATAGCTAGAAGCGAATCATCGGGCTAAAGTGTTACTGAAGTTGTGGCTATCTGGAGGCTATGTAGCTGGGCGCGAGTAAGGGAGTTAATAAGATACTGAGGTGGTTATGTGACAGCTGTAGGCAACCGTGCCTGCTAGTTAGGAAGTAGATGCTCCATTATGAACTATGCATAAGATATTTCCACTGATTACTGTCTACAAATAGGTCCGACACACTTGGCCTTGTAAGTTTACCTTTATCATTGATATTTTTGAAGACTTTTGGGTTAAGAAGGTCATTGAATCATATTGCCTTCTGGAAAGAGCAGCTTATACGGATTCCTAACAACATGAGTGAAGTGTATTCGCCCTATTTAGAACCCCGCAGCCTTGATAGCTGCTTCAGTACGCTGTTCTAACTTAGACCGGAGGTCATGGTTGACACGGCCGAAAAGGCCTACCCTTGATGTTAGCTGTCTTCCTTAGTAGACTAAGTCGCGGAAGACATTCCTTTGGTGCCTCCGGCAGCTTACTGTATACAGCCTTGCGCAACTCAGGATATGTAATATCCTTGATGCTGCTGACAAGGTTTTCAATGATCCTGTCCTGGTGACCGGCCTCGCGGCCAATGATATCCCACAACGCTGCGGGTTGCACGAAATCGTCGTCCGTGATCTCACTGGTGTAGGCGGAGACCTCTCCCACCCACTTTTCGTGCTCGGTGTTTAGGGCCAGTGCTGAAGCGCCACCTCCCTTCTGCTCCTGATAAAATCTCGTGGGCTTAATGGAGGATCTGACATAGTTGGGGTCGCTGCCATAGTTCTCATCAAACCGCATGGCTCCGTCACGCTCAAAAGGACAGTAGACTTGCATCTTCGCTGCGTTTGTAGGAAGTTGTTGATAGTTGACGCCGAGGCGGTAGCGCGCTGCATTGGGGTAGGCAAAGAGCCGTGCTTGGAGAACTGCACGTTGTTATTCCAATCGTCCACCAGGAAAGGGATTTGGCCTATTTTCAAATCTTACCTGGATCAGCGGACGCCGCGATTCCGGGAACCATCGTTGAGGGTGAGAACGCAGCTTGTTCAATCGGCGAAGTAGTTTCGCGGCGGTGTCCCTGACATCATCAGACAGAAGATTCCGGTTCATGCACCTCTTTTCTCTTCGCTGTCGGATTTGTCGTCTTCTCTGTAGCCCATATCATTGCAGTGCTGATATACCGGACGAGTTCTCCTTGATATCACAAGTTACTGGCAATCAAGTCCTTTGCCCGTGGACATTCGTCCAAATACTTCCATTAGCCTCACGGTAATCTCACTAATCCCTCCTTGCTAATATATGGCAATGGTCCCATAGGAGACAAGCGTCTGGGGAATATCAATTTGAAAATAAGTATGTTAGAAGATGCAGCATTGACGGATAATTAATTTCTGGATCTCGAAAGGCTCAGATATCAGTAGTAAATATTCAACGAAGGAGAATGACTGACTAACCGAGGACAAATGTAACTATCGATGGGGTTTTTCTATTGGCTGGAATTCTGCTGGAAGTCTCCATCCGTAAGGAAAGATAGACCCACCAGACTAAACCCAGAAAGGTCAACCATCGCGATCTCCACCAGGAATGAGTATAGCACGGGCTGAATACGACATGGCGTCGCCGAAATTTCTTTACAGATGGCTATCGGAGTGAGGGCGCAAAGAGAGATTGCAGCGGCGTATATATAGGGCCATTTGTCTGGCCAAGCAGTGGCTATCTCCTGCAGTATTACTCAGTGTATTTGATCACCATGGTCGCTATCACTGCATCGAAACACCATCTGGCAATCGCAGAGATAGTCCTCTTTTGCCTCGTCCAACTCATCCAGTTCATTACCCGGTACTCCCAGGAATGGCGGTACTGGCACCACACCAAGCGCAAGTCACATCCGCGGTGCATCTTCTACGCCTGGTTCGGAATGATCGGGCTGCTCGCGCAAGGTATGTGCAGTCACCAGAAGCACATTACATAGGCACATAACACTCAGTAATTCCGCCACAGTACGCATTGCCAGTGCAGCGATCGTGCTTTCCGATCCTCACCCCAACAAGACCAAACTCATAGCCGAGCAGTCTCTCCAACACATCGGATTATCCCCTCTGCTCTTTGAAATGAGCCTCGTCCTCTTGCGCAGGTATGTCTTGCCTGTTCTTATCCCATATTACATTAAAGGGCGACCATATCTAAGATCGAAGAAAAAAAAGCGGCCAAACTGGTCGATCAGGCCCCGGAAACTCGCGATACCCCAGATTCACCCGCTTTGCCCTGCACTTCTTCCGCTTCCCCGTGTTCTTCGGCATCGTGCTCCTCATTGTCGCAGCCTGCACGGGTATCCGCGCCTGCGCCCTCGCCGGGGCTATTGTGCTGCTCCTCGCCTTCGCGGTCGGGGTCTTTCTCACCGCGTGGCTGGCCATCGGCTATCGCACGGTACTGCCGGCCTGCGGCCGGCACTGTGTTCTGCTGGTCCTATGCGCTGTTCCCATGTATACCGTTCGCATCGCGTACGCGCTTTTGACCGAGTTTGGCCCGACAACATTCAAATCAGGCCACGAGCAGGTCAGGGTCACGGTTGGTATGGGACTCTTGATGGAGCTTGCGATCATCACGTTGTTGTTCGCAGCGCGAACTGTGGCGGAGCCGTTTTGGGCGACGGACTGTGTTGAGGGTGTACAGGCTTGACTGAATAATGGGCTCGGATATAGGCGGATAGCTGTCAGACAGATAAGATTGCTTAGATTGGCAAGTCAATGGATTACTGTTTGAAGGTTCGCAGACTCAAAGCACCATAGTGCTGCGACAACCGCTGTAGCCACCCTTCAATCCATGCCTTCGTTGGAGAATCACCCACTTCATAGGCCACGCGCAGGGGGAACGCCATCCGTAATGGTCCCAACAGCCCGCACGCGGTATACTCGACGGATTTACAGATCTGGTCGCGGTAGAATACCATATACATCGCCTGGGTGCTGGGAATTCCGAAGCTTGTGGTTCGCAGCACCTGGTGCACAATAGTCATGTAGGCATAGTAGGCGCAGAATATCGGCGCGGTGTCAGCACTGGCATAGTAGAACACTATCGGGTAAAGCACATCGTTCGCCGACGAAGGGACCTCGCTGAGCGGCGGCACGAGTTGGGTGAAGCGCTCGTACCACATTTCGAGCTTGTCCCGCATTGCAAGCGTCTCGGAAATGAGCTTGGATATTTCGAGCTGAGTGTCTGGATCCGTATGGTTCGCAGTGCGGATCTTGAACATCCTATGGATTAGATCCGGGATGGAGGTGAATGAGGCGAAGAGATCTTCAATTTCGACTTGGATCTGATGCGAGATGATGTTGTCAGAGACTTGTTGCATGACTGCGTGCCACTCATGCCCTGCAAGAAAGCACTCCTCGCCGGAGAAGACTGAGTGCATGACAATGAGCCCCAGGGATGCCTTGAGCAGGTTATTTTCGAACTCCCCACGATAGCGACTAGGTCCGCGAAATCTGACCAACTGACCCAGCCCCTTGGCGTGCTTCATCCACGAGGTCGAGTCGGTGGAGTTTGCAAACAGCTGATCCGTCAGTGAAAGACATTGTCGAAATCAAAACACAAAAGCTCACCTCGTACATGCACAGCAAAATAACAGCACACAGCACCTCCGGACAGACCGACTGAACATGATCGTCCAGCGCGCGTTGAAGGGCCGTCAATGCCTTGACATACGTAGACCGCGAATAGCGCACCGCCTGCACGTTCTGTGTCATGTGGCCGATATGATGCGCGACGAAGCAATTAACAGCGGCATCCAGCGTCCGATTCCGGCCGTAGAATTCTGGCAAGAAACGTAGCCATCGCGCAACCGCGTACGCTGAAGCCGTCGTATACGGCCAGGCGAGGTCGTAGACGATGTTCTGTAAGCTCTGGGCCATGTTCAAATCCCTCGATGGTGCCGGTCCGGGACTGGGGTAGCGGGTCTGTAGTGCAACACCCTGGCTAGCCGCCGATGGCTTTTTCAAACGACGTGGCGTGCGAAAGGGCTTGCCAGCCACGAATTTGAACCCGCGATCATACCCAGGGCATTCTCTCCCGTAGATCTCGCATCGTGCGCAGCCGGGGAGCGTCTCGTCGCACTGTGTTCATGAGCGTGTTGGGCTAGCAGGCGAGTATTCACATATAACTGACCTTTACGTGACGTTGCACACAGAGAAGACAGCCACTGCTTCGGCTTCCAGGCATGATGCAGTTTGTAACTATCAGCGACTGTTGGGAGGGAGCACGAGGGCCCGAGTCATGTTTGTTCATTGGCTTCGTGACTCCGCGGCTTACCTGCTTAGTCATCGGTTCTGTGGCGAACCTTTCACAATGGCTAGATATTTGGGTGCCCTCTTTCTTCATGTATGCATCTTGCATCTTTCACATAACTAAGCCAGCGCGAATAAAATCCATTTAGGTATTTCTACCGACAGGTCCCTCGATTCCGAACTTGCGGATGGTTTTTAGTCCCCAAGCACTGAACCGACCGGCCGTCTGATAAACAATGCATGTTACGATTCGTAACCCAACATCCTATTTTGTCTCAATGGGGTCATAAACTCCTCCCAGTAATCTATAATCTTTCTATTAATTATGACACGAAAGTTCTTGTACTCATGCTCACAATCACTATTCTCCTACTGCAAGAAGTAAATTAGACACAGGGTGCGTTGACCTTGGTAGAGCACGGGTCAATTAAGCCACCCGTGCTGCCAATCCATTAACCCTGCCAAAGGTACACGTCGGAGCCAATCAGATTCCCTAGATTAAATAGATTTGTACAGTTCAGCTTCTTAATATGCATGCCTGCCAGGTCCTCTAGAAAATACACAGCTATGAATTCATAGTACTCTATTAAGCCAACATACTGAGTCTGGAATATATCCTCATCGAATGCGGCCCCCAGTGTCTGGGAGAAATCAATCAGAGATACTTAGACCAATTATTCAGAAGCCCAGATGGCAAGGATCTCAGTAAAAGACTGGTACTCGGCCAAGTTGATGAATTTGTTTCTTATATCGGCAGAGCCCCAGGCTGGAAAAAAGAAAAAAGAAAAGAAACGTCAGAAAATCTTTTCCTCGGGTTCCTGAGAATCATACTCACTGAGATATCTTGGGAAACTGACCTAGCATAAGCCATTCAGTCTGCGGTCTTTCCACCGGGCAAGATCGTCGAAGCGTTAGATAATACTGGTAATCCCATTGCTCAAAAATAGGTTGGAAGAGCCGAGTAACATGATCTGATAGATCCTGATATGTCGCACCTGTACCTGGATTCAATACAATCCAATCAACTAACTTAGTGTTTCGTCCGGTTCTATGCGGCTACCTCAGAGCGAATGATGACGCATCACGGGAAGCCTCGGGCAAGAAATCAGGGAATTTATGCTTCGCCTGCGCTCTGGTAATAGGGGGCATTGTGTGTGGGTGTGTGGGTGAAAAGCTGAGAATGTCGGAGGAACTAAGGTGGGCAGCAGGTGGACCATGTTGGACGTATCTATTTATTATCGAGTGTCATCTCAACGGAAAAGGGGAGGTGGGGGGGCGGTGGGGTGGGCGATGAAACATTCGACCCGAAAAGCTTTTTGTACGGACTCCCAGTTAGTACTTCTGAACTTTGGGTAAAAATGACCGCTAAGAGGAATGCTACGGACTACTAAGCTCACACGCTAATCCAGATTTGTTCAAATAATTACACCCCAGCTAGGGAGTACCAAAGAACAAGCTAGTGGTGTTGTACCCACAAGGCCAAAGGCATTCGTTGCCCGCAGTTACCTGCGAACTCTTGATATATACATGTACACACACGGTGATTATATCAACAATATAGATTACGATAATAAATGATACAAGCACTTCTATAAGAATGAAGGAGAAAATCCAACGATTAAGAATACTTTGATATATATAATCAACGTATTATATTAATATTTACAGACTGAACTTATGCACAACTATATGCTGTTGATATTCTCAACCTAGATAATTGTCCTATTCCACTGGTCAAATATTCATCGAAGGAAATGATAAATGCCCTTCAAAACGTTCTCCCTCTACAGTGGCCCAAAATAAATGGAGAGAAAAGAAAAGAAGAAGAGAAAACAACATGATAAAACAAGCACTTACGATATAAATAAGACAAAATATGAGACAAACAATGAAATTTATATTACTGTATCATCGATACATATGAGAAATACACATAAACTATTCACGCAATCACACGAAAGAGAAAGTGAGACTATTTGAATGAATGACTGTACAAGATCCGAACGATGGTCCCAGGCAACACATCATCGAAATTGGTCGATACATTTCTTAGATATCAAATACAGATAAATGAAGATGAAGCAGATAAAGCTTGAACAGCAACTGAATACAGTAGCATCAAATAAACAACAAGCGGAAAAGAAAACCAATGATTTGGTAATGGAAGGGTCTGACAGAGACGCACATGACAGCTCACCGACTTCGACCCCAAGAGTCCTTGAACACAGTGGCTGCTAACCCCCGTCCTTCAAGCAGGCTTGTCACTTACTGGGGGGTGCCCACAGCATTCTGCACTGTTTTGTAATTAACAGCGTGTTGAGGAAGCTCCGAAGCCTTTGCCTTGCAAGTTGCCATCAGGCCAAGATGACCTGTTTTACCTAACATGGCTTTGGGGATTCCCAACTGGTACACAGCATCATCCCCGGAAATCTTGGATAGACGAAGTGTCTCATCTGGCGTCTGATGCTCGACGGTCTTGAGGTAGGAATCGATACTGTCCGGATGATACCAAAGTTTCTTTCCGTCGTACGTCTCCGGGATCCAAGCCTTTTTGGCGGCGAGCCACTTGCTTTGCTCGGCGTAAATGACACAATGCCTAGTCCATGGGTATTAGCCGAAGCGGAAAAATGGGGGGTTTTCAGTCCAGCGTCAGCCCTTACCAGTAACTGTCTGGAGCTTTCCATTCTCCAGGAGCGGGTGTGAGGTATACCACATCGCCTAGCTGAACCCCGCTAGCTGTGTACCAGACGACAGTCCCCTGTTTGTTATACGCTTCGGCTTTCGACTAGATGTTGTTACATGTCAACTTAACGAGCTGCAACAAGCTGCGGCCGGGACATACCTTTTCCATAGTGCGATAGCCGATAATGACTTTCTGGTCGCGCTCCACCAGATCGACTGGCGCTGAAGCAGCAAACCCGAGCACGGCCAGGGCCACCATCAGGGTCTTGGTAGCTGAGAAGAGCATGATGGAAAGGGACTGCTGTGTGGTTGAATAAACGATATGTCGACTAATATAAGAAAGCAATGGCAAGAAACGAAAGACTTTGTCTAATATGGCTGCACCGGGCAGACTGGCTGTTGTTAAAGAAAGTATGGTTGCATGATAGAACGTTCATACGTCGGCAGGCTGCTATTTATGTTCCAGCGAGCTCCATACAACTTTCGCCGACATCCTTCTCTATGTTACCATAATGTATTTCCTTGGTTGCCATGTTCAGCATACATGGGGCTAGAGGTGAGACATGATAAGCTGGGGGCCAATAAGGCAAGCCCTACCAAAGGGACATGTTGGCGTCTGGCCCTCAGATTTAAGAGCATTGTCGGTTTGAGGCACTTGTAAAGCAACTGTGGTCCTTCTGAATTGATTGGGAGGATGGATTATCCCTCATCTACTAAGTACGTGTCTTCCAAAGGTGTATGTCGGATCTCAGAAGATTCCGCAGATAGACAGTCAGTGACAGTACTAAATTCAATGGCCGTGGACGTCGTGTGGTCTTAGAGCTGTGAAAATAGCGAGCCGAGTAAGACAGAATCCTGGCCCAGGATATGGTGTCGATGGAAGCCTCTACGCCAACCAACGAGCTGCTGGCCGGGCAAGGGACTGTCACTGCTGGGGCAAACAGCTGAATCCTTCCATAGATAGTCTCCATTCCTAGTGGGCAGTTCTAGGCGTACGGATGAGCGTTGTAATTGGCAGGATGACGGATTGACAGGCCATGTACTCCGTAGTTGCCGTGGAAAATGGCTCACTTACCCCCCCCACAAAATGTCAAACCGGCCCCCAACTAGTTAATTTAATTGATGTGCTGCGGCAGTGCCTTGTCGCCTTGGTCCCAACGCGGGCTAGCGGGACCCTGATGTTCCGCCCGCATTGAGAATCGCCGACTGAACGGTTCCTCCCACCATCTGCCACGTTTCTGTCGACGCATTCTATCATCCTACCACTACACAGACGCAATTATCTCCCAGAGAGCCATATCGGTGAAAGCCCCAGCGAAAGCGTTATCGTCATAAGATCCAAAAGCTGGCGAGTTCAATAAACCAATAAACCGAGTCAATGAACTCGCCCGTTACAGTCCGTTCCATCCTTTGCGAAGGACCATGGGTTTGGAATGACGGCGCAAGTGAAGTTACCTTTCACGAGAATGGAACAGGGAAGGTGAGCTCAACGACTGAGGACTCCCCTTTCCACCACCACGAGTTGACCCTTGTCATGCAGCTGTTCTGCTCTACCGAGTACACCTGTTGGATCTTTGCCGAGATCGACTGGAAGCCGCACAATCCTGCGTCTCTCGATCAGGTCATCGATCTCTGTAACAATAGGAAGCAACCAACAATCCTGGCAGACTTGACCATCGAGATGACCCTCACGACGCGCCGACCACCCGATATTTGGTGGAAGGGCAAAGTCAATGAGGACTGGCTAAATGAAGAGGCGTTTCGCGCAAAGACCTATCGTATATCGCTGGAGCACGGCCGGTTTCGGAACCAGTTCGACGTCAAGCATAACGTACGAAATGGCGCACGATATGCCCTACGCATAGTATTCGATCCCTCGCCGTTTCCGCCCGGGGAGGAGTGGAATCACGAGAGTTCTGGACCGCATGTAATGAGACTCTGGGAATGTACAGAATTTAACGCTAGAAGGTATTCCGAGGAAGAACTGACCGGATGGGAAAGGCTGGTGAACTGGTATACCGAATGGACGTCGTGACGCGGGATAAGGCCATGCGAGGTCATTTCGTTTTTCTGGAGCTGCTCCGTGCAAAATTCGACTTTTAGCTCTACAGTCTACCCACTGGTGAAGTGAATCTTATAGTTAGATCGAAGGGAATGCTATCATCTTATGTACCCCACCTAGATAGAACACGATATTCAGGCGCATCTGTGGTCAGGGAGAGCATATGACGACATGAAGAGGGAACGGGACAGGAGTCGATGGAATAATAGATATAGCTCGGTTAGTTGTACTGGTTGCTGCTAGCGTATGCTACGTAGATGATCATTATTGGCACTCTACGACCCGGGTCGCTCTGCTAACCGAGTAAATATTTCGTTGTTGAGGCTTTTGGCGCGTTTCGCCACGACTATGGGATAGGCAAATTGAAATACCCTACTAACCTGGTACCAGCGAATTCAAAAGGGGCGTCTTGCCGGAAAGGCCCGTCGAGGTTCTCGGGTACTCGGGAGATCGACCTGTCAGCAGTCAGGAAGGGACACCGATTGTTGTTCTGGTTAGGCAGCCTTGTCGGGAAGGACAACTGTACTGAACCGCATCGGAATAGATCTATTCGCGTGGACAAAGGAATCTTTCCCTGCTCAAGGCGTCAGAGAGTAGGTCCACGAGACCTCGGCGGAGGTGAAAGAATGCCCAATGGGGACGCCCGTCGAACTAGTGTATGTATATTGAGGCACCAAGGCTGTGGGATTCCCAGGTAATCTCCCTTCACGATGGGGTCCTTCGCGTATTTGTCTGAATTGTAATTACAGCCCCCAATCCAAAAACGGTCTCCGCCGGACAGGTCCGAGGGCTGTGCGCCACAGTGCCTAGCGCGAAGGCCCTGGATGAAAGGCCTGCTCTTTCATATACCCTGTAGCACATAACGTGTGTCTCTATAAGGCTAGCCAGTCATTTTACTTGAATTGCTAACAACATGTGAGTCCATATGTGAGCGAATAGAACGCCTTGGCCCCCCCGCCCCCACTAGGCTTAGCTCTCACCAGGCCTCTTGCCCCTGTCACGGGCAGTACTTCCAATCTAAGGTTGGATATGCCCGCCTTAAACCACAGGTAGACCGTGGATCAATACACACGAATGGGATGGTCAGGTGCCTTCGAATTTCGAATACCGGGAATATCAAGACTTCTACAAGACTGAATAGTTACCCAGCCCCTCAACCATATGATCCAGGCACAAGGTTCCTCACCCATTCAAACAGGCACCGCCTCGAATAACGCATTGGAACCAGTTCCCTGGAAACCCGACCGCCATACTTTGACTACCCGAAATTTAGCCTTCTCCAACAGTTCAAGCCACTGCTTTTCAGTCCTTTCCAAGGATCCATACAGCTCCATCATGATAATATCCATGGAAGCAGAAAATCCCGATGCATTCATTTCGGGTAAGACATTTTCATTGATCAGCAGCACGGAGTCAGCAGCCATGGCATCATGAAGATGGCCAAGAGCATGCAGAGCCTGTTTATCAGGCCAGTCGTGTAGGACAGTTCGCATATAATATGCCTTAGCCCCTTTAACGGGCTGTGGATCAAACATATTATGACCAACAGCGTTGACACCTTGAATAAGCGGCTCTTGAATATCCCCAATAACTCCAGGGAGATCCTGCACGATCAGCGGGTTCTTTACCTCGGGAAATTTACGCTTGAAGCCTGAAAGATCATGGCCCTTGCCACCGCCGATGTCTACCAGGAGGACACGGTTTGTGTTATCGGTAGTGGCCAGGTTCTCCTGCCATGGATAGTAGTCATACCATTGCACACCTTCCAAGGAACGATTGCCAATCTCCATCACCGTATTGAAGGCATGTAGCTCCTCTGGGTTGTGCTGTATCCACTCAAAGTAATGTTCCTTCGTTCCAAAGGCAAGCTGGAAGGTCGTGTCGTAGGCATCTTGAGGGTTACGGTATCCCCTTGCCTCAAAATAGTCATAGGAGTGGACCGAAGCCTTCATGTCCGAATGGCTTAATACTTATAAGTCACGATTCTTTTCCAATGAAGGGATGGCAAAAAGGCACCTACAAATGTTTGATGACCTCACTCGGCGGATTATTAGAAGCGAACATGATCGCTAGCGGCAGCGCCCGGTATTTCTCTACCCCCGTCTCTTCGAAGACGTGGTTCGCACACAGCACCCGCATGATACGCACTGCGGAAGCGAATGTTCATTAATATACATATCCTACCTATCAGGGACGTATGTTCACAGATAATAAAAAGCAATTGATATAGAAATCAAACAAAAAAAGTTGTGGCCACAAGCAAACGGACAGGACCTCTGACCCATAATATCTCTTCAATGGGCAAGGAAGCTGGGGAATGAGAGAAGAACAAAGAGAACCCGGGAGAATTAGGAAGAGATGGGAAGAGATGGGAAGATATCGGGCAGAGGCTTTCAAAAGAGTAAAGCCCGCAGACAGAAAAAGAGATAAAGAAGAGAAAAGACAATGAAAATGGAAGCAAAAAAAAGAAAAAAAAGGGAAGAGAAAAGAAAATGAAGGCAGGAACTTACCTAAGAGGGCTTTGTCCCCCTTGGTGTTCTCGTCCAGGGCATCGGCGTTCATTTCGCCGTTCTTTGCCGAGGCAAACGCATCAAATATACCCATTCCCATGGCGACCCGAATGGCAACCAGGCCATGGTGCTTCAGGTCATGACAAGCATCAGTTTGAGAGCATGTTTGTAACAGATAATGCCGATGACTTACGCCGAAGCAAAGATTGCGAACGGTGAGGAGAGGTGGTTCCACGGCAACGCGGAGCTTGTCGATGGCATCCAGAAGCTGGTACCGATCTGCTTCCGCGATCTCATCCCCGGGGGTAAGCTTGGCTAGGGTGCTGTTGACAGCAGAGGTCAGTGCATTCACAGTATCAGCCATCGCGACAGGTGATATGAAGATTGGGGATAGAGGTATGTACTGAGAGACTGGGCGGTCCTAGGTGTGGGATAGGGGAATACTTTATGCTTCCGTTGGTTTTTCGGTGTTCCTAATTATTAGCCAAAGTGCAAATAGAGGCATAGGGATATCCACAAATGCGGATATTAACCTACAAAGTACATGCCTTTTGTCTTGGTCGTCTCCAGTTTCCCCCGTCAGCACTAATGCATAGCAATGTGCTAGACAAAGGAAAGCGAAGGCACTAGCAGATAGAAGGCCCCCAATCACTTTCGCGCGACTGACATCTGCGCCGATCGACAAAGTACGAGGAGTCTTCCTGTGACATTTCATACATATGAATGTGACAGTACTGGGAACATGTGGGACGCAAACAAATTCAACCAATCAGCTAGCTTATTTTTACCAATGTTTCTATTATCCGGTAGAATTTAGCCGTTTGACCCCCATGAAACTCTAGCCCAAGTCGGTCGCGTAGGTAAACGTTTCCACCAAGGACAGCCTTGCGGCGCGAACGAGGTTACCCCACTCGTTTTTAGTTCGCTCGCTGGCCGCCAAGCACGCCGTCATGGCGATATCGATCTCAACCACCCGAGGCCCAGCGCCAGTCTCACGGTGGACTATCTCGTTAATCAGCATGTTCGACGATCCATCTGTCGCCATGGCCACACCCTGGAGCCGCAGCAGCTGCACACACTTGTCGTCCGGGTGGTCATGCAGCACGTTCCGCATGTAATAGAAACTCGCGCCTTTCATCGGTTGCGGGTTCCAAAGGTCATGGGCCAAGGGTTCGATGCGGGGGTGCAAAATAGCGTAAGAGAGGGCGGCTGGAACGTCTTGCGGGATAATGCTCCTCCTCGTTCCTAACAGAGGGCCCAGTCTATCGATTAGGGCAACGCATTAAGGATCCATCCCGCCTCCCGATGTCAACGAAAAGGGTCGTGGTCTGATTGCCCCCACCATCCAGGTCCGCGTCAATGTTCTGATTGTTGGTGGGATCGTCTCTGCCGCAGGTGAGTCGGTCCAGCTCAAACACATCCATCTAGGTGGGTTGACCATGGCGCTGGGAGGTCATCCAAAGACTGAAGTCCTTGGAAATATGGGGGCTTATCCATCGTCCAGGCGAAAGCTGTCAACTTACTTCCGTGCGCCTACTGGAATGCCGTTCGGCTGGCATCGGATGAATGCGATACCCCCTAGACTAGCAACAGGAAGGATGGAAGGGTCTGCCAGGCAGGGAGCTGGATTCCGAAGCTAGGGACGCGTTAGTAGGGAGCCGGTGGAGCAGGGCACATTTTGTATTGATCACTGGCGATTGATCCCTGCCCGAAAACCGGGCAAGACAAGAGCCTGTGTCGCTGTAGATGCCTCGTAGTAGTCTAACTCGATTCACGAACCAGGCCAAACGCGGTCAAACACCGGAGGATACGGCTTAGGACCCCGGACAGTTATGTAACATTGGCGATTGACAACTAACAGGTCAGGGGAGGAGGAGGGGCATCCTTGCGCCCCGGTCGCCTCCACGAGCTATGCCAGGCTCTTTGGCGCCCATCCGATGTCAGTAACTATGTAAGAGGATCCAACCTACGGTGGATCCTGGCCCGGGAGATCTCTGCCAATCAGCTGCTCATCGAATGTCAAGCACTATGTGTTCCACCTGCACCAGCCACTCGAGTGGCTGGAGTCAAGAGTCCAGCTGCTTATCATTTCAATGAGTCGCGCAAGGCTCCTCGGATACTCTGATTTTCGTCTCACACCCTTTCTGCCCAACGCCTAACGACCTCAATGGACCCAATTATTCCAAAAGCCCTGAAGAAGGGAGACACAATCGCCTTTATCTCACCCTCCGCACGTCTCAATGACATCCTACCTGCTCCCCTGGAGCGAGGAAAAGCCTATCTGGAGTCGCTAGGCTTCCATGTCCAGGTGATTTTCTCTAACCAAACAACAGCCACTATCGCAAATTCTATTCGAGTTCGATGCGAGGAAATTCATGCCGCATTCCGTGATAGCACCATTGGCGCCATTATTTGCACGATCGGGGGCGCGCATGCGAACGAACTGCTACCTTTCCTCGATTACTCCCTTATTCAATCAAATCCTAAAATCTTCGTCGGCTACAGTGACACTACCTTCCTGCATTATGCGATTCAATCTCGGACGGCTTGCGCACATTCTACGGACCCAGTGTTCTTACGGATTTCTCTGATTATCCCAAGCCTATGGAATTCACGATCGACCACTTCATTCGTGTGTTGACTGGGGCCGGAAAGCCAGTGGGTCCACTTCCTCAATCCTTAATCTGCTCGAACGAGCATAGCGACTTCCTACTTGGCAAAGAAATCCTCGAGAAACCGCGTGACATCACTCTATCGCCTCCATGGAGATGGCTCCGCGGAGGTCAAGCTACTGGACATCTATTTGGGGGCACTGTACCTTGTGTCGTGCGTCTTCAGGGGACCCAGTACGCCCCCTCCTCATGGAAAGACAAGATTCTCTTTCTTGAGTCTGCGATGGGCGACAACTTGCAACTGCCGTACTCTGTATCCCAGTTCCGGAACAATCTTGTCGATCTTGCTCTGTCTGGCATATTGCATGAAATTCGCGGACTGGTTGTTGGACGAGGATATAAATACAATACTGATATGCAGGAAGAACTTGCAAGTGTGATACTGGAAGTCTTTGAAGTGATTGTTGGTCGAAGTCGTGAGGAGGAGCTTCCGATTTTAATGAACGTCGACTTTGGCCACACGAGTCCGTTCTTGACTTTGCCTATCAACGCATTAGTCGAATTAAATAGCGATCTCGATGAGTTTAGCGTTCTGGAGCCTGGGGTGCAGGCTTGAGGGGGTAGTGGGACTCTATTCGCTGATAGAGGTGCACCGAAAGTCTGCCTACCTCTGTAGGAGTCATTTGTACAGCTGCCTGGAGGCCTGTCACATTGCTTTGATACAGGATTACTACTCTTTCGCTTTCACAAGGTGCAGTCGCCATCACACGGCATGACTAAGTAGCAAGATAGATAAGGCTTTCTGAAACTATGTGAAATTATAGTACACTGCAAATCACCCGATATAACGAGGGTCAGCAGCACATAAAAGCACTACCATGAAACAAAGCACTCCACTGCCACCCTGATCCAGATGAATTGCGATTAGCCTAATGCCATCGTATTGAATGAATGAGTTAGGAACACGTGGTATTTCTGTTTCTAACGCCTGGGGCTCTCCAGGAGGGATTGCATTGTGTTAACGCTTATATTACTGCTCCGTACATAAGGGTAGCTAGTGCCTTTAAGGCTAGGTTAACAGAATAATCGTTGGCCTAGAACGCAAGAGATAAAGCCATCTCAGCCTATGGAGTGACCGGCAAGCACGCCATTATGGCCACAGCCATCTACGCCGCCGGAGATCCGCCGCCGAAAACCCGTCTCGTGGATAAGCAGGCTTTACGATCAGTCGGACACCATCCCCTCGCTGCCTTCCGGGCGAAGTCGTCTGAATATCGCTCATTTATGTCACCTCATACAGACTCCCCATCGGAGCCGTGACCAGCGATGAGGTCCCATTCTCATCCCTGTGTAGGGCGCGTAGTGAAGGTTGTTGGAAATGAGTATATTGCTTGTGCGGATTATTTGTGTCCGCTCGGTAGAATTACTTAAACCTTCTCGGGCGGCATCCTTGGACCATGGAAGATGGGCTCTCCAATCACATTGATTTTAACCAGCTTGAGAATATCGTTAAGTTTACGCGCGGAAGCGTCAATATATAAAAATGTGACAATAACTGACATATATGATACGCATACCATCCATGCTCACTCAAGGTGCATGTATTCATTAACCATTTCTGAGAAATGGACCTAAATCAACGTAGCGGAGATCACTTCAACTCCAACACCGCCCAAAAGACATCCATGGTCTCCCACCGGGTGGAACCCTTTACACCCAATTCCTGAATAGATTGTTCGAGTTGCTGAATAGCAGAATCCATAGCTGCATCATTTGATAAGCCTTCCTCGTGGATCCATTGACGAAACAACTCTGAGGAAACGAACTCAACTTCCCAATGACCATCCCACAGCTGCGAGTCAGGTTGTATGTAGCCGGAGCGTTTTTCTCGCCAACCAGTTTCGTGCGCAACGTCCAGCAGCTCCTCTGGAGTGAGTGCGCAGCGTACGTTGGGCTCCCTCGCTCCTGTCGCGGCGGACTTGCGTAGGGAATGGTACTGGGCTTGCGCTCGCGCAGCCAGAATATGTGGGGTTGTGCAGGTCGCGAGGCGCGAAATCCGTACTCCGCCAGGCACAGATAGCGTACTTTCGCATCAGCTAGAAGCTGGAAGACCTGGGCAATGCTCGCACGGTCGGGAAAATACCACAAAGAGTGGCACAGTACGGCCGCATCATATTTATCGGTGCGCGTGGGTTGGGAAAGGAGACCGGCCGTGTCGGTGCGGAGAAATTGGATACGCTGTCCTAGCGTGGACGCCTGGATGTGCTTCTGCGATTGTTCGACGGTGTATGGTCCACCGTAGTCAGGCGGGGCCGTGTCGATGGCTGTAATTTGACCATGAGAACCGTTGATCAATGCGAGAACTAGGCTCGATTCCCCTTGGCCACATCCGATGTCGAGCACTCTAGAGCCTTGGGCGATGTCCCAGGCTTGGGTTAGAGCAAGCCTGTGCTGGAAATTTGGCTCAACGATGGAAGTGCGTGCTTTCTCATCATGCAGATAGCTTGACAAGAGAATATCCATGACTCGATATGGGATCAGCTTGATATCTTTCCTTGCGTTTTTCTATCCGTGAAAGCAGTTGGCATTATAACTATCGTGGTTGTGGGAAGATAGACCAGGTGAGAAAAGACATCACCGTTCGCCTCAAACGGCCTACTTATTTCTGATCTTTCGTTATCATATCTTGCAATCACTATTCATGGTTGGTCGGCGACTTCTTGATTATGATTTGCACTAACGCTTCCTAGGGGATGAGGCCTGTGCTCAAACGGCGTTGTGTATCCGTGGTGGTCGATTTCGAGCGACACTGCTCGTGTCCGATTAAGATACGGGCAATACACTTCCATGATATATTAGACCTAGTTAATTCACAGATAAGAGCCGCCTGTTCAACTGGACCCAAAGGGTAGTTGCCGTCATGAACGAATATTAAGCCCTCAGGGATTACGTACAGCATCCCTTTCAAGCGCCCATAAGGCTCATACCCCCATCGGAAGGCTGAGAACATCAATAGTCGTGCTACCAGAAACCCAGCTTGTATCTATGACGGTAAGACTGCTATACAACACCCAGAGTTTTGTTGGGGACTGATTCAACTAGCAAGACATAAGAATAATATTCCTAAACTGAAATGGACACAGCACATTTGAATTTTGTGAGTGAAAACCCTGGAGCCTAGAAGGACAGGGAATGGATTGTAAAGTACCGGTGACTAGGAAACCAGCTTCCAGTCCCTCGGCTCCTGCATTGATAGACCAAGTAATCGGCTTTCTTACAGCACATTACGCCTTAAAACCCACACTGTATTGATCATAAACACCGTACATCGATCGACCGATTTCCCGTCGGTCTTCCGTTGCCAAGAAAAAGGCTCGGCCCGAGACTCTCGATGCTGTGGTGCCAGACGAACACAGATAAGAGAAACGACTGCGTGGGAGATCCGATAAGCTGATATGGTAAAGGTTGAAACACTATATGGCAGATAGTACTAACCTAAGTAGCTTGACGCTGTTTGGGAAGTTTACCGGCGAAACGTATCTGACCACTGTTGAAAGTATCTACGTGCTGTTGCCGACTCCGGCTAGATTTAAAGCTAGTGCTACGCCAGGCTGGCCGGTAGAGTGTTGGACAAAGAAAAAGTAACTTCAAGGTGACTGATTATTATAGCCTAGGTGGTAGTTAGTGCTGGCCGCTAGGACGCCGACCCAGAAAGGGCAGGTCCTCGTTAGCGGAAGAACTGGTATCAAACGTGCTGATTTGTATACTCTCCAACAGGTAAGGTAGCCTAGGCTATGGTACCGATGCATAACTGCATGACTGTGTCTGTCTCCGCTTCATCCACGCGGCCATGCGCGAGATTCTGGCTCGATTGATGACTGACATAGTCACATCTTAGGGTGTGCTTTGTGTTACGTTTCAACCAAAGGATTGTTATTGATAACCCTCCTCATCTTCACATGTATATACTGCTATCGGATTGTTCCAAATTATAAGTTCGCACTGGGACGGCTGTGCTCGAACGACATCTACCGATGATGCGACCTCTTCCGCCGCCAAATCCCACGAGAACCTAGAAATCTGGGAATCTGAGACCTGTCCAAAGCCCGACTACTATTTTTCACGGTCGCAAAGCCTTTCTCGATGACCTTCTGACCGGCTTGATCACCACGAAGCTCTGTTCCGGCGATAAAAAGTGGTCAAACGAGATCCTGGGTAGAGCGTGATCTGTTGCGCGTGTAGGTAAGCTGTTGCAAGCAATCTAAGATGCGACTACACGAGTAGTCCTTATAAGCTTCAGCCCCAGAGAGGCCCGATAGTGCCTGGGAGATATAGACCAGGGTAGCGTGAGAGTACATGGACACGACGAATTTGAAGTCCCAACGCTCAATATCTGACCAGGAACCAATCGATTCAATGATTCTCAGGTTCTGGGACTTAGCCGACTCGATCAGTGCATAGAGATTAAAACTGGGACGCTGTCGGCGGGGCCAGGTCTGAGGCCAAAGCATGGGTGTTGAGCCTCTTCAGTTGGGTGATGTTATGGATGCGAACGAAGTCAGCCAGCACCGCGTCTGATTGCTGGTAGGTGGGTCCATCAGAATATTATCAACCCGACTAAACGTCGTCAGTTGTGTCCACGCGGAGATTTCATAAAACTCCTGCAGGAGAAATTGTTCGACCCGATGGTGCGGGTGTTCCAGACCCGGGCGACCGGCCCCAGCCAAGATAACCTCACGGGCTGCCGCCAGATGGATACGCTGCTTCGCCATTTGGGCTTTTAATAAATCGCTGTTGCAGATTAGCTTGACAGAGCCCAATTCAACGAGAACGGCGTGGTTGGAATGGTCCGTGGGGGCCGCAGATCTCCAAGACTCAATTTGGCAGACTAATGCCATTCATCCCATCTGGTGTCAGGAAAGGGGCTCGTCTTGTGCTGGGCGGAACGTCATTGGAAACCCCGGGGACTTCTTTATACTTCCGATAATCTTTGCTTGCCGATGTTACCGATAATATGATCATCTCCCACGAGCAAACCTTCGGTCCTGTGGTTATCATCACAGCGTTCCAGACAGAAGAGCAGGCCATTGAAAAAGCTAGTAACTCAATTCATGGTCTACGGTGCTTGATATTTTGCAGAATACCGAAGGAGCCCATGGACTGGCCCAGAAATTGAGAAGCGAGACGGTATAGATCAATAGCAGCCACGACAGTGACTTGCGCACTCCTTTCGAGGGGATTAAGCAGGGTGAAATTGGGCGCGAAACTGTAGGGAGGCTCTCAATGTGGGCAAAAGTATATTGAATGCGAGGTGTCACATTATCTTCCGATGAATTGTTTCTGGATCTTGCGACCGTAGAGTCACGTGACATGCTCGCCATGTGGTTTGCTCTTTGGCATTAACTATCACAAATCTATCTTAGAAATCAGAGTTTAATATTCAATATGCCTTATAAACAATCTAGAATAATTGGCTTGCCACAATCTACTATGTGTTATTACGACTATTTGTCTATTTGCCGCAATTAGTTAGGAACTTCATCAAGACTCTTTGCATCATATGAGTCGGCGGTCAAATATATATATTCTCCCGTCTATTGAAACCACTCAATTGGAGAGCTCAACTAATTCATAACTACGTATGCTATTCAATCAATATGGTCCTTGAGATTTTTGAAGGCAACAGTAGGCAAAATGTGGGAATCGCATATGTGGATAACAGGTGTATTGCGTGATTCTGGTTTTCTTTCACTTTAATTGTATTTTTCTGATCCTGCTCTCGTTTTTTCTTTTACCTTCGCAAGTGCCCAAACCAGTGCATGCAAACAGAACAAACAGCACACCGAATGCCCCAGAAAGAAGAACGGCATCCCCGTTTCCGGACCATCCGGGGCAACTCCGCGGCCAAGGGGGAGAAACCTACTGCAATGAGCTGATCTTGCAGCTTGAACCATCGAGCAAAGCCGAAGATGGTGCAATAACAATCCCCAGATTGTCCCCTCTTCTCCGCCCAGGTAGTCTTGACGAGCATGGCAGGATGATCCCAGCCACTTTAGGGAATGAGGCGTGGGGGTGCCAAGCCGGCGCTGGGGAAAGATGGCCAGCAACAACCTGGGATACCCTCCGATATTTCCCCGGATGCAGTCAACCCTGTCCGGGGTTAAAAGGACGGTGAGAGGAAGGAATGCTTCACTCACCCACCATAAATCATCACCATGATCGGGTCGTCCCATGCTGTGGTGGCCCTGGGCCTCTTCACATTATACAGTCGTTCTGCAGCGGCTCCCGCAGTTGGGGCTTCAAATTCACAGGGTATGTCATGCGGGTCGTGAGGGATGCGACAACGCCGCATCTTCAATCAGAGTGCAAGCTGATTTTATAGCGATCATTGCGAATGGCACTGATTTCGCGTTGAACGGCGACAATGTCTCATATCGGTTCCATGTTAACAGCACCACCGGAGACTTGATCTCTGATCACTTCGGTGGTGTCGTCACCGGCACAATCCCATCGCCAGTGGAACCCGCTGTCAATGGCTGGGTTGGCATGCCTGGTCGAATTCGTCGGGAGTTCCCCGACCAAGGCCGTGGTGATTTTCGCATTCCCGCCGTTCGTATCCGGGAATCGGCAGGTTATACTATTAGCGATCTTCAATATGTGTCGCACGAGGTGATTGCGGGTAAGAATGCTTTGCCTGGCCTGCCTGCCACATTTGGAGATGCACAAGACGCTACGACTTTGGTAGTCCACCTCTATGACAACTATAGCTCCGTCGCCGCCGACTTGTCATACTCCATATTTCCAAAATATGATGCCATCGTGAGGAGTGTCAATGTGAC
Organism: Aspergillus luchuensis; assembly: GCF_016861625.1. Classification (NCBI taxonomy): domain Eukaryota; kingdom Fungi; phylum Ascomycota; class Eurotiomycetes; order Eurotiales; family Aspergillaceae; genus Aspergillus; species Aspergillus luchuensis. Next base: position 61,695 of record NC_054852.1, read on the forward strand.
TAACCAGGGCCCGGGTAATATCACCATCGAGGCCCTTGCAAGCATAAGCATCGATTTCCCTTACGAAGACCTTGACTTGGTCAGCCTCCGTGGTGACTGGGCCAGAGAGGCCAATGTTCAGAGAAGCAAAGTGCAGTATGGCATCCAGGGGTAAGTCGCTTATCATAGAACCGACAATGTGACGTTGCTGACGAGGGATTAGGTTCGGAAGCAGCACTGGATATTCCTCTCACCTTCACAATCCTTTCTTTGCCATTGTAGATCCAGCTACTACCGAGTCGCAAGGCGAGGCATGGGGCTTTAACCTTATCTATACGGGTTCTTTCTCTGCCCAGATAGAGAAAGGATCGCAAGGTTTCACCCGGGCACTGTTGGGTCTCAACCCAGATCAATTGTCATGGAACCTTGGTCCTGGCGAGACCCTAACCTCCCCGGAGTGTGTTGCAGTATACTCGAACCAAGGACTCGGCTCAGTGTCTCGCAAATTCCACCGACTATATCGAAACCACCTCATGAAGAGCAAGTTCGCCACTTCCGACCGTCCCGTTCTCCTGAATAGCTGGGAAGGAGTTTATTTCGACTATAACCAAAGCAGCATTGAGACTCTGGCCGAAGAGTCCGCTGCCCTGGGTGTCCACCTCTTTGTCATGGACGACGGCTGGTTTGGTGACAAGTACCCTCGCGTGTCCGATGATGCCGGGCTGGGAGACTGGATGCCCAACCCAGCACGCTTCCCAGACGGGTTGACCCCAGTCGTGCAAGACATTACGAATATGACCGTCAATGGAACAGACTCCACAAAGCTTCGTTTTGGTATTTGGGTGGAGCCCGAGATGGTCAACCCCAATTCCACTCTCTACCACGAACATCCGGACTGGGCGCTTCATGCTGGGCCCTACCCCCGTACCGAGCGTCGGAACCAGCTCGTTCTGAACCTGGCGCTTCCGGCTGTGCAGGATTTCATTATAGGCTTCATGACCAACCTCTTGCAAACTCCAGGCATCTCTTATGTTAAATGGGACAACAACCGGGGAATACACGAGACTCCGTCCCCGTCCACTGACCACCAGTACATGCTAGGGCTCTACCGGGTGTTCGACACGCTGACCACCCGCTTCCCAGATGTACTGTGGGAAGGATGTGCCTCAGGCGGCGGCCGCTTTGATGCCGGTGTGCTGCAGTATTTCCCCCAGATTTGGGCTTCTGACAACACCGACGCGATTGACCGAATCACCATTCAATTCGGGACCTCACTTGCCTACCCGCCATCAGCAATGGGAGCCCACCTGTCCGCGGTTCCTAATGCACAAACTGGTCGCACTGTGCCTATTACTTTCCGCGCTCACGTTGCTATGATGGGTGGCTCTTTCGGCTTGGAGCTCGACCCAGCCACGGTGGAAGGTGACGCCATAGTCCCCGAGCTCCTTGCGCTGGCGGAGAAAGTGAACCCCATCGTCTTGAACGGAGATCTGTACCGGTTACGCCTGCCTCAAGACTCCCAGTGGCCTGCCGCACTTTTCGTGTCCGAGGATGGCGCCCAAGCTGTTCTGTTTTACTTCCAGGTCCAGCCAAATGTCAACCATGCCGTGCCGTGGGTTCGGCTACAGGGGTTGGACCCTGAGGCGCAATATACTGTTGATGGTGACCAGACTTACTCCGGTGCAACGCTGATGAATCTGGGGTTGCAGTATAGCTTTGATACGGAGTATGGTAGCAAGGTAGTCTTTCTGGAGCGGCAATAATCAGAGCAATGATCGTCATGTACATACTCTCTGTGCCTAGCCAGTTCGGCCCAAAAGCAATCAAACTAAATCTTCCCGGTATTATGTACATATGTGAAGACATGCTAAGGATAGAGTACAGTGATTAATTTCAAGTGCGCGTGTCCTGCGGTCAGCAAAGGCTGTCTTGGCTGACGTCGTAGCCCTTGCCTTAAGTAGCCGCCTGCAGGATATTCAGGGAATACCGAACTAGCAGAGCTTAAAAAGGTGACGGAGCTGATCACAAAATGCTTGAAAAATTGTCTGGCGGCATGTGCAGGATGTAGCCACTTACCAATATGGTAAGGCGTTGTCGATGTGTTTGAGTGGTTAGCCGTCAGCTCCAACCATTCTTTGCAGCATCCCTTACACTGGACGTTTGTCCATCTAAGTTGATTGGGATGTAAACCATAATCGGATGATGCATGCCACTTTGCGACGATTCCAGATATGACCGCGACACAAGCTGGGGATGCCTTATCGGAGTCACCTAGTTGATGAAACGCAATCAATATTCAGTTAAACAATTAGCCTGCAGAGGAGACTTTCTCCCTAATCTTCACAAATTGGTTGTACTACCCCTGCATTCCGGCTGCTGGCGGCGCAGACCGCAAGGCCATCAATAGCATCATTGGCTGAAACCTTGTCCATCAGTGGGCTGCACCACCCAATGAGATAATGATACCTTCGACCTATCGTTCCAATCTGGCTCTCTACATGAGAAGCTTATCTTGTGTAACTTGATCGCGCGGCACCCATTCCTTCTCAGGATACAGCTGCGCCCGCATTTATTATGTCCCTGGCCAAATGACACCTTCTCATTTTGTCTGGAGAAAGCCTTTCTGGTACGGCAGGCTGCAAGAGGTTGTCCGGTACGCAGCCGGCCCATCAGATCGCATCTCAAGGCCGTAGGAATACGGTCTTCATTACACTCTGACAGTTTTGGACTCGAGCACAGAAACCTAGTTGTGATAACCTTTCAGCATACATACTGTATTTCTTCGACTTTATGAAGCAGCTTTATTCATCCTCAAATTTTCAACTCACAGACACACCCTTAAGATGACAGGTATGAATGCGCAGGAACAATGTCCACTCTCACTGTCCAAATAAGCACAAAAGCTTCCAAAGGCCTGGTATTATACATTCAAATTTCCGCTTTGTTTGATCTTGATGAAAGCATCCTCCATTGCTTCATGTGCGGTGGGAAGCCTATATCCATATTCAGACAGCTTCCTTTCAAGCTTGCCAACATCAAGACTTGTGTTGCACCGTGGAGCCATAAGAACCTTTCTCTGCTCTTCTTCTGTGAAATTCTCCCATTGAAGTTCAGGCCATATATGCTTCTTAAGCAGATCCATGACCTCATTGTGGGTGAACGACCCAGGATTGGTCTAATCCGTTACATTAAATTAGACATGAACCTAATTTCCATCGAAAGGACTCACAAAGTTGTATATTCCTGTTTCATTATGCCTTGCGAGCAAGATCATGGCAGGAATCAGGCTGGGCAAAATGCTCCCTGACTAGATCGTTCTCAGTACTAACTGAGGTAAGGGTGGCTCTGACTTACATTCGGGACGTTTATTAACTTCTTGTACGAAGCAAGTTTGGTAATCATATTTTTAGGGTGCAAGTCTGCGCCAATAGGGTTGCGGATACGGAGGATCAACACATTGGAGTAGTGCCTCAAAACCTACCAAGGGGATCAGCTGCATTAGTTCCTCAAAATGGCAGGATGCTGCAAGCATACCCTTTCAGATAAGACCTTCGTGTTAGAATAGAAGCTTCCCGTAAAGTTTGGCTCATCCTCCTCGGTATAGCCCGGACCGCCCCATGCGTGGTCCTCATTGTAATCGTAGATGCATCCCGACCCCAAATGGGTGAGATGCACGTCGTGGATGAAGCAACAGTCAGCCAGGTTCACCGCACCGAGTATGTTGGAACGGATCGTTTCCTCTTTATGTGATTCGCACCAATCCACGTTGGGATCACCGCGTTTGCCTGCGGCATTGATGACATGAGACGGTCTTACTCTAGCAAGCTCACTGCGTGCCACTAAATAAGAAAGTGAAGAGCGATTCAAAAGGGGTCAGAAGGGCAGACCTTAGAACCTCTTCTCGGTTTTCTATTCGTGCTTGGGAGACAACCAGCTCATCATTCCCTCCTCTTATGGCATCCTGAATTTGGCCGGAAACCCAACCGTTGCCTTTAGACGTCAGATGGGATGCAGACGGGAATTATGAAAAGAACACTCACCGAATAGAAGAAATCTAGTCGGTGCTTGACCTCCCATAGTGTAAACCCTTTCGGTAGATGTCGTATCAGACGGAGTATCCTTTAACTTATACCAGCGGTGAATGTTATGTCCCCTACTCAATGATGTAGGTATCTTTCCCGTGGATGGAGACTTTTAGTGGTAATCGCGATGCTTATATAGATGAGCCCCTGCTTTGGGCCCGTCATCCAATCTCAAATGGCCCAGTTTCCCATGTATGGAATTTCGTGTGTCGTCACGCCACATTATCCTTCCGTCGTACATGTCCTGACTCGTCATATAGTTTACCAAATCTAGATTTCTGCAGATGAGAGTGGATTAGTATACGTCACCAGAGCTCGTGTCATGTCACCTTCTCAGACAGATATTGGTTCGTGATCCATGGCACACGCTACAGAACAGTCCATGAACGCATTGAAAAATAGTAGATTAAAGTTCACCTTCCAGCTGTTCAAGGCAATAAGAGAAGTAATGATGTCAAAGTCTCATATTGGGATGATAAATGACGTCTTGGGAAAGCTACTCCCCCTTGTTAATAGGCCAGGTGATGTCCTTTGCAAGGCGGATACATGGATTAAAGTAAGGATATCCTGAAGTAACGAGTTATCACAGGGTATGTGAATGTCACTCCGCTGCAGGAAGCCTGGTTCTTCGAAGATGGTATCCACCGTGGCAATAACACGGTCACAGTATATATACCTACCCTGTGACCTCCTAATCTATGAGTGTACTACAATTGAAATTTGTCATATCATAAGCATCGAAGAGAACGTCCCATCTCCAGAGCCATTTTTCACCATGGCTATCACTACAATCACTCCTATGACCAAAGGTCACAGAGACCGGCCAGGTTGTGACGTGAAGAATATCCTAATTACTGGAGGAGCAGGATTCATTGGATCTTGGATGTGTCATCACCTTGTCCATCAATATGGAGAACAGTACAGCATTGTCTGCCTTGATAAGCTGAGCAATGTGTCTAGCTTGAACAATCTGAAGTCGGTTCTGGATAGACCCAACTTCCACTTTGTCCAAGGCAATCTCCATGACAAGGAACACCTGATCAAGATTATGGACGAGTACAACATTGATAGCGTCATACACTTTGCTGCAGAGTCCAGTGTTCAGAAGTCATTTAGCGATCCTGCTGCTTTCGTGGACATGAACGTGTGTGCGACGTTCCGGTTACTGGAAGCAATGAAGGCCCATGGAAAGATTACAAGGTATTCCCTTCAGTAATAGTACTCATCTCCAGCTGATGTGGTATAGGTTCGTACATGCCTCGACGGATGAGGTGTATGGGGAAACATGGGGGGTCAGTGTGGACGAAGACACGCGTATGAACCCTACCAATCCTTATGCCGCTAGCAAAGCTGCAGCCGAAATGTTCATCATGGCCTACCGAAAGAGCTTTGGTATTCCCGGCATGATTCTACGGTGTAATAACATTTATGGACCCTGTCAATACCCCGAGAGTAAGGCTAGTTGCCCCATTACTCTTCATTAATACTGACCTTTTCTTTCAGAGCTCATCCCCAAATTTGCTTTGCTTGCCAGGGACGGCCAGAAGTTGACAATCCAAGGCAACGGCAGCCGTACTAGAAATTTCGTTCACGTCGCTGATGTAATTGCTGCATATGATATGGTTCTTCATAAGGGTGTTCCCGGGGGTATTTATAACGTCAGCTCATCAGACGAAGTATCAGTGCGTGATGTTGCCATTGGAGTTTTGAGAGAATTTGGACTTGACACAAGGGGAGGAGTTGATAATTTGATTGTTTCGATGCCAGATAGGCCATACAACGACAATGACTATGTTGTCAAGGGTGACAGGCTCAAGGAACTCGGATGGTCTCAGAGCGTCTGCTTCAAGGAAGGACTAGCCGACACGGTCCAGTGGTATCGGGAGAATGGGGACAATTGGTGGAAGGAGGCACTCGGCAATCAAATCAGCGTGTGACATTAGCCTCCGAGGAGCAGTGATAATGAAGGTATACTTTCTTTTGGAAAATGATGTGTCCGGCCGAATATTTCCACGCAAGTTGAAACTGAATGAATGAGCGCGGTAGCTAGGGTTTCTAACCACAGTGATGTGGGCACTTTTGCGTAATGTAAAATTTGAACATTCATCATAATATCCTCGTCCATCTCTGATGAACTCGCCTGTTTCTATAGACTTGTTAAGAACTAGGGACTATTTATCCCCCTGTTCCCCAGCGGATTCATGTCTCGTCGATAGCTACTTTAACATTATAGCCAGTCATGAAGGCCGCGATGCTGCTATGGATCCCCGCCTCCATTCATCTATCACCTGGGACAGCTTTGTAATTAGAAGGACTTGAGATATTCAGAGCCCAATTTGCCTTCGATTGGGGAATTGTACGCTCAAAATTTCAGATTCTGTGCCCGAATAATCATAGAGTAATATCCAAAACTGGCTATGTAGTGGGCGACATTAATGGCGTGTCCTAAAATGTAGGGAAGGCGTAGGCACATCTTGGTGATCGACGCCACATACTTGAAAGCTATTCTGTGAGTTCCTCTACCTCTAGGTCCCACAAAAGGCGAATGTGTGTCTCACTGGCCAGTGCACAATACATCCCGGAATATGTCCCCTGCTTGAAGTTCGATCACTCTCATTGGGTCTTACCAACGTGCATCGGATCAGATGCTTCCCTGAGACTGGAAGCCCGCGATTCAGCTTTAGCACGTACAATCTTGCATCAGCTCTCGTATAATAGCCATTCTATTCCCGCGGGGTGTATACCGGTTGGCGAGAGATGGGCCTCTTTGAAGGACAGAATATCTACTGTAAGATGTTTTCGACTCATCCGAGCTTTGAAGGTGGTAGTATTGAAATACCATGCCCAGCGGGGCACTGATAATAGAGCTCAATAATATGGGTTTTACTCGGGATTTGGTATTGAAGGAACGTGTACTAGAGTCGTTGATGAGGAAAGGAGGTGTGTGGAGAATAGCAGGTCGTATTACTTTGTTGACTGAGTGAGACCGACGTGCAACGCTATGCTTGACACTATTGGAAACTAATGTTAAATCGTGACATTCATTTTTCTCAGCTCTACGTGTGGTTTTGAGGATTAGGGTCAACCCGATCGCTGGATTTCAGCTGATCGGCGTGCGGCGATCCCAGCCGCAGTCGAAATCACTCACTGCACCCTGATTCAGCTCCCACTACTGCAGTCCCTAGATGTTCCCTCCTTATTTTTTATCTATTTTCTTTCCTCCTATTACTGCGGAGCCAGCGGAGTAAGCTCGGGCCGGAAGTCAATCGCAGGGCTTTTTTTATGTAACCATTCTTTTGATTCCCAGATCTGCAGGGCTGCCTGGTACATGACCACGCTTGTTTTCCCTGAGTCAGTTGCCAAGCTCGCCTTAGCCCAGCCTGTTTAACTAAAAACATTGAAATACTCTTTCGAACAGATTATTTTCAGCTATTTCTCCATCCGTGAATCTACTGATATCTTTTCACGAGTTCGCCATGATCGACAGTATCCTGCGTCTCGCTTGATTCCGGCGTCCTCAGACTGCATTAAATCCTCACTTGTTATTTTTGTACTCGCGATAGTGACTGATTGCCTTAAATTACGAATGTGTTATGTCTTGGCATGTGTCATCATAATTTCAGCTTTGCTGGAATAATTGCGAAAGATCCAAGGGAACAGATGAGTCCAGAGAGCAAAATATATTACTGTGTCATTTACTCTGCCTCTGCCTAAGTGCACTCGATGGGGTTGGTTAGACAAGCATCAATGGTGTAATTTCACATAAGTGAAGTGGCAAGAGGTTGCCACCTGACGCTGTAGGAGCTGTTCGAACTATCGATTCGACGTTGCTTTTTCCACACCATTAAATATTCCAAATATGAAACTGTTTGATTCCTTTCCTCGGTCCAAGTGAGATGAGATATAATCAGGCACCATGTCTCCTTAAGCCCTCAAAATTCAGCACCGCGCAGCATCTATTCTGATCCAACTTGACATTTCTCTACTCAACTCGACCCGGAAACCCGAACACATTCATCTAATCATCCATCATGAAGCTGATTTCTACCGTCACCGCCACCTTGCTCGTCTTCACCAATGCTGCAAGCGCTGGCCAATGTGTAGCTGGCTTGAACTACTGCGGAAGTACTTTGGTCGATGGCGGTGAGAAGCCCAGAAATAGTCCCTTGGTCAGCCCAGTAAGCTGATGTATGGCAGGATACCATGACATTATACAACAAACTCTCCGAAACTCTGGTGAAATTGTTCTTTCAAACTCGCCGGGCGTCTGGTGGGGCACTTACTGGAAGTGCAATCCTGGCGGCTCAATTACCTATCTCGGAGGTTGTGCCGGTGGTTGTATCGATGCCGGAGCTGGCAAAAGTGACATCTGCAACCATGACGCGTCCGATTGGCTATAAATTGTATCTAGTGAAGGGCACTGCTTTGCTTAAGCTATAAATTGTATCTAGTGAAGGGCACTGCTTTGCTTGAACCTAGTGAGGTCGAAACCTGCCGTTTTACATCTTAGCCAGCTCTCGAGTGTTCTTTGTACAATGGCTTGTCGATGTCCTGTTGTAGATCAAGCATTCGTGGCTTGGTTTCAGTCAGCCCTTGGCAGATAATAGACCACATGGGAGGGAATAACGGTCTAATCGAGCACGACCAGATCAGAGCCTGTAATAAGCTTTCATGTTCACACTCGCAAATGTAGATAGCGGTGAGATAAGTTCGCTGTCCAAGCAGGTTAAAGCGATGAGAGACCGTGTATAACTTCGATACTTCGTCCGGAAGATTAGTCTAAACAAAGGAGAACTCGCACGCTGGTATAAGTAAGGGCGAGATTTCGAGACCCTGACTTGATCAATTTCTCGTCTTCCGAGATACCGTCTTGCAGTAGTTTGGTCGCACCAAGCCATCAGAAAAGGACCCGATTTCAGCACTATAAATTCTATTGAAACCCTGTCATAAACCCATAATTTAGGTACGTTAATGTGTCGGATTTCTGTATATATCTCATCCATATCATCCAAATTAGGCCGTCTTCGTATTAAATGGGATGTTGCTCTTCCTCTAACATAAAAAAATCATGTACAAACGCATGATGGCTTATTGGTAATCCTTGTATAACACACATCACATCAGTGTAGCTTTATGACTCTTGTCAGTTGACTGCCTGCGGAAAGCGCCATGTCTTTTAGATTGGTGAATATTTACACATCGAAGTCTATTCGAGAAAGCTTTGGACATGGCTGGCGAAATTCATATTCATGTGAGATGTCCAGTGAGTAGAAGGCTAGATACGGGATGACTAGCGGGTGGGTTAGTGAGTCTCTGTCATTTGCAGACGATATTCCAGAGAAAGAGAGTAGAAATTAACACAAGATAAACGGAGTACATCACCAAATCACCGGAAGTCCATTGAATACATACTGGGCACTATGACTTCAGTGATGTTTGTTTTTATGAGCTATGCAGACATTGAGACCGGAGAGCAACAACTCCGAGCTGGATCTCCGAATATCCCCACGAGTAGTCCTCACATTTACCTCGATCGACACATTAGTACTAATGGTGGCAACCCAAGACATCCCCGAATTCCCGATTAGAGAGGCGGGTCAGCCGAATCCGACGGGATTAAGCTCGGGTGGGAATAGATGCGCCGATCCGCATTATGTAGCCTTGCTAGTTGTCTTCTTCGGGGTTTACGAGGCTGAAAACGGGGTATTCATGGCCAAGTCCTACATGCAGTATGGAGTAGCCTACTGGTATTTGCATTACCTTCCTGCGGCTGTTGGAAGATACGGGAATGGGTGTCTGCAGTTATAGGACGCTGGCCACGAAAGGGTTCACCAAGTTTTTTAAATCATTCTAATGGGCTAGATATCCCACATTCCATTTTAACTGGCCCTGCATCATGCTTCGCCACGCGCGTGTTCAGCCCTTTGTTTTTGATCAATTACAATCCACGGACTGAAGTATAAAGTGTGAAAGAGTAAATCAGATGGCTGTTGCTTAACTGGTCCTGAGGCATGGTTACACAGGTTTTGCTTGTTCAATGCATTGTGCTGCCCATCTCGATAGTGTCGAAATCTAGAGGGTAGTTGCAGAGCTTCGTGCATTTCAGCTCTTGTGCTTCCCCACATCGAGATCCAACAGACCTCACATAGCTACGTCATATTTCATGAGCCACGATGGACATGAAGAGGTATGAATAAGAGCCCATGTCCCCTCAACCTACCTAGAAAACAGCGCAGTTCCTATCGCCTATCCAATTCATCCTGCCTCCTACCTCGAGAACAACAAGGCTGTCGGTTTTTACCCGGAGAGTTTACCATGAAGTTGATTGGCACTATCACTACCGCCGCCCTGGCCTTCGCGGCCGCTGGGAGCGCTGCCGTCTGCACGCCTGGCTTGAATTATTGTACACGCGTTCTGACGGACGTCAGTAAGTGGCGCCCCTCAAGGTATCCTAGTTCGTGGAGACGATACTTATATCTTGAGTTTCATAGGCGGTAGTAATTTCGAAGCTATACAACGAGAGCTGCAACGCACGGACAACGTTTGGCTTTCCAATTCTCCCGGCCTCTGGGGCGGTCTAATCTTTCATTGCAATAATGACAAGTCCATCACTGAAGTCGAGAGATGTCCCGGTGGCTGTGTGAATGCTGGAGCGGGGCAAAGTGACTACTGCAGCTCCCAGACCAGACTCTGGGGTTAGATCGCCGGTATCTACTAGCGAGTTTTATACAGGATGTATGAAGACGAAAGTAGACACATTTATTGCGTGAGGAAGTACTGGGCCGTCTGGTGTATCTAGGGACTAAGAATGAATCATCAGCCGAGATATACCTTTCATGAAAATGTTCATTAATTCTGTTTGGTGGTAGGGAATCTTATGTCGTTAGATCATTCTCCACATATTCAAAAACTACCGTAGCTAACAGCCTCGTTCCTATGAGGACATGTATGTCAGATCTGAGTCTTCCAAAAGCCTCTGCCAGTAGCTTTGACAGACTTCGTGACTGGAATTTAGATTTACATATTCTTCTACTATGTGTTTCCAAGTAGACGATGCTAGGGACAAAGGCACCGTTGAGATAGATCATTAAAACTTCCCTTTTTCCAGTCGAGTACTGAATTACATGACGATCAACAATATTATTGGATATAAATATGATCAGGAATGGGATCGTGCATTTGGTACTAACGTGTGTATCGGAATATTTTGTGGCATGAGGACTACCTACTGTGCAGGAACCGCCAGAGAGCGCGTCAACTGCGAATTAACGTTTTGACCATTCTTTCATGATATCACAAGAGGTTTGTTAACCACTGTATGTAGCCCTTCTGCCAGATAGTACTTACAGCTCACAAGGCGGTAAAGGAATGCAGAAATCCAATGTAAGCATTCCTACGTGGCTGGACTGTTGCTAATCAAGGACTGGCACGGAATGTGTAATTTTACTTGAGTACTAAGATAAGGATCAAATCGCAGTGGTCCATCCATAAGATTTGCTAGCTTGCTCGCTGGGTGCGGATCTGTGGTCTACTTTATGTAATCCGCCAGCATCCTCAATGTCCTCTTGGAGCTGCTGGAAGATACGAAAAGGGCTGTCTGCCGTTACGGAGCCATGGTAACCAGGAGCTGCACCAACCTTTCTATATCAACACGATAGCCTATGCCTACTACATAACCCATTAGGAGGTTGGTCCATAGTATCGAGCGTCCAAATCGTTTGCTGTGTGTCGGTCTGTTGACCCCTCATCACGATTTTGTTTTTCCGTGGCCCACAAAAAGCAATTCGAAGCCTCATGGACTAGTGATTTAGACCACCGTGTTCATCGCCTTACGAGGTAGCTTCACATGGAGCGACTACCCTTCTAAGCCTAGTCTGACAAAATTTGGACCAAGCAGCTTGGGCCAACCGCACCCCAGTCTCTTCAGGTTGGCAAAGAACGCTAGTTCACAATTTCAAGGATTTGCAAACAAGAGTGAACTTGGCCTCCGGTAGCCTTCAGCCAGACCATGAAAGAGGCGTTCATGACATACTATACCTGACTGACACCGCACAGACTAAAGCTGCAATGCTCCCCTACAGTTGGAGCCAACTTGCATTCATCATACTGCCTACATCGGGGTCTGCCTGCATGAAGCTAATGATGTGGGGTGGTGAGTGTGATGGTGAACGAGTCATGCATACTGGTGCGGAGATAGTTGCGACAAATTTTCACACTTTGAACGGACCTGCTCGGGCTGATTCTAGGATCCGAGATCACCCCCGTTCTTCACCCAAAATTAGGCAACTAGAAAACGCGGGAGCGCCTAGGCGTGACACAGATGGAGTTCAAGAATAGGCGAAGTGGAACAGGAAATGAAGCTGTTCGTCCGGCGCAATATCTACCACGCGCCCAAGGGTCGTATGTGCATGCAGGGGCGTATCCACATGTACTTGGGTCTTCGGATCACATTCCTGTCTGGGAGAGATAGGATATCCCGGTTATGGACGATTAGTTTGCCCTTCCAGTAAGGACCAGCTACAGTAGCGTTAATTAAAAATACAGTAAGTGGTTTATTCTTCATCGAAATGGCTAATTCACTATCCTGTCATTCTTTGACACAGGACAGGGTCCTATCTGTTATAAAAGACAAGAGACCAGACGGGTAATGACCACAATTGGATTGCGCCATTATTTCTCAATTGCTTGTTCATAGGACCTACTTGAGCGGACGGGTACATCGGACTAGTGAATCAAGGTCAGCCGATTGATTCCTTAGTTTGCAGTTTCGCCGCCTGCTCCGCCAATCATGCAAAGAAATCTTTCGCGCACCCTAGATCAATAAGCAATCACTCGGTCGATCAGAAGATTTTTTTCAGCCGGAATGCTTTAGTTGGCTCTGTTCGTGGGATTCCTTGTTAATGCCATTTCTATCACACAATCTTTCAATGGTTTTTATGCCATGCAGATTATGCATCCAAATGCCTCATACCCACCGCAGTGACCATTGTACTACGACAGAGCCCATTCAGTCAACCCTCCTAGAGCCCTGCAAGGCAGCTTGTATGTACTAACCGTTCGTAACGATGTGAACATTGTGTTACATATGTCAAATATGCGGCAACATCACACCATAGCGAAATCTGTCTTCATACGTCATTCCCCATACACCGCACTCAGGGAGGTAAATGTAACGGTACTAAACCACATATTTATCATTTCAGACTACTGAGATATGATCCCGTAGGTTTGGTAAACAAGCTCCCATATCTATTACAGTTAGCCTGTTCAACAGCAACATGCGAGTATTAGTGTACCGGCAGTGTTGCATTGCTTTCAACTCCATTTAAGACGCCAAGACGATAGAGTGAAGACTGTGGAACAGCATGATATTTCTTATTGGACAACACCAGTTGGCCTCTCTAGGCCTTCAGCTGCTCAGCTGAATAGTTCTCATGATCCTCGATCATCGGGCTTTGTTGAAACCCCTCCTCGCTTATCACCCACAGCGTTCCATAAAACAGTACCTATTGATATTTCTTTTGCTGTTTGCTGAGGGCATAAATATGGGGCGCGCACCTCAACAATTTGCACTTCATTCAGCATAGCATTCAATCTTCATTCTTCCCTCAGTTGCAGAATCGAATAGGTCCACGTTGGATACAACCAAGCTTCTCATAGCTTCAGCACGAGACTAGCCATCATGAAGGTCACCGCCACCATCGCTGCCGTTGCCCTGGCATTTGCGGCTTCCACGAGGGCTGCCACGTGTACCCCGGGCTTGGACTACTGTTCAAATGTATTGTTGGATGTCGGTGAGATTGCCCTTCGAGAACTTACTGGTCTATTGGGTAAAACTAATATGTTCTCCAATCAAGATCCCAGCAACCGTAATGCTATCTCGCAGACCTTACAAAGCAGCGGAGGTGGCGATTACGCCAACGACCAGTTTTCATGGCATAGCCTTATATTCCATTGCAACATTGATCATTCCCTCACTTGGCGGAGGTGTGGAGACCTTGAACTGTGTGCCAATCAAGGCTCTGGCAAGAATGATGTCTGTGTATATGCCCCCATCTTTTGAAGCTCTTAGGGATGTGGATGGAAGGCATGCCAGGGGCATACCATTTAACCAAGGACTGGTGAAGTATGGGCATACAAGGAAGATTGGTGAATTATGCCTCAATTAAGCAAATATATAAGGCGAGCAACTGATAGTCTCTTCGTTGTTACATACCCTACAACAAACCTCGGGTGAAGGTCCATTATTACTATGATTGAGTCACGCTATGGGTGTAGACAATGAGTACCAGTATCGTGATAGCTACGCCGGTACGGTCGCCCCCAATGATCCCGTAGGCATGTTCCCATAAGGGAAATGCTTGATCAAAATATAAAATGGAAGAATGCAGAGGTTGGGCGGCACTCGTCTGTGTCAACGTAATATGCCCTGCTGTGTAATCCGCTACTTCCGAGCATCAACCAACCGATACGTATGGCACGAATCGAAAGATAGCACAGGTGTCTCAGCCGCCACACACGGAGGACTGTTCACCGCAAAATATGGCGAATCATGCGGTCGCAAATCGGGGAAGTCCTCCCATCAAACCTGAAGACATAGTTACAGTAAGAAGCGTGATTTACGTAATTGAAGGATATTACAGCACTCAGTAGCCGAATGCACGATGAATCCTGGAATCATTTCACCCCTGTTCAGCTACTTGAACGACGACTAATCACGTTGTCCCCTTCCTCCCCTACAATTGGCCTGCTTGCTGGCTGGCTGGGAATTAGTTCGCGGCGCCACATCGACCGGCTTCATTTGAAATTGATATTCCCGGGTACGTGGGCCGGGGATAGGCCGGCAACTAAGACGCATCAACTCACCAGACTCACCAGTAGTGGTACTAAGAGGCAGCAGTTCGCAGAAGCGACGGCTGATTTCAATTTCCCTTGCGTCTTGAAATGCCATGCCCCCGCACCGCAGGGACCTCATGCCAAGAGAGTCCCAGCTGGTGATATACTTATATTAATGAATAGTACCCATTTACGGATTGCGTCGGTCATTTTTGCTACTGCTTCTAGAGCGCTGACATTTGAGATTGTGTCGAGGCAGTGAACCCTTCAAACTTAAACTCCTAGGCCATTCAGTAACATAGGTTCCCGCCCACGCCGGCAACCCGCCTGGATCGGCCGCCCATGCAGTTGGTACAAAGGACATCATTTTCCGGTATAATGTATATCCTCAATGGGGTAACTATTGCTTCAAAAGCGTATCTCCTTATACCTTCAGTAATAAGGTCTTCATGAGAACTCTTGTCAAGCTTTCGATTATTAATTCCTACTACTAACTACAGTATCAGAAAATATTATGTAATTCCATCACAATCGACATGTTCCACATTCGAGGGGAATATATATACTTTACTATATTCTTTACTCCCTGTCAGGTAGAACATAATTTGCCTGTCACCGGATATAAACTTATAGGTTCACTCAAGTCCTCCCCCTGGATATGTTCTTGGAAACTATAGAAGTCGAATCCACTACGCTTTAATTATTGGAACTATTGCGAGTCAGATATTTATACGGGTAGTATCTAGGAAACTTGCTGCTACGTCACCAACACTTTGTCTTTCCCATCCAAGACACACAAAAACCGGTTTAAAGCCAGTCTATTGTCTGGCTCTCACCACAATCAGCAGTCCCGTAACTCGGAAAAAGCAATTATATACTTCATAGACCGGCGAATGAGGCCACAGTGTCTATGTTCTTACAAAATTAAGTTGTATTAATTGAACCTAATACTGTGCTTACTTCGTGGACCAGCTTAGTCCATACTACTGGGGCCAATTTAGTACCGATCACAGTATTTCTTGGCTTCTGAGGTTGGACTGTAAGTCTGATAGACGAATCATTGCATGTAGTGTTTCCATTCAGCTATTATCTACTCAAGCAGAGCGTATGCTTCGTACATTCATGTTTTACACAACTCACCTATTAAAACAGCATGGCATTTGTGATTTCTCTTAGGTTTATTCCACTTCATCTGCTTACATCCCTGGTCTGGATATAACACTTTTATTGTCGCTATAGCCAACCTACATCTTATCGAGTCTTCGAGGAGAGAAATCTTTGATTGTCTCTCTCATACAGTCCTTCATTAACTTCTTGAAACTTTCGTGGAGGTAGCCATACCATGTACTACTGCCAATAAGGGGTTTGTTGTGGATCAACAGATCGTGGCAGTTGCGAACCCGGGAATCACTAGTAAGTGTTCACGTTGTGCTCCATCTGCTGCGATTGGCCGCCCCGCTCGGCAACCGCAAATTACTTTAAAGAGGCCGCTTCGCCTCGCTTGATTTCAACTTAATATACCTCTGGCACGTGGATGGGCTATAGGACGGCAAGACACTTTCCACCACTAGCGCTACTACTAGCAGTACTTAGACCTACCGTCGGACGCGACCGCCAACTGTATTTCTCCTACGACATGGGACGCTACTTCCTAGCAGCAGGTGTATCCACGGTGTGAAATTATATAAAGCTAGCTGTTTATCTCCGAACAGTCCTTCTCACCCCTGATCCATTGGATAGTACCCTGCTCGTTCCATTCATTTGTCACTCTTCGCACTTTGACTCAGCATGGTGAGATTTCTCATGCATTCGGTTATTTCTTCATGGCTGCTGGTATTGGTTAGCGGGAGCAACGCCCAGGTCCTAGCTCCCACTAATGATATCTTATTCCCGTCGACACCGACAACCCAAAACCCCCTGCAATATGCCGGCGGAAATAGCCCTTACTTCGCTGGTACGAAACCTTTTCCTCGCATTCTGTGGCCATATTGATCCTTATTTGTATTCACAGGCCCGAATGTCTTCGGTATCGACAGTAGGGTTCCAGATAAATGCTCGGTCCAGCAAGCGGCTTATGTCGTGAGGCACGGCAGCCGGTAAGTGCTCCATGACGTACTGCGCCCAGCTGTTTGAGCGCTAAGCTTGAACTGCAGCTTCCCAGATTCTGGCTCATATGAATCATGGGTTGGTATCAAGGAGAAGGTCTGTTACTTCCGTCACAGTAATGTGTCAAGTCACTGCTATTCATGCTAACCTCCGATACTAGATCCAAGCTGCCGTTAATAGCACCGGCTTTGAGGCCCGCGGATCACTGGCCTTCATCCCAGAATGGACTACAGTTTTGACCAATCCAAGCCTGCAAATGTCTCAAGAGTCAATGACAGGATGGAAGGAGGTACCTGTCCAATCACGAGCATCAACATGGTATGATCACTAATTGTGTAGGCGACTGATCTGGGCTACCAGCTGCGGGCCCGATGTAAGACCGTAGCCCCATGCTGATTTTCATTAGTCGTTAATGGCAAGACAGATCCCCACTTCTACGAAGATGGAACTCCATTCTATGCATGGGCAAATGCTTACCAGTATCCTCTAAACGAGTCTAGAGTCGTTCAGACCGCTCGTGCCTTCGTCAATGGGTACCTCTACGAGTATGCCGACACGTACGGCACTGTGGTCAGCGTGAACTCAACCGGCTCAGTCAGCGCTATCGGCAACTCTCTAGGACCCTCCGATATGTGTCCTGCATTTTCATCAATCTCCAGCGGGGGGAACAATGTTACCGATTGTAAGTCTGGGGGAACTCTATCCATGCGACCGGGCTAACTCCGTGACAGTCGACGCTACCTGGACTCCCAAGGCGCTCGAACGCATCAACTCCCTCGTCAGTGGTAATCTCACCTTCGACGAGAGCGATATACTCTTCTTCCCCTATATGTGCGGCTACGAAAGTCAGATAACCGGACGTCTGAGCCACTGGTGCGGAGTGTTCACCGAGGATGAGCTACGCAACTACGCTTATTCGCAGGATTTGAGCTACTACTACAAAGTCGGCCCTGGTTCCGTCGGCCCGTCCAAGGTGCTATTCCTACCTTTCCTAAACAGCCTGATGGACCTCTTAAGCAAGGGTCCGGGTCAGGTTGGAACCAATGCGGATGGTGGTAACTTCACCGTTCCCAACCTGATCATGGCCTTCTTGAATGACAATCAGATCGCGGAAATGACCGCTGCCATGGGCATCTTCGATGACGAGCCCTCCCTACCCATCGACCAGCTCCCCGCACACCATCTCTATAATATTGCCAACTGGATCACTATGCGGGGCACTGTTGCCTTTGAAGTGTTGAGTTGCGAGGTCGAGTCTAGACGCCGAATGAACGACAAAACATATATCCGCGTACTATTCAACGACGCCGTCTACCCCATCGCCCACTGCCAAAATGGACCAGGCCGTAGTTGTCTGTTGTCTGATTATATCTCCCTTCTCGGGGAAAAGACCAAGGCTGCAGGGAGCTTCGACGAATATTGCAATGTTACGGTGGCAGATGCTCCTAACCCAGTCGCAGGCGCCAGCTTCTTCACTGACCTGAGCCTCGACTTTTTCACCTTTGTTAAACCGTGATTGTGCCAGTTCAACTACATTGTTGCTCTAGAGTGCATGCCTTATATTCTTCATCTACAGATGTTGGAAATTCGAAAAGTACATACGAAGGTCTACTTCAATCGTTGTCCGTGGTTGTGGTCTCCTGTCAAACATGGCACAACCCGACCGTGGAGAATTTACCCGTGAATACCCGGCTGTACATACCTCACCTCCATCATATAAAGCCGAATTACATAGTGCATTTCTATCTTTATGAAAATTAGCTCTCTACTATGTAGGTCGACATTGACTACCATTTTTGCCTGTTTCGTGGTCCTCACGTCACCGAGAGCAGCGACCAGATTCGGTATCAGACCAAACCTTTGTTTCGTAAGATGGTGCATAGTCAGGTGAAAACGGGCACGCAGGATAGTCCGCGGCCGCTTGCTGTGTGCTAATGCTAATTGATGTGCGTGCAGTCGACTGACGATCGGAGAAAATGCTAGCAGATTCTGCCCGGAAAGATGAGGTACTCCGTACGCTGCTTGTCTCCTCATCCCGCTGATCGCGTGTGTTCGCATTGACATTAGTCGCGTTCGTTGTCGGCTTCTGATCTCGATGGACTGCTTCAACTTCCGCCTCAAACTCGGCACCGTCCCTACATCGCCATCGAGCAAACAAATCATTCTGAATCCAGATCACTTTCCCCAGTGCACGGATCAGCGCAACCCGGAAGGGGAGTGACATCTTCTCGCACCCCATGACTCCTTCGATGAGCACATCTTGAATATACCCGAGACACGCGCCGATGTGTATGTATTCCACATCAAAGGAGATCATGCGGTCTTTCCCCGTATGCATACGCCTAGTTCAGCTGTCAGTCGGCAGATCCAGATCGTCAAACCAGTCCGACGCTTACCCAACTTTGTCGAGGTACGCCCAAAATTCGATCTTGGTCGGATCAGAACATATTCGAGTAATGTACCAGCGGAGGAACATTCGGCGACATTGTATATAGGGGCTTTTGAACTCGGGATACTCGTCAAGATCCTCCTCCGACGTTGTGCTGCGGGTCTTGAATACACGGGCTGTTATATCTGCCTCCAGGAGCTTGGAGTATACGTGATCGACAAGGGTGGGTGCTAGTGCTTTGATGTATTTGGATCCTTTGTTTAGAGCAATAACATCATCTGGTACATTGTGTCAGTGATACAGTCTGAACTGTATTCGTCGTGGAGACATCTAGACACGATATACGGGACGACTGACCGGCAGTGAAGCCAATAAACTGTTGCAGATAGCGGACGCGAGCTTCAAGGTCTGTATAGAGGGCTTTCCGATCGACATGACGCGGCAGAGCGCCTAAGCCGTTGTAGTCTGCCATGTTGTATACTAAAGCAGTGGATTGGTTCTGGTACATTTGAAGTGGCAACCTAACTTATTGCCACATGGCACTCCATCCGGGCCATACTTATAGCCTGCGTTGAAGAACCCATGCAAGGGCGTCATTCAATCTTTCTGTTGATGGAAAGTGATGCATCCACCGAGGTTGCCGTCCATGCGCATTTAGGGTTCTGAGCTGCCTTGTCCGCGGTCGGGTCCAGCAATGACAAGCGAATCACCAGGTCAGTGGGAACAGGTATCCCCGCTATGTGGCTTCTACTGAAACTTTGCCACCCATAATACTATCATATCGCGTGGGTGACAGATCCAATCGACTAGGAAACTGTTCGAGTTATTGCAGAAACTATGAATAGCTGCGGCAGGGAAGTCGCCGAACTCCCTCCTGTCTCGGCCGTATCCCAAAACAATCATCCTTTGACATTCTATGAAACGTCAATCCTTGTGTGTGATCTGTATGCTCTATATCCGCAAGTTCTGATTAGTGTCATTGATCGCGCATTTTGACCCCTCGTTTGTATTGTGACACACCGAATGCGTCCGAACTATTCCCTCGAATCTTCTCTCGGCATGGCGGGCTAGTCCAGGATCCGTGCGACAGACGCGTAGATCCTGCGCGTTGAGTTGGATCCCTGTCATTCGCGTGGCGGAGAACCGTCCACTTGCAGAAACGCTTTCGTCTAAGTGATGCTTCCAATTCTCAAAATAGAGTTTTCTTCCTTGCTGTGAGGAACGACGTGTTCTGAAGTTTCTACCTCATGGCCCCGTGCGGACACGGAAGACCAAGAGGCCATCATTAACAACCAACACAGCCAATGCAGCCATCAGCCCGGTCGTGTTGCCAGGTTACTTGCGATACCTACTCTTCTGACAAGCCCGAATTATCTGCTCCCGTAGTTCTGACATGGCAAGGGGGTAAATGATCTCATGTTGAAGCGATAGTCTGGGTACAAAGTACAACTAAATCATGTTGACGCATCAAACATCTCACGGCTGGAGAAGCTCGCGATATGCTAAACTAATGGCTTTATTTTCCTCTATTGCATGGCCTATGTCTTTGAGTAGTCTCTGTTAGGTTTGACACGAACGGAATTGACAATCCTTTCCTAATTGGCACATCCCTTGCAACCTGGGCCTCGCATATTACAGCTCATTACTCCGTATTAACCTCCACAATCTCAAATCAGATGTGGACATGAGAGATAACTGCTGATCATAGAAATATGCCAGTGATTATCAGCAGTAACTACACACTATGACCAATCCAAAGCAGGAATGGAAGGTTCCATTCTTCTTCGGGTCCTCACAATTCATTAAACATTAGTTTCCACGTTCTTAGGGAGCGGCGCTAGCAGTTAGCTGTCCCATTACACATTATATATAATGATACTGGCAATTGAAAGGGACTGCAATGTCTCACTATAAACTTAAGTAGCAGTAAGAATCTCAGGCGTTTCTATCTATTTTGTTTTTCTTCCCTTACAATCCTGGACATTCCCTCAGGTGATTTTGGATTGACTGGATGGAATGTATGGTTCAATTACAATCCTGGCAGATCTTTTACGCGCCCATCCTACCTGCAGCTGTAGCCTTGCAAACCGCGCCCGCATTGTGGGACTAAAGCGCGGGTCATTCGCAGGGCTGGGGGCCATATCCACCAATGTAGGAACGAAAATGACATGCTGATCTTAAGTGCACAAGGCTGAATACCGGTGATTCCGTAGGCTTAGATTTTTCTTACTTTCTGCCGACGGTGCTGACTCTTCCAACCATTCGCTTGTACTTTCTTGCTTGCCATCTCAGCTAACTTCACTCTCTGCATCAATCTCATAATGAACTCGCCTTCTGCAGGTGATGGAGTGACTATTGCTCTCATCCTAACAACGAGTTCGTCGACTCTGTCGCTTTCCTCTTCCCACTCTCTAGAGGTGTTTGTCTGCGCCCGCATCATCCATTCCACGTGCCCGGGTCGATCAGTCACCATCGCCGCCGACCGGTCGGTGTTTGCAGGCGAGGGTTTAGAAATCGGCGTTTTTGGGCTTGGTGCCGTCTCCAGGCAGGATCCATCGCGAGTCATCGATTTTGGAATTATTAGACCGCGCTATCGTGACGACTTTGAAGGGCCAAGCTTGTCTGAAAGAGGGTACCGCCTCCTTACCATCCCAGCTGATGGTACGGGCATCGTGGTACCTTATGAAATATCATTTGATCGGCTATTCAAACATTCTACACTTCGTCCGGAAGATATTACACCCGGGGAAGAGTTCGAGATTAAAGTCAACCATGGTCGATGTGAGGTTCTATGGTGGTGCTGGGGTGATGTAGAAGGAGAAATCAAAGGGAAGAACCTGCACACATGGTCTCAGGGAGGGAATTATTTGTGCTCGCTTGATGACCGACCCAGTGAGAAAGAGATCAGGGAAAAGGGCTATATTCTGGGAGGGGATGTGGACAAGTTCAAAGTAGAGGACCAAACAGGACCAATTGCTATCAGGATGATCCCCTAGTTTCGGTAGCATCCAATGCAATCTTCATCGTGAAGCACGCACTCAAACATTTGCTGGAATGATCTCTGAATACATTTTCCCTCGTCGGAAGGGATAATGTCGAGGATTTTTGTTTGGTCAGAGGGCAGTCGACGGCTAGAATCAACTATAGCGCTGGACAACGAGCGTAGATGGCAGGTGCAAACACTGGTTTGATATGAACGCCGATTGATAACTAGTCTACTAGATGAGGCATACATGGAAAAATAATCATAAGGTCTTTCAGTGCGCTATAGGATGCTGCTCAAAGGACAGATGTTGGCTCCAGGTCAAAGCTGCAATCCCTCGGCTACGCAGTCAAGCACCTTCGCGCGAAAATCCAGAGAAAGTTCCGGATCACTCCCCTTGCGAAAGTCGCCACTAAGGCAGGCCACAACTGCAGAGGCATAAGCGCTACCCATCTCCTTGGGTAGGTCACGTTGGGCCAGCGATGTTAACGCAGCACGAACGTCGCGACCTTTAGGTAGTTTGCGAGTACGCTGGCCCTCTTTAATGCGTGTTTCGAAGAGGCGAGACACTGTCTTCCACAACCCAATCTCCAACAGAACCACGCCTAACGCATATATATCATGGAGCCGGGAATATGGTCGGTTGGGGTCGCCCTGACGGTCGGGGTGGCGGTAAAGGTTAGGTTCAATTTCGAAATCACTACGCATATCAGTCGCCCCTTCGACTGGGCGAGCATAGCCCCAGTCGCTGAGAAATGCGAGAAGGCGCGGTTTTCGTAGTCCGCCTTTGCTGGACGTCGCGGTTGTAGTGAGGGTCAGTTTGGACATAAGCTCAACGCCATTGTCTTGCGTCTGCTCAAATAAAAGAATACCTCGACTCCAAATGTTCTTGTGCAACCAGAGCGAACCGTGGACGTTGAGAATGGTTAGTGCGAGGCAGTGTGCGATGGCGAAGCGATCCTCAAGCGATGGCTTTGTGGGCCGCTTGGTCTGAGGATCTACTTGGTTTATCAAGCTGTGCAAGGTCGTCAGGTTGTTCTGCACTGGCATCGAATTATTGTCAGTATCGTGAAGTGGGAGTCGGTACGCAAAGACGGTCCGCTCCTTCTCTGCATCATCCTTGTATCCCAGGCACTGGAGGGAGTAGATCGTTGGTTGTGACACCTCAGCAGTCTCTTTCCCCTCGGAAAACGTGGCATTCTGGAGGAGCCAAGCCAGGTCCCGCAGTGGTGCCTTCAGTTCTGCGATCTCTTCTTCATCAAGATCATCATATCGCAGACGACGGTCATAGGGGCGAAATTCCAGGACTACCGGAGTTGATTGATCCTGATGAGTCCACGTACCCAAGTGAAATCCATCCGATGAGCTGTTGGACTCAGTAATGGTACCCTCGAGTTCTTGAAAATCAGCTGGTGCATGAAGAAATGCTAGTTGCTGTCGTTTGACCACCTCTTCTAGTCCAGTTCCTTGCACTTCGGTCGCTGCTGGCGGCGACTTCGCTGCGGAGCCATCCGTCAGGGTGTACAAGGCCTCCTGGGAGAAGTGCTGCATCAGGTCTCGCAGACTGTCTGTCCATTCTTTGTATTCGGCCAAGACACCCAGTAGTTTCTTCTTATCGAAGAGCGCCCAGTCGTATCCTTTCAGCTTGATTTCCTTGGCTTTGGCCTTAGTCCGATCGAGGAACGACTGTTTCCATTTTCCTCCCTTCGGCAGGGCATCGTCGCCGTGGTCTAGTGCTGCAGTCGAAGCATCCAAGATCTCATACTCTTTCACCAGAGCGCGATATTCAACCAACACGCGACCCATCTTCAGCAAGAGGTTACATATTGTCTCTCCGACCCAGTCGGGAAGCTGTCCTGGGAGCAGAAGACCGCGCTTTTTATCCAAGAACCGACGCTGGAAGAACTCCAACGATGTCAACTGCAGGTCCAATCGAAGCTGAATGGCGGCCCGATCATCGTCATAGGCTTTGACGTCTGAAATGACGCCCTTGATGAAGATGGTCACTTGGATGACTTGCTGGACTGCAGTGACTGCGGTACCATAGACATCCATTTTGGCCAGCCTCGTATGATATGTCAGCGTTTACCTAAAGAGATAGCAGATCAGCAAGGCAACTGGCAAGTATTAATATGCGGGCTGCCGCCAGAGCCACCACGTAGGGGCCCGAGACGAGTCATGTCGGCGGGTCTGACAGGTGTCCTAGCGCTGACGTGAGGAACCCCTGCGTCCCAGCTATACTGGAAACAGGTATCTCCTAGCTTGGAAAGGGGAATGTTAGGAGGATCATGAGGTACTATCCTCGTATTCAAATGGAGACGGGGAAAAACCTGATACAACAACCATGAACCCTTCTATAATCGTAACCTTTTTACCCTATCGGGTGCCGCTGCTCCCGCCAACCAAATATTTATCATTTTCGGTGACGATTCTGCTTTTTCGACGCTAGATTCAAATGGTTAGTGAGCAGAACCGTTATCCGGGTTAAACAAAATCGTGATGTTGAGTAAGTTTATTGATCATTTTTGACAGCTGCAGAACTCCCAGGCAATGGTATTAGTGCCTGAGTTTCCATTCCCTTGCCATTCATTACCCGACCGATAAAAATACTAGGGTTCGTTGGAGCCGCTGATTGTCATTGGTTGTGGGATCTGTTTCCCCCCACAATGGGTTGTTTAATTGGCCTCGGGATAGGAAAGTGCGGCCCGAGTAATAAACGAGCAGCGTGCTCCTTGGGCTTCGTCTGTGATATGGCTTGAAAAGGTGTTACCATTGACAGCCTAATACCTTGTTGTTCCTTCTCTCTCTTTTGCCGTTACTCCCTGCTTTCCCGGCGGCTGTCCTTCATTTGTGTTGATCTAAGTGCGCAAAACAAGTCAATCACCGCGATCAATTCTCCACATCTTTTCCAATCGCCAATATCACCACTATGGCCTGAATCGAAAACCCCGAAATCCTTCTTCTCTCTCTCGCATATCAAGACTTCCTCGATGGCACCTATTCCAGACTCTTAAGCAGGCTCCTGTAAGTGGCCACCGTCAAGCGCGCAAATGTAAATTCAGGGAATTCTTCGGAGTTTTGGTCTTCCCTGGAGTTATGGCGATTGTCATCGCACAACATTCCAACTCAATCTCTCCGGTCTCTTGCCTGACAACGTTGAGCCATTTTCATTGCCTAAGCCGTATAGCATGAAGGTGCTTCATGTCAAGTACGCTCCATCCGAGGACAAGCTCTATATTCCGACTGAGGGTGCGGTAAGGCAAAGTCTAGTTTGGGCTCCAACTTTTGTGGATCGGACTCAAGCTGCTGTGGTAGAGGCAAGGCTCGGACAGGGGTCTATCTATTACTGTGGAGATATGAACGGGGAGGATGGATCAAACCAGCTGACGTTGTCCCTTTGCGGGTTCAAGGGAGAGTGTGCGCCCATGTGAAGAATGATTCGGATGGTTAGCGGGAACACTTACGCCAGGTATCTACACGCATCCGCTACTATGCTTAAATCTTAGGGAAAGGAAAGGTAAAGTGGCTGGACAACAGAAGAGAAGAAAAACATCACGATACAAGTCGAATCAACAGTACCACAAAGCAGTAAATCAAACAAGTTGAACCCGATCCAGCAATTAAAATGAAAAAAGGATAATATCTAGACTATAGCTCGTGACCTCGCAGCGAATAACTTCACTTTGCCACAGCCACTGCCTCGTATGAGTGGGGATAGCGTCAGCGCTAGCGGTAGTGCGAGTGACAAGTGCGATGCACACGGCAAGGAAGGGAAGTTCATCCCGCTCTCATCAACAGTTCATCCTGGAAACGGAGGAGGACTCGTCTTTTAGCTCAACCATACTTTCGTTCACGCTATGGATTTACTCGACGATGATGGCGCTGCACTACTGCAGGAGGCTCTCGATACCCTCGACGAAGATGGCATCAATGAAACGGACCCGTTCGATCTGGATTTCGATGATAGCGGAGCCAGTATTTCTCCCGACGACCTCCTCGACAACACATCCGAGCCCCCAGATCTCGACCCGCTCAGCTTGGTTGACGGCGAAGAATCCCATGATGGAAACAGTTTATCATCCACCGATCTCCTAGAGGAAAGAGTCACAGCAGTGCGGAATGGGGAGGATGCTCTGATGACCTCGGTGTCCGACTTTACCAGCATCCTGTCGCGAACCGGTATCCATGGACCTCGTCATCTGCAAACCTACAATCTCAAGCGCCGCGCAGTCAAGATTGGCAGTGGCGGACAGTTTACAGTATACAAGGAGATCCCCGGCCGGTTCTTTGGCAACGAAGGCTTGGTGATCAAACGTGTCAAAGTGTTTCTATCCCGTGAAGGAAACTCCAGCTTTGCCTCCGGCTCAGACTATCGTCAACGACTACGGTCTTTGGAGCTGGAAGTACTCGCTTTATCGAACCCCTACCTACGAAACCACCGCAACATTGCCAAACTCGTCGCCTGGGGATACGATTACCCTTATCCCGATACTCCAGTGCCAGTATTGTTCGTGGAGGAGGCGCTGATGACGCTTACCGACCTTCTCAAGATTGACAACGAGAGGTTACTTGGGTCGCAACCCCAGGATGTTAGGCATCAATTATTGCTAGATGTAGTCTCAGGTCTCGAGGCGCTGCACCGGCTGCATATCGTTCATGGAGACGTCAAACCAGACAACATCTTGATCTACAAAGATTCTGCAGGGAATGAGAAAGTCCCGCTGTGCGCCAAGATCAGCGACTTTGGGGTCTGCGTCGACTTAGAGTCCCCTGAAGACAAGCTCACTATTGATAGTTACTATGGAACCGAGGACTGGCGGGCGCCTGAAGCTAGCGATTACGCCAGGTGGCAGGGTGACGCTTTCAACCCAGACGTTATGTTCCGCTTCGATTCCTACAGCTTGGGATTGCTCATTCTATCCACCTTCATCAATCGTGGTGAGCCAGTCAAATTGAAGATGTCTGGAGAAGAGCCAGTCGAGGTTGCACTTTTCATGCTGAGAGAAGATGCGACCATCACTGGTCCACTTCGTATGCAAATAGGCAAAGCTCTCCGACAGCTGCTGGCAACGGATCCTTGGAAACGCAGTCTGGCAAGTCCTGAACTGCTGAAGCTGGATACACCTGCATTTTCATCCTGGTAACTTTAGATACCATTCACTATCTGACATATATTCGAGGCTGTTGACTGACGCACCCCAAGGCTTGCCGTGGCACAGGACACTCGGAGGGTCGCTGCTAATGTCGGCATCATCGACCCGGCGCACAACCAAGGGCCCAGATTTTGGTACCGATTGGATCCCTCCCTCCTTGCAGAGCTGGAGCAGCAGTTTGCTGAATCCCGGAACGACCTGTCTTTGCGACATGCCGGTGACGTTCTGCTGGGTATGGCCCAGTGCATCACCGGAGCGAAGCCGTCGTACCTTAATCGCCTGCTTACCTACATCACCGAGGCGGCCCGAAGTGGCTATTCGCCAGCTCGAGCAGTGTATGCGCAGCTCATGCATGCCCATGGCCAGACACCGGCTTTCGATGAACAGACACTGGATAAATGGTTGCTTCAAGCCGTGGCTGAAGGATATCTCTTTGCGTCACCCTCATCGAGGGTCACAGAGGAGCAGCTGCAGACTGCAAAGCAAGCGTTTCGAGATGCAGGTGGCTTTTGTACAGATTCCTTCACCCGTAAACCTGCCATCTTAGCTGTTGCTCGAGATCGAAAACGAGCAGAGGAGTGGCTTACAGCGAACAAGAGGGTCGTTGATATCAATGGCAATACGCTATTGCATGTTGCAGCAGCACTGGGATCTATCGACGTTGTTCAATGGCTAGTTGAAAATGCCAAGATGCCAGTTGACGTGCCGAACGACAATGGCGAAACACCGCTCTACAAGGCCTGTCAAGCTGGGCAGACAAACACGGTCTACTATCTTTTAGACAAGGGTGCAGCTTCCTCCATCACGACCCGAAGAGACAAGCTGACCCCCTTGCACTGGCTAATCACGTTTCCGGGGTGCTCTACGAGGACCGTTGCGACACGTTTTATCCGGGAGGGAGGCGCCGACGTAAATGCTTTGATGGTTCCGGAGAGAACCGAGGAAGGTGCATACGCGGCGCGAAGGAACTTCATGGCTCATTAGTAAGTCCTCATTGGTTACTGTATAACCTTGACATGCCGCGGATACTGACCAAGACGTACAAGCCCTTTCGAGCTACCCATGGGGACACCGTTCCATTGGGCAGCATTCGCTCGTAACATGCCAGCAATGGAGGTCCTGTTAGACCTCGGTGCTGATGTCAATGCCATGTATCATGACTCAGACAATGCGACCACTGCCCTAGGTCTTGCCAGCTGGTACGGAGACATCGAAGTAGTACGATTCCTTCTATCTAAAGGAGCGAACGGCGGAGCAAAGGATGCACGTGGAAGAAACATGCTTCACCTGATGACCTTCCATCAACCAGAGCATCATGGTCCTCTACGGCAGGCATGGCATTACTGGATACGACACGGAAGTTGGGATAGTCATGTCCATCAGATGACAGATCTTGTCGCCGTACTTACTCTGGCGGGCTCCAGTCTCGAAGACCGGGACGAGGTATACCCTCGAACTACGGCTGTCGTGAGAGCGGCAGAAGATGGAGTCTGGAATGGGGGTGCTTTATGCGCTTTGATAAATGCCGGTGCGGATGTTGAAGGTCCTCGAGGAACTTCGAAGGATACTGGTGAGTAATGTTCTGTGCAATATGGAGCACCCTACCTGGACTAATTCTGTTTCGCTCAAGTACTCCATCAATGGGCCAGAATCACAGGCCCACGGCTAGCATATCCCGACTCATACCTCTACGTCTTGCAGAAGATAGTATCAGGAATGGCGTCCTTAGACATCCGCAATGACTTCGTCGAAGAGACGCCTCTTCACCTCTTAGTGACAATTTATCACACCGAGAAAGAATTCCGGTCCGCCTGTGATATTCTTTTTGCCCACGATTCCCCACCCGACGTGAATCTGGGCGATCGACAAGGCCTTACTCCTCTGCTGATAGCCGCGGACACGAACCAAGTCACCCAGGATCCTGAACAACGTTTGTTTTATCTAATCGCCAATGGAGCTGATCTCGGAGCCCGTACCAGAGAGGACAAGGATGTCCTTTGCCTTTTGGCTAACAACAAGACTTTGAGTGACCAGCAGACTCACGATATTATTCATCACTTACTGTCACATCTGGCGAGTCTTGAAGGGTGTAACATCGCACAGGCATACAAGAAGCACTATCTTCCGTACAATGGTGCCATCCTCACCCTCAGCACGGCGGCCATGGCGGGAAGAGTGAAAACCACCACTCTCCTGCTTGATGTCGGTCTCGAGGAGGCCATCAACAGTCTGATAAGCCCGAGAGACCCTACCACCGTTCTGGACAGCGCTATTTCGTCAGCAGAGCGAAGCCGACACATGCATCTCGACCTTCTGGCGGCGTACAGTCCAGGGGCCCCACGAGTTCGTGCGCTCGCGGCCCAGACGGTGTACGACCCGCGTCAAGGACCACCGACGCGCGCTGCCGAGGCTTACACCGAACTACCAGAAGTTATGCGGCTTTTGCGCGCCCGTGGTGCAAAGCGAGCTTGTGAGATAATGCCATCCTCTCATTTCGAAGTGAGTCCGGATCATCCTGATGTCTGGGATATCACCCAGATGTACTGGATCGGGTTCACCCCGGAAACTCAGCCAAATAGAGAACGCTGGGAAATTGTTTATCAGCTTTCACGTCTACCCTCGGTAGGCTGGCAAGAGGCGGTCGTCGATAGTCTCAGAGAGATGTACCAGTTCGACTTGTGGTGGCCAGATCTGGCCATGCTCGAGGCTAGCATTATCCTCGTCAATAAGCGGGCTAGTAATCTTGCTTCCGGTACAGTACCGATGTCGCTCACGTTTCCTTCCGATACAAGTACGGAAGTAGTAGACGCCGAGCTGCTTAGGCAGATGCTTCGGATGCTCATTACGGCAAGACACGACGCGGACGAGACCCAGACAACTGATGAGGTTGGTGATGATTCCACGCCCATGACGAATTGGATCAGGATTCGCGAGGGACGAAAATATGATCGCAGTCCTGCGTCCTCGGGTGAGCAAATACCCGAAGTGGAACTCGTGTGGGGAGACACTGGATTCCGGCTGGGTCAGAAGCGCGTGCGTCATACCAACTAAAAGAAGATAACTATCCGTATGAGTGTGATCTACCTTCTCCTATTCGTCTCGAAGATGAAACTATAAACTCAATAAACTTCCCAGTTGCAGTATGATACAAGGTTGGGCAAATAATCTATGTACGCAAATATATACAGTCAAGAATACTAAGATAATTGCTCATGGCTTTGTCGAGGGAAAGTTGCCGGTGCCCAAAATATCTCCATCGCTCTCCTGTCCGTTCAGGGCGCGGTCGATCCGGAACTGCGTCGTCTTGAACAGTCGAGGCATAGTCGTCTCTTCGAAGGGGATCTTCTCCACTACCATGCGCGCAAGCTCCTGTGCCGATCGCCAAATCACCGGCATGCCGTGGCCATTCAATCCCGCCAGGATGAACTGATCGTCCTTGCCGGGCACAGCTCCAATGTGCGGGTTCGAGTCATACGAGTATCCCATGACACCCGTCCATATTTGATCGACCTTCGCTCCGCTATCCTCCCATCCACGGTACGTCCGTTGCATGTAATCATTATAATAGTCTTTGGCTGAGTCGATGAGGACGGTATCATCGACGTTGTTGTACCATTGCTCCTTGTATGAGCGGAACTTGGCGGCTGCTCCACCGACAACGATGCTGCCATCGGGACGAGGAATCAAGTAGGAAAGGGTGTTGTCTTCGGTGCGGTTGATATAGGAGTTGTTCAATAGTGGTGCGGTTTTCCCCTCTGGTACAGTAATGCGACAACAGATACCCTTGCAGGGCACAATATTCTTCTCGTACTCGGGAAGCAGACCGGCCACGTAAGCATTACTGGCGTGCACAACCGTTCCTGCGTGCATCTTTCCGCGGGACGTTTCAATGGTATAGCCGCCCTCCGGGCCGGGGGTTATCGATGTAGCAGGGGTAAATGTTTGCAGATTGACCTTGCCCGTAGCGAGGACGG
This sequence comes from Aspergillus luchuensis, assembly GCF_016861625.1. Classification (NCBI taxonomy): domain Eukaryota; kingdom Fungi; phylum Ascomycota; class Eurotiomycetes; order Eurotiales; family Aspergillaceae; genus Aspergillus; species Aspergillus luchuensis. The sequence continues at coordinate 93,197 of NC_054852.1, forward strand.
ATTGGAGAATGTGTAGGATGAATTTGTACGGCCACATGGTGCCCGCCGTGAAGGAGGCGCAGGCTTTGGCACCTTTGACACCACAGATCTGTTTGGTCAGCATCCTCGACTGCATTTGGGGACTGATCAGTACTCACTCCCTCCACGTTCTTTCCAGTGTAAAACACCACATCATTCATATACTCGAGATCCAGGGACTTCATAAGCTCATATGTGCCCTTTGCCTTTTGCGCCGCCTCCTCGTTGCACCAGACATCGATGGATCGCGCAAGCGTAAAGTCGCAGTCAATCTTCTCATCCTCAACGACCTTCTTCAAGGCATGCAGATTGGCAATTTCGAACTCGGCAATTTCTGCGCCAGCGCGAACACCTGCGCGGTCGACGTATGTTGGAATGTGGCCGTAAAAGTCCGGACGGAGATGTCCGCCATTGCGACCCGTCGCACCGGAGCAAGCTCCCCGGGCCTCCAAGATGGTAATGGACTTGACCTTTTCGCCGTGGTCACGCAGCAGATGGTATGCAGTGCTAGCTCCGGCGTAGCCGGCGCCGATGATCACGATGTCCACGTGATCGGGGAGCTGCTCAGTTGAGCGGTGATCATGCAGTTGATGCGGCTCATTCTGCCAGAAACATTCGCCAGGGTTAGGGACGGGGAAACAGCCAGCTGCAACCATGATGAAGGTGTGTACAGTCGCAAAAACGATGAGAGAAGCGGTTGAGAAATGAAAAACTGGAACGCGACCGTGTTTTCTGGGCGGACGATAAGGGAGTCTTATCTGATGCTATCGCATCGTATCTGATTCCACACCGGACCGGACTTTCCTATAGTGGACTAGCGCCAATCTTATCGGTCGCGCCGGGACTATCCCCTTTGGGCAGTTGGGGCCGGTAGGGAGGAATGCACTGGAGGGACAGCGACACGGTGAGGAGCAGGGCTTCACGATGGATCATCCCTGCGCTGGACCAACGAGATTATGGCGATTTGCAATGCGGGGAGCTGGGCATCAGACATATACAAAGTCGCCCAATGCCAATTCCCAGATCGCATTCATAATTCTGGCCCAGGGTAGTTATTTCATACACATCCCGGCCGCATCATGGACGGTTCCTTCAGTTCAGAGAAAAAGACCCCCTACCAGACCGATGAAGAGAATGGGGACCTTGAGGCCGTACCCGGCCACCTCGACGAGGCCCAAGTCTTTCAGCAGGGCCTGCACCAACGACATATTCAGATGATTGCCCTGGCCGGGACAATTGGCACAGGGCTGTTTTTGAGTTCAGGTCGCGCCATTGCTCATGCAGGACCGTTGGGAGGGTTCCTGGCATACAGCATCATGGGGCTGTTAGTGTCCAGTGTGGTGTTTGCGGTGGGAGAGATGGGTGCCTTGGTGCCGTTGGCCGGCGGCGTGATTCGCTACGCAGAGATCTTCGTCGACCCCGCCCTAGCCTTCGCCAACGGATGGAATCAAATATATTCCTACCTCGTTTCGATTCCGTCGGAAATTGTCGCTGCCGCCGTGGTGATTGAATTCTGGACGACCATCAACAATGCCATCTGGATTACTGTTTTCGGATTGTTGATGTTGATCACCGCCCTGGTGTTTGTGCGTGTGTATGGTGAGCTTGAATTCGGCTTCTCCATCCTTAAGATTATGCTTGTGATTGGCATCAATATCATGGCCCTTGTCATTACTTGTGGCGGTGGTCCAAACCATGTCAGTATCGGCTTCCGCTACTGGCGCGACCCGGGTCCATTCGTGCAATATCTAGGTATTGGGGGCTCCTTAGGACGCTTCCTTGGATTCTGGACGGCCCTGAACAGTGCGCTCTACTCCTATTCTGGTATCGAAAACATCACAGTTGCAGCATCCGAAACGAGAAACCCACGCCGATCCATTCCCATGGCCGCTCGTCGCATCTTCGTCCGGATCATACTCTTCTACGTATTGACCATCTTCATGATCGGGCTGGTGGTTCCCTCCGACGACCCCAACCTACTCGGCTCCTCAGGCACAGCCTCGGAATCTCCCTTTGTCATTGCGGCGCGCAATGCCGGTATCAAAGTGGTGCCTTCGATAATCAACGCGGTGGTGCTGACATCGGCTTGGTCGTCTGGGAACTCGAACATGCTGGGAGGATCGCGCGTGATCTATGCCATGGCAGCAGAGGGTCATGCACCGAAAGTCTTCATGCGCATGAACCGGTTCGGCATTCCGTATGTGGCGGTGACACTATTGGGAGTATTCATGGCGCTGGGATATATGACGTTGTCCAGCTCGGCCAGCACGGTTTTCACTTGGCTGCAGGACATCGTGTCTATCTCGACATTAGTCAACTGGGGCATCATTTGTATCGTGTACCTCCGGTTCTACTACGCATGCAAAAAGCAAGGGATTGATCGTCACAAGGAATTGCCGTGGGCGGCGCCCTTCCAGCCATGGAGTACATGGATCACGCTGGTGCTGTTTTGCCTGCTGTTTCTGACGGGCGGGTACGAGACTTTCATTCACGGTCAATGGGATACGGAGACTTTTATCTCGTCGTACTTGAACGTCCCCATTATTTTGTGCTGTATTTTGGGTACAAGTGGTGGATGAAGTCGAAGATCATTCCGCTGGAGGAAGTGCCTGTGCGGCCTTTCATCGAGCATTACCAGAAGAACCCGGAGCCGGAGCCAAAGCCGAAACGGGGGTTACGGCGCTTGAATATTTTGTGGGAGTAATGTATATATAGGTCTTTCTATAATGTTCAATAGCATTGTGTATTAGCCAGCAGTCATTCTCTACCCTTGTCAATTTTCAACATATATATATTCACTGCTGGGAGACTTCCGTCAAGTATACAAGGTACTGGATCCCACATTGCGTTCTAGCAAGCAGCCATTGAGCATCATACTACATAATAAAGTCCCATTGTATGCTAGTCAGCCTAAACTAAGCAATGAAATGTAGTTCCGACATACAACAGGTAGTTCGGTGTATTCTCAATTCAAGTTGGCTATCAAAATGTGGTGTCAGCACGATAACTACGCCGGCTATCAACACGCCTTATCAACACGTTATCAAGTATCAGCGCCTGGTCGCATATCGCCAATTTCCCCTGAATTAACCTGCGCTTAGACCTAATCTAGTCCCCGTCTAGCGCATGTCAGCTGTATGTGCAAATGCGACCGGCCCGGCCTACTGAAATGGGCGAAGCTGGTGCCCCTCGCCCGGTATCGGCGGATACCCACCACATCACAACTACTAGCACTATTTGATGCCACGCAGTTCCCCGCGATAACGCGTCTACCCCTCAATAACCGCGATACCACACAAACCCTTTCTCCCTACCCCCCATTCCTCAATTACTTCTCGCACACACAACACAACATGCCCAACCACGTCGTCTTCGACGTCGTCGGCACCTGCGTGTCCTTCGATGCCTTCTACGCCACCATCGAGCGCACGCTCGGCCCCCAACTCAAGGCGCACAACATCACCGCCCAAACCCTGGGTTTCACATGGATGACCAACGCCGAGCTCCAATTCACCTTCCTCTCCATCTCCGAAAGCTACAAGCCTTACAAAATTGTCATCACCGAACTCTTCTACCAAACCCTCGCCATGATCGGCATCTCCGACCCCCACAGCTTCGCCACCCCCGAACAACGCGACGCCTGCGTAGCCGGATACGCCGCCCTCGAGCTCCGTCCCGGCGCGCGCGAATGCTTCGCCAAGCTCCGCGACGCCGGGTTCACGGTTTGGTGTTTGACGACGGGTGATACGCAGCGGGTGCGCGGATACTTTGAGCGAGCGGGCGTAGATATGCCGTTGGAGAATTTCCTCAGCTGTGATACGGCGGGCGTGGCGAAGCCAGCGTTGGCGGCGTATCGGCCCGCGTGGGAGAGGTTAGGTAATGAGGGTGGGGAGAAGTGGTTTGCCGCGGCGCATTTGTGGGATGTCACTGCTGCTACGAAGGTCGGGTTCCGCGGTGCGTATTGTACGGTTTATGAGAAGGAGGGGGCTTATAAGGTGTTTGATGCGCCGTTGGATGTGGTGTCGGAGTCGTTGCCTGAGATGGCGGAGAAGATTATTGCTGCGTCGAAACAATGAATGGATGGTTTGGAATGAGTATGGTACACGATTATTGTAGTGTAATGTAAGCTATGGAAGATCAACATGAGTCCAGATTGGATCTAAACTCGAACCGGCCAGGAACTCTTCTAGCACTTGGGTCTCTGTGCGGGTGGGCCAGGTTGCGGACGGCGATAGATTGGCACCGCCGAAGATGGAGATATCCAGGGTTGGATCGAACGGGGGTAGCTGCTCCATTCCGTCCGGCGGAACCGTCCACGGCTCGACTGTGTCAGGGTGCAGTGGGGCCGCGTCGGATGCAGGTTTTTTGCACGTCGTTCCCCAGTTGCGGAAGGCCTCGTAGTCAGACACCAGGCCCGTAGATTCCGAAGCGGGCTCTGGTCGCTGGGCCACTGTGTGCAGACGCGCGAGGGATCTCTCCAATGCTTCAAGTAGGGATACTTCCGATCGTGCAGAATCACCTGCTGCGGACATCTCCCGGAGCAACGCGAGTCCCTCCCGCATGGGCTGGCGCAAGGCGTCTGACAGATTCTGCACAGAGAATGCGATGAGTACCAGTAGAGCAGCCCTACATGCGCTGTACTCCAGATAGGACGCTCGTGCCAGTCCCGGTCCGTGATCGCGCAGCTGGCGACAGATCTCCAATGCCTCCTGAGCCGCTTGGATGCAATCGCCGATGAGACTATCGCGGTCGGAAGGCTGGAAGTACGATTCCTCGGAAGACTCTTGGGCATTTGCATTGTGATGAGTAGGGGACTCCTTGCGGAGAAGGAATGGGCGACCGATGAACATGCGCAGGAGACATGATTCCAAACACAGGTGCATAACGGCGCGATTCGGTTGGTCTCCCATTTGGATTGGGTTGACGAGCGTGTCAGAGATGCCTGCCCACCAGCGATTCCAGGACTCTTTGCGGGCTATTAGCTGGCCTATGACAACGGGCAGTGCTGCTGGTTGGGCGTGCCTGAGACGAGATCTGTACACTTATCAGGATGACAACCTTCACACAGGTGGTTGGGTGTCGCACATGTCATGGAGAAATTCCTCCAGCCAGTCTAGCATCTGAATTGAGATGACTGCACATTGCGGGCTCCAGGCGGACTGTGTCTGGCCCATGTCTGCGCGAGCCTTGGGGAGGTCTGCATCCACATCCCCGCGATGCACAGACAAGGGGCGTCCGTGGAAGATCGAAATTAACCTACGATATATTAGCCAGATTTAACAACAGTAGTGGTCATCACAGACCTCTCCAGGGAATATGCAGTCCACCAGACCCGGTTCCGCGTCTCCATCATGACCGGGCTGAACGCATCCCGGCGGCATTTCCGATGCATGCCGTTTTGCATAGCCAGACGCACCGCCAGGTTCACGTAGATGTAGCCAAGTCCAGAGGCATCCACTGGAAGAGCATAGAATCCGAGCAGTAGACATGCTTGTACGCTCTCCAAGCAGGACAGTTCGATTATTTCCGGTAGTAGTCTGATTGACTGTTCGTAGAATCGCACCCCGACATCTTCTTCGGAAAAGGAGGAGGTCTGATTCTTGGGATCTCGGTCACTAGGGGACTCCAAATGTGCATATTGAGTTCCGATTGCGAGCACAGACAGCAGGATGCTTGCCACCGCGGCAGCCGTATCTCCAAGACTGGCAGGGTCGGTGTATAACCGGTGCACACGGTCCAACAGCCAATCTTCATCTACCAGAAACCAATGTGTGGCAGCATATTTGAGAAAGGTCTTGACCAGGAAGCCAGTAATCGGACGAGGGGGAAAGCATGCCAGCGCTGCTGATAAATGCTCGTTGGTCTTGAGATGTTGGGCCCGCCAGTACCCCGAAACACGGTCGGGGCTCTTGGTCCGCATGCGACTTTGGATGCGCTGTTTGATGCGCATGGAAAAATTCCAATAGGAGAATTCTCCAGAGAAGTCTATGAAGCTCAGTTATGATGCACGAATAAATACGGCAAGAGCAAGACGTACGCGTGGTGGTATCACCAACCGGATCGATCGTACAATCCTCTTCCTCCAGAGCAAGTCCAGCCGGACTAGTCACTCCTATATGATCTGAACTTTTCCCGGTAGTGAAGGAGTTGGCCAGACGGGACAGGCTCTTGGTGTCGAGCTCGATGCCCTCAATTGTATGCTTCAAGATTTGCTCCATGTACCTGCATCGGTCCAGCAACTCCTGTACCTCGGACTTGGCTGGCCGTGTTCTGCAGTAACTAGTCAGCGTACCGTTGTGCCTAGGTGGCAGAAATAAACTCGCCTGGGAACGTAAATGCGAAAATCTCGGGCGCGCGACGCGAGGGCTTTGGATTCACAGGGACGTCGGAAATGGGCGCATCGTCGGCAGGGGATTCCTCCTTCGCATTTTTCCTTCAAGCGGCGACATTCGTCGCATCTACAAGTAGCGTCAGTGAGCTGAATATCTGGAACAAGAAGTGTCGAGTGAGTGACTTACGCGCGGGCAGACCGACGGCCTTCTGCCATGACTAGCTAGGTATTTCTGGGTACACACACTATGAAGAGGATTGGGATAAGACGAAGGTGTCAAAGCACCAGAGACGGAATACAATCTGGACATATACGCTAACAGCTACTCCGATGCTTCTCCGCACGCGATAAGCTGCGATAGACAACCCCCGCAAGGGCCATCCTGGTGACCGGCACTTTTCTCGCCGCGGTTGGTCTGTTATCGCCGCCAGTGGGTCGGCTGGAAATGCAAGATAAGCTGTTCCCCACAAGCTGTGCTCTTATTCCCTGTGTACTGACGCCCGCTCTCAGGAGCAGATGAATGGCTATCTGGCTAGTGTGACTGAAGATTATTAATGTATCTCAACTCATACGAGATGCAGAATCAGTTAGTTGAGATGTATAAGGGTGTCAAACATCATCTTGCCCTCCGCCTGGTCACTTATGCGGAATAATCACAATTTTATCAGCGATTGAATCACTCCGTGTGTCACAGCAGTTCATCAATCTGTCGATACACTAGTCCCTATTGATAGAGGCGATGGCGTTCCAGCAAAAGGGCCCTTGCGACACGCCGTGTCCGACTCGTCAGCGTGACTACTGTTGACTCGCACAGTTTGAGTGAATACGATTTTTGAGTCCTCTACCTCCACCGCTTCAATCTGTGACGGTCGGGAAAACAGACGAGGCATCTTGTCGCGCAACTGTGTCAAGGAAAGAAACAGTGGTCGCATATTTGACAGACAAGAAGCTGTTATACCCACGGCGGGCTCAATGCAGGTCCACACACTGGCGGGTACTTGGTCATCTGTCATGGTACATCTCCTGTCAGTCGAGTACATCCAACTCAGTTAGACTTATTTAATTCTTACATGTAATATCGCTGCCGGCCTTTGAAAGCTCAATTAGTGTCACCAGCCGTACAATGTCAAAGGCAAGCGTTCTAAGTAGGGCATATCCATGTCAGCAACAGTAATCCGAACAGCGGGGAGTGAGAATTCTCACAAAGCACCAAGGCAAAAGATGCCTGTCAACATAATCTTCTGCGCACGCGGCACCTGAAGGTTCCAAACGTGCTTCATCGGTAGCGCCAGGATGACGGCGTCAGTCACGATGTTCGGGATCTGGAGCCCATAGTAGAACTTGGCCAGGTCGATGCATCCGCCGGGAATCGCCGGGTTCCAAAGCTTCTCCAATGGAATACATGCGACGCCCCCGATCAGACATACCCCGAAACACCACAGGATGACAATTGCCCCAACAGAGTTGGCCGCTAGTATCATCGGTCGGATGGAAAAGATTCGCTTGTATAACGCGAGGATGGAGAGCTTCGTGAATGCGATGCATAGTGTGTATAGGAAGCTGCCGCTGGCTAGAGTCTGGATGCACTGTCAGCTCAGTAGCACGGGGGTGCAAGCAGAGTGATATCATCAACCTTTAAATACACTACCAAATCTGAAGGAGGAACGTAGATAATGTGAGTGCCCAGTCCGTTATACAGCACTGCGGTTCATCAGTCAAAGAGGTTCCGGTGCAGTAGTCAACCAAACTGAGAGGTTACGCACAGACAACTCCAGCCAGTGACACTGCATATTCGAAAACCTGCCGCCAGCATCCAGTGTCAGCCATACTTGCTCGAGTTTTGAGAATGCCTAGGAACCACGACCTACCAATGCCACGATGATCAGGTAATCATCAAAGAAGACCTTGGTGCCCGTGATCTTGCGACAGTACAGACGTAGGGCAACCGACACCGTAGAAAGGATCAACGCAAAGCAAGTGGCAGTAATCACGACATGCCGCAGGTTGTCATGGTCATATCCAAGATCACCAGTCTCTGATGCCGCCATCGTGAGTGGAAGTCGGCTATGACAGGGCGATTGTCTAGTGTAGCAGGGGAGTATGATCTGCCTTGAAGACAGTGGGCAACCCCAAGCTAAAAGAAATGTGATTTCGCGAGTGTCAGGAGTGTCAGTGGTACGTGAATCTACATCGCGATCGCAAAGGTGCTGATTGATGTCATCAATGATGGTTGCAGAACCTCTGCTGCAGCGTATTATTGGCAGCCATGGCAATTAGTACAGCCACCCGCCGATCGAGCCAAGTAGGGTGTCGCGATTGAAGGTACCCTCGCTCAAAATGGCAAATTCTGCATCACCTGTCAGCTGTCGGCAAATACCATCCATCAGTTAGCCCCCTTGCAGGAAAACCACGCTCAACAATTCCAGGTCAGTGGTTTGCGGACCTGTCACATTGCCGAGCTAGGACTATGTCTAATATCATCAGCGACCGAACGCCCCACTGTAAATGAAGTTCATGTTTGGTACCTAGATCATAGCGTGGCAACAAGTCGGAAGAGGAAGCGCTTTGTAGCAGGACAGAAACACAGTATAAGTGAGGCTAAAGACGAGTTCTAGGAGCGAGTATCGATTTGGCGACTTGCTATGCAACTCCACATTGGGCCTGGTCGACCCACTGTCGATCTTTACATCGGCGAGAACTTGACCCCAAGGGAGAGGTGACTTATGTTACACAATTCATTCATCCCCGTTCCCTTCCACAAAACCCTTTGGCAAACGGTGTACTTGTAGGAACCTAATAATAAAATGTGACAGGACACAATCGGTCTCGGCCATGTGCTGCGGCGTGCGATATCATTTAGAACCAGTTTATCAACAACCTATGATAGCATTTACTCGGCTTGAGCCGAAAGAGTCGCAAGGTTGAGAGCAAAGGTATAATTCTATGAATTTATCTGATGTAGCGGCTCACCGAAACATAACAACATGAACCAGTAATGCTCTCAATCCAAACAAACAAGCTAGGCCAACCATTCCCTAATCCACTTTCTCAACCACTCAGGCCGTACGCCCTCCACCTCACGTAACTTCTTACTCATCTTCGCAGTGTGCACCGACTCAAAAACAATTGGTTGAGTGTGCCCTGTTTCCAAACCCTCAAAGAAATCTAACAGTTTGGCAGCCGGGTTCTGCTCCAACAGTGCCTGCAGCTCCTTTCCACCCAACCCTTTGCCATCCTTAGTATCAGCCGAGAAGCTAACACTGGCTGCCTCGATGTCACGCCGGACACGCTGCACCCACTCGCGTAATGGGATGGTTTCAATCGCCTTCGCGGTGTTGTCCTTGCCCTGCGCGAGAAGGGTGTCGGCAACGACGGGCCGTATCAAATCCCAGGATTGAGGTTCGAGGTTGATGGGATGGTAGACTTGGACCGCCGGGGGCGAAACGGTAGCAGAGGAGCAGCCATGATTATCGGCAGCCCCAAGAAGAGCTAGCTCAACTAGCACTTCGGCTAGAAGATCAACAGGTACCCAGTCGATCAGGTGCATCAGACCCAGGGTATCGGGGAGAGCCTGGAGGTGTCGTGAGCTCTGAACAAGACTGGGGAACCACTCCGCACGGTTCCAGAGGCCGGGAGATCGCACAGCGCCTGCGACTTGGCCTACTCGAGCGAAGGAGAATGATGGGGCAGCTCGTGCTTGTTTGGGATCGCTTTGTTGCTCTTGCTGCTGCTTTACAGCGTAATCCAGCAGATGTTCGGTAATATATTTACTGTTGGCGTAGCCATTCGGGGCGGGAGTGGTGGTGGTAATAACGATTTCTGGTAGCAGGCCAGACTCGCTAGTACGATGGCCCATGACCGAGCTGATAGATGAGAGGAAGAATAGATGCGGAGCTTGTGGGCTGCATGCCGCGAAGTTTATGAGATTTACCACGCCCTGCGTGTGGGGTTTGAAGGTTGCTAGGGGGAGGTTGAAGTTCACGGTCCAGGAGTTGTGGATAATTAGCGTGGCGGTTTGCTGCAGCTGGGTGTAGACATCGGGCTCTAGACCCAAATCACCATCCTGGCTTAGGTCCGCGGTCCAGAAGCTTAGACGGCCTTCGTTATCGGCCAGTGGGGTGAGGCCATACTCCTTGATGCGGTTGTGTTGTCTCTCACGAGCATGGTCTCGTCGGTTCAGGCAGTGGACGTGGGCCACAGAAGAATCTCTCAACAGCGCATCAAGGATATAAGTTCCCAGCTGGCCAGTGGAGCCGGTCAGGATTACAGTCTGCGTTGCGGGGATTGTTCTATTGGCAGTGAAAATGGTAGCAGGATTGGGTTGTTCGATGTGACTGATACACTTTTGTAGCAGTTCGTCACGTTCCTGAAAAAGACCTTGTTGATGGGTTTCTGTAGACTGTTTATCCTGCATGTCCAGCTGTTGAACTGCTTGGGTAAGCTCCGTTATCGAGGGGTGCAAATATATCAAGTTAGGCGTGAGAGTTGGCAGAAGGAGACCTTGCTTGAGCACACGCGTCATCGTTATTGCCTGCAACGAGTCCAGTCCTAGAGTGAGCCAACTTTCTGTATCAGACACCTTCTCCGCACTCCAACCCGTAATGGCCAGGAGAGACGCGCGGATGAACGCAGCGACCTTGACGACATCGTCCACGGCCCCGGGACCGGGTGTTTCGCCAGCGTCATGCTGAGCAAGCTTCTCGGCGTCCGCGTAGAGGGCGTCGAGCTCCGCTGCGTACATTGCCAAAGTACCTGCGCGTTGTACGGTGCCCTTTCCGGCACGCAGCATGGGCTTCTCCGGAGTGGTGAAAAGAATGTGGCTCTTGGCGATACGTGCATGGGCTGGACACTCCTCGTTCGCCTGCTGTATGCTGGGCCAGAGTCTTTCAATGGCAGCGGCCCGGTGGCTCGTGCTCAGTCCTACTTCTGAGCAGCCCAGTTCAATGATGAGAGCGGCTTGAAAGCGTTGTGCGCCAGCCACCAGAGCCCCTGTCACCTCAGGATTAGAGGCGAGTATGTGGCCCTCCATCGAGACGGGATTTGTCTTCTCGCCATTGAGGAAAACAATCACATCATCCAACCTTGCGGACGGCCGCCAGAGGTCTGACTTGGCGGGATCCGGGTGGCGCACCATCAGGTCGTTGGTATGATACTCCTGACGGTCGGGGAAGATTGAAAATGGAAATTGGTGACCCTCGCGCTCTGGTGTGCGCACCATCACCGCCTCATACTCGTCCCCGGACACATGCCGGAATTCAACGCCCAGCTGTGGATGGAAGTGAAGATAGCGCCAGTCTTTGAGGGGATCCCATTTGCCCATATCGTGGATCACATTCAGGATCCCCAGCTCGGAAGCGCCATATGCGTTCACAATTCTCAGCTTGCGGGCTACTATGTCCCCGACAGGCTGGGGCAGATCCCCGCCACAATACATCATGTACTCCAGATGGTTGCCGCAGTACTCCAGCAGATCAGCCGATTGAGACAATTCCAGTACGATTGATGGGACAACAATTGCCCAGTCAAAAGGGGTCTGCTTCCTCGCCGCTACCATCCCGGTCGCGCTGGGAAGACCGGCAGCAGTAGGCATTATCAGGGTGGTATCAACAGGCATGGTAATAAAAAGAATATGCCCTAGTCCAGCGGCCTACAGTAGCAGTTAGCAGTTGCAGTGCGCTGTAATTGTGGAAACCTTACATGGAAAGGAGGCAAAGAGAGATACATGCGCTTGCCGAAACCCCAGCTGTCCTGGCCTTCGCAGCCAGCGGGTATATCGAGTCTTTGCATATGCATATGCTTGACGGCACTGTCATGGGTCCAGATGATGGGCTTAGGGATTCCCGTTGACCCCGATGTGTGAAGGATAACCAGTCGATCATGTGCTGCTTCAGGATATGTTTTGTGGTAAGGAAAGACCGGATACTGGGTGGCGAGTAGTTCAGCCATACTAGGAACATCAACAACCTTCACTGAGTGGGCGTCGACAATTCCCGCGATGAATGGCGGCCGTGGTGAAGGGGCCAGTAGCGTCGTGCACCCTAATTTAATGAATAGCGACTGATGGGCCACTGCACTGTTGCGCGGCGACGTAAGAAACATCTGTTAATACACCCATGTCAGCAGGTTCCCCGGAAGCCGCACTACGTAAACGGGCCATCCTACACAGTATCCAGCCTTGACTGCGCCCAATACCAATGCCGGGTATCGCAAGTCATTCGGTCCAAGGTAGGCCAAAGTTTCTCCTGTTCCAGGGCCCAGGGTCTTTGTCAGCCAGCCAGCGACACCATTGATAGCGTTGGCCAAAGCTTTGTAGGTGATTAGCCTGTAGCCTTCCTCATAAGTCATGGGGTTCACCGGGTATTCTGCATAGATGGCTTCTGGCTTGACCTGGGCATAGTGGTCAAAGATGTTGGGAAGTAGCTCTGAGCGCGGATCATAGCCGGAAGAAGGAGTCCAAGTAGTCATGATAGGCAGCGAAGTAGTGGTCAAAGAAGAGAAAATGGAACTTGAAATTTCGATGATGGCGATGATGACGTTGCTGATAACGATGTTGCTCCAGACCAACTAGGGGAGGACCTTGTCTTTATAAGGCCATTCGAAAAAATGAAGGCGAGAGCATGGAATTAACCGTGACAATGAGCAGGCGGGTGGTGAAGGGAACGGAGGAGGGGCAGGAGAGAGATGAGGCTGGATTGGACGGCCTAGCTGGGGTTGGCGAAGCAAGAGGTCAGGGAAGTTCCGTGATCTCTCAGTAGCCCTTGTATGTATGGGAATGACCAATGACCAAAAAAACATACAGGGGTCTTCTTTGTCCCAACCAACAGTCCAGACCATCAACATGGATTACCTGCCAATCCAACTCACTTGGCATATGTAGATACCCTAGCTAGCTGGGGCTATCCTTGCCATTGGCCAAGCTCATTCAATCAAGACAAGGTGAACCCATGTTCTATAACAATAGCACCCATGGAGATATCGGACAGCAGCGAATACAAAATGACCAGCCCCACTTGGTTGTCCCTATCATTCACTATCACATCGCCATCAGGCGAATCGAAGCGTTTGTTCCTGTATTATTGTCACTAGGTGTAGCATGCATCCAGTGACCATCACAGGGGGCCGAATTCAAACCAGACAGCGATCTGAGGAGTCAATAGTTGCTAACTTCCCAGAAAGGCCTGAGTCGCTTTGAAGTTCATGGACAACCCCCGGCTAAGAAGAATGTTCTAACTTTGGTACCAGGAGCTTTAACGGTACATAAACTGCATAGTGATTATAATGGTGCTGGTTGCTATCATTAGCAGCCATAGCAAGTGGTAGTTAAACCATCTGCTGCTCTACGTAGGCTAGAAGCAGCTCAGGATTGGCAGTGTTCTATGTGAAAATGACAACTTATGCTGAATCTGTCAGCTGCTTTGCGGTGCATCCAACCTATCCCGGTGGCCTTTTCATTGCCTCTATGTCGGTTCATCCTAGTTTCCGTGCAGCAGACCCGTGAAGGCCGGGTTTACCGATTCGAAGGCACGCATAACGGCCATGGTAACTACCGGATACCCCATTATAGTATCATGCAAGCCAGTCTTCAGGATCTGTTCCCGGATGATGCCATTGTCGGTCTTCCATTCCACGACAGTACCAGCAGCGCCAAGGTCTACTTTGGTGTCTAGTTTCTTGAGCTCTAGCTCATCGTAGCTGATGCCTCCAAGTACAGTTCCTCGGACTGCATGCCAGAACACGGCTTGGCTGTGGTACGAGGGGATGTCGTAGTCGTCTTCGGCATGAATGATGGTAAGATGGTATCTTTCCCTGTTCACTTCGTTGGCCCGTACGTACTCGGCAATGCGATCCTTGCTCAGCCACTTGTCCCGGATGAAGCGCTGCAGAGATTCGAAGAGCCATGGGAAGCGCGCAAGTGGGGACAGGATCGGAATGGTGCCCGCCACACGGTAGGTCGAAACCAACGTCGCAACGTCAACAAACGGGGCCACCAGCACGGTGCCAGCAAAGACCACGGGCGGAGATTGGACGGCCAGGTCGCGGGTGATGGCAAGGCTGACGGCAGTCCCCATGGACTGACCGAAGATGAGAATACGAGAAGGGGGAATGCCAGCGACCGTCATGGCCCAGTCGACCACCGCACGGGCGTCGGTGATCAGGCCCGCCTCCGAGGGTTGACCAGTACTCCGCCCAAACCCCCGATAGTCAACAGTGAGAACATGGATCTTCTCTGGCTGGCCAGCGGACAGCGCCCGGTAGTTAGGAACGCGATATCCCGAACCCACCGTACCCCCGGCACCATGCATGTGCAAGATCAGGCGAGCGTCAGGATCGTCGCGCAGAAGCTGGAAGGAGAGCCGGGAGGTAATGTCGGAGACCAATCCGGCGGGCTCCGCGACCAGGGATTGTTCGTGCTGACGGTACAGTTCTACGGGCAGGATGTGCCAGGCGTAAAGCTGCTCCCCATCGGGAGTCCAGATTGTAAAAGGGGTGACCTGGTTCCGTAGAAAGCCAAAGGTTTCAGGGACATTGAGGTCCTTAAGCCATGTCATTTCGAAGGCATGCAGATACACCACGTGGGATTGGAAAGTTTGCGTTGTCAGTAGGCCCAACAGCGTCGCGTATAAGCCGACCGCGATGGCGGCCGAAAAAGAGGCATGCTTGAGTAGCGAGGCCAGAAGGTCACCAGCCGGCATGATGAAGCCGTTATCGGTTTCAGCGCCCGGATGGCCGATAGAGTAGTTGTAGGATTGATGCAAAGATCTGGGGGAAAGAGAAATAAGGGGTTTTTGGAGGGATCATGAATAATAATAACAAACATCCTTGTGCTGCCGGGCGGCTTTTGCGACCGTCAGGTTGGCTGCGCTGCGATCCCTGTGCCATCCTGTGCCATCCGGAAATCCCCATGGTGGCTGCAATTTAAGTAGCTGGTATGAAAGATTTACTTCCGTGATTACTCACGGATATAGTCCTGTGAAAGAGATCATGGTTGATCATGACTACTCTCTCTCCTTCGTCCGGTAAGACATGGGAGCAAAGGGCAAGGAAGACCTGCGGAACATAAGTAGAACTGGCATCTGCCAATGCCTTGTGGATGCCGCAGGCATCAACAAGGACTGCGCCCCGACAGTCAATCTCGGGTAAGATAGCCGGCACCACAAGCGAAATGGCAGTGGTAGCAATTTATGTCTGCAGTATTTAATTGTCATGGGATGTTTTATCTCAATTCTTCACATTCTGGACAGGCTCTAGTTTTAAGAAACAGTGGTAAGTAGCCAGCCGCTCACTTCCTTTTGGCTATCCTGCGGCCAGCTACTAAGTAGTACTAGTAGCAACGAACTTTCTCTATATATAGCTACACTGGTTACTTAGATTGGTAGTGGTACTTGGTATGACCTCTCGCTGTCCCCGCTGCAATTCCCAATGGGGTACCACCGTATTTAGTGGAATCATTTCCACTTTTGTATCAAAGCTTGGTCATAGCCAGTTATAATCCAGATTCTTCAATCGGAGCCAATATCCCTTGATTTTCTCGTATATCCATTCTATCCTTCCAGCCTCTCGGGCCCCCGATGAGACCGATAAGCCGAAGACCGAACACATGAGCAGCCCCTCTAGTTCATCCAACCACTATATATCTAAACGGTGAGCATGTAGTAAGCCGTATCTTTCAGCTTTTCCGTCATACTCCGATTTCTTACCAGTGTAAGGCTTCATAGTTCTTTCTTCATCACAGCTTGTCACCATGTCTCGTCGCACTGTTGTTGTCATCGGCGCCACGGGCTCACAGGTCCGTTGCATGCTTAGCTTTTGCTATATAGTGCACTATAATCTTTCTGGTCGCTGATACACATCCAGGGTGGTCCTGTCGCTAGGGAGCTTCTGCAAAGCCCGGAACTGTACCACGTCAGGGCTTTGACGCGCGATCCGAGCAAGCCAGCAGCACAAGAGTTGGCAGAACTGGGGGCAGAAGTTCAGGCGTTTGACCTAAATGCTGGCATCGACGCCCTGCTTCGGGCATTTACCAATGCCGATGCCGTCTTTGCTATGACAGACTTTTGGGCAACACGGTCAGCACAGGCAGAAGTTATCCAGGGTCGAACCATTATTGATGCTGCAGCTCAAACCTCAACCCTTGAACATTTCATCTGGAGCTCACTCCCAGATCCCGAAAAAGTATCCGGCGGCATCCTGAAAAATATTCACCACTGGAAGAGCAAGAGTCTAGTTGCAGATTACATACAGCAGCAGTATCCAGGGTTGTGGGGCAAGACGACGGTTGTGCTCTTCCCCAATTATTTTGAGAACTGTCTGTCTCATCCCCAGCGCTACCTCTCCCAGCCTGTTGGTCTACCTTGATACTCAACAACCACATATTTGATACTTGACAGACAGTCTAACCAGGTGATTTTAGGATGCGCAAGGCGTGTATCATATGTACTTGCCACACAGCCCGTCTACTGTCATGCCGAACGGATCGATTCGCGATACAGGCAAGCTTGTTCGACTCATCCTGGAAGATGGGGCCACTTACTTCACAAAGACCGTGGCTTTCTATAGCGAAGCCATGTCGGAGGCAGAGAAGCAAGCCATGATTGGCAAAAGTAACTATACCTTCCCACATCTTCTATCTGGCGTTACATGATCTGTTGGACTTACGGAGAATATTCCAGAGTATGGGTTGCAGACAGTGTACCATGTGATAAGTCCCGATGAGCATCAAAAGAAGCTGGAGAGTCAAGGTCTATCTCCTGAGATTGCTCTGGATTATACTGAGCAGCTCTTGATGTTTGAGAAGTTTGGAAATGTGTGTGACGCAGCAGGAATTATTCAGGCCAAAGAGGTACATAAAGCCTTCTTAATAGAACTGATCAATACACCGGAACTAATCGACACAACGCAGATTTCAGGTCTTTGCCTTCAGTCGTGGGCGGAGTTCCTAGAAGAGAATGACATTCTTGCAAACATGAAGGCTGTCTGATGAATCCCAGCATATACTGCAACCATGGTGAGGTCTATGTGGCTGGGATATAAATGTCAAAGAGCCCTTCCACGAGTTTGATACATTCAAATGTCCCAGATAATATATTTCCTGCCCATCCCCTCTCTGCCTGAGGCAATGGCGAAGGAACAATTATCCGGGGAACCCGATCGGGGGTGGAACAGAGACCCTGTTTTGTTGTCAGCTTATTCAATGACTCAATGCGTCCTTAATCAACTGACAGCCATGTGGCCTCCATGTATGAGTGTATCAGCAGAAGCAGTAGACTCCATGCATTTAGCGGAACGGACATTTCTTCTAATAGTGAACCATACCCAGCCGCATACCAAGGCAGGCCTGACCGATAAGCCTTGAGGGGATCAGCAGAGGATCCAGTGGCGATGGACTGACTGGTTATACTCGTGTACAGACATGCAAGTAGCACAAAGGTAGATCAACAAACAACCACGGTTACACAGTGCATGGCAATGGACTTTCTAGGGGTTCCTGTTGATTTGAAAGGATCAGAAGTAACCTTTTCTTCCGTACCACCTGCATGCCGGATACCTGGATTCCCCGACCGGCTCAGCATTCCATCTCCTGCGGTGTAACTGGCTCCCTATGGATCGCATCGTCATGCTCATCTTCATCTTTCATCATGCCCTTACTTTTTCCAGAGTCCTGCATTGTCCCTACACATTTGTCATTCTCGGCGGTGCATCAGGATCCACCCATCCACTCTGAGTGGCCTGCCTTTCGGAACACGAGAACTCCAACGCACTGGTCGCCCGCAGATAATGAAAGGATGGAATACTTGCTGGCCATGATCTGAGGGCGGATCCTTTTCACTTCTATTCGCAGCGTTGCTTACGGTCGAGGCACCTGTGATTTGTCCGTCCGTCTGCCCCTGTGGGGAAGCCACCGCAGCCTGGCACCAACAACCAATGCCTTTAGTGGGAAGGAAAGTGGAACAGGTCAGCGAAGGATGGAGCACTGCCCGATGCCATCTGACCCAACGTTTCAGTGCCCTATAAATCCAACCCCGAAGCCACATGGGATTCAGTGACATCCCAAGCGATATTCATTTACCCATCATTACACTATGACCACCTTCAAACCCCTCCTCCCACCCCGGGCTGTCCCACGCGACCGTGGCGATGGTCCGACTCCCCTGCCCGACTCCACGAGCTCTTTGTCGCCCATGGTTCGCGACAACCTTACCCTCTCCTCGTGGCTCCTCCTGGGTGGCCTCATACAAGGCTGTGCATTTCTACTGCTGGGTTCCCTGTCCCTGCTTCCGACCGCGGCAATCCTCCTCTACAGAACCATCGACCATCTGCTGATGGCTTGTCACATAACACCCAACCGGTACCTGGCGGGATCCATCCCTATCAAGCGCAGTGCTCAGTATCCCCGGCCTGATGGCACCTTTGGCAGTGAACCGGCGGGCGAGTCTATCGTGGTCTTCCATTTGGGTGCACGCAACCACCATCCTCTCGGGATGTTCGCTCCAGGCATGAAGGAATTGGGCGACAGCGCCGAAAAGATGCAACGGGACATGCGCGCCAACCCTGTCAAGTACGGTCTGTTGGGCTCCTCGCAATGGCTGAAGTGCGACAGTGCAGCGGGCAATGAGTTCATGACCGTCTTCTACCTCCGCGACTACGCTGCTCTCCATCAGTTCGCGCATGATGAGATCCACATGGAAGGGGTGCGCTGGTGGGCTCGCATCGCCAAGGACCATCCGCATCTGGCCCTTTACCATGAAACCTACCTGGTGCCCCGCGGAAACTGGGAGAATATTTACATTAATGGGTGGCCGACGGGTCTGGCCGATACCTGGTTTCCCGTGCAGACTCAGGCCGACAAGGAGAAGAATACCGGAGTGGTTGAGCAATGGGTGCGACCGTTGGTTGATGCGCGTGACGGTGTCTTACGGTCGGCCAGTAAGCGGCTGCAGTTGACACGCCTGGAGGCTCGTGAGAAGGAGCACGATGATATGTATAACCAACCTGAGGGCCTGTGATCGGCAGGTACAAGATGATCACCGCAGGAAATCCATGCACCTCTCCTCTCCACTTTTGTGATCTCTTCGGTTTAGCCTATTTTCTATCGTAATTCCATGATGTGCACTCAATCTGTCTCTCACTGCTTCGCCCCGATCCTTAATCCCCCAGGAAGAAACTAGAGTGGACTAGACCTCTTTCGAGCCTGCTGCGGTGGTGTTAGTGGCCGCGCTAGACGGCGGATGTCTGGATGCCGATCAATCACAATCCAGACGTTATCCCCTGGCCAATCCTTTAGCCATTTTCGTCTTTCGAGGCGTTAATCCTCTTTTCGTTCCCCTCGCGTATCGCCACAATTCGAAACAACGCACTTCAACTAAGCCTTCCCGTACATAGGAGCATGGACAATCCCAACACACTGGTACCATTCCGTTCGGAATCTATGCGCCGTCGATCCGGTTGCAAGAGATCGAGAACCGGATGTCGCACTTGTCGGTAGGTCTACGAGAGCGACCCAGGTTCTCATCGGCTGCTGCTGACTCGGGGCAGGGCTCGCCGTGTGAAATGTGATGAAACCCCCGGTGCATGCCAGCGATGTACCTCCACCGGTCGCGTTTGCGATGGCTACGAATTGCAGAGGCTGCCCCTGGTGAAGGACTCATGGTCCAAGATTAGCGCTGACTTGGGGAGTGGTTTTCGATGGACCATCACATCCGACGAACGCCGCTGTTTCTCCTACTTCCAGCATCATACAGCGCCCACCTTCTGCGAGATGTTCGACTCCGCTCTCTGGCAGCATCTCGTGCTGCAGATGGGTCAGTCGGAGCCAGCGGTGTATCATGCGACCGTGGCCCTCAGTGCGATCCACAAAGACTCAGAGACCAGAGGAATGCCCCTGGCTGTCAACTTCCCCGGGAGGAGCCAAGGCCCATGGCTGCGCTTTGCGCATGAGCAGCTGGGCCGTGCTTTTCAGATTCTCATCCGGCGCCGGGCCTCCCCTGATCCCCGGTTGCGCAACGTCACCCTCCTCTGTTGTTTGCTCTTCGTCCTGTCCGATCTGCTGCAGGGACATTACGACGGTGCCTTTACTCATCTCCAGAGTGGTCTGCACATCCTCCGCGAGCTTCAAGCAGAGCGAGAACTGGTGGCACCCACGCCCCGCCAAGATCTGGTGGAGAGGTGTCTGGTGGCTGCCTTTGCACAGCTGGACATTATCTCCGCTCACTATGGAGT
Source organism: Aspergillus luchuensis (assembly GCF_016861625.1). Taxonomy (NCBI): domain Eukaryota; kingdom Fungi; phylum Ascomycota; class Eurotiomycetes; order Eurotiales; family Aspergillaceae; genus Aspergillus; species Aspergillus luchuensis. The sequence continues at coordinate 113,763 of NC_054852.1, forward strand.
CGGGGGGCCTCTGCTGTGCATCGATACCTTGCCGACCCAGTGGCAGTCGCGACCGACATCAGCGGTCGGCTTCGCCAACCTGAAGGAAGCTCGTGCTGCCTTCAACCTGGTCACAAGCGCTGCGTATCGTTTTATGATTTCAGGTATGGGAATGTCAACGGAAGAAGTCACGCGCAACTACACTGTTATTCAATCGAGGCAGCTGCGGGCCCGGTCCCTGGCCTCCCGGTTTTGGCAATCCTTCGAGCCATTCTACCGCAGCTCCTACCATGCCCTGGATCGCAAAGAGCAGCGAAGTGCCGAATTGATTCATCTCCAATACCTCGCTCTTATGGTGTCGCTGGACACAACCCCCCTGGCGGGACACGAAGCTGCCCTGGCTGCATTCACGCCTGCCCTCGACAAAATTGTTTCCTTTGCCGAGTCAATCATGGCCAGGTTTCCTGAGCGTCCCACCATCAGTATTGACGTGGGCGTTCTTCCACCATTGTACGATGGGGCCATGATTTGTCGAGATTATCGCGTTCGATGGAGAGCCATAAAGTTGCTTCGGGCGTGGCCGCATCGAGAGGGCCCATTTGATTCCAATTGGATCCTCGCCCTGGCGGAGGAGGCACTGCGTTTGGAATTGCTGGCTGATCCCGCCGTCAGCCTAGAGGAACATGCAGCGTCTAGTATTGTCGACGACGATGAGTTCGCGCCTTGCCGCATGCTGCGGGACCTCAATGAGCGACGGTCGCAGATTAAGCAAGTATTAGCCCAAACGGGAGGCGTGTTGGGCGATGCAGCTTCTCCAGCAGACTATTTAGGCGCTGTCAAAAGTGTGGCTGGGTGGTCATGCATGCGTGCGTTTAAGGCAAGGTTTCCGGATTCCTAAACCCCTGTTGCGATCTAGGGTCAAGACTGTTGTGGGTCAAGCGTCTTTACATACACCACTCAGCACACCACTCCGTAGTCTACAATATCTACTGTCTATTCATGAAGTAATCATGACAAACCTCGTATCAACAATCAAGCTCGTATCCTGCAGAGTGCTAGAATGAACGGCTCATTCCTTCGCCTCAACACAAGCACTAGCCCATGACTCGGGAAGCTATGCTGCAGAAGCTAAACTGGCTTAGGCTCTTCTAGTCTTGATTCAGACTACCGTCGCTAGCTAGTAGCTGCGGAATCCAAGTTAGATGGATATGAGGCTGAAGGCTAGGGGCCTTGGCTCCTCCACTTCGGCTTCCTTCCATCCAAGTCGACTTGTGATGACGCGTCCAGGATGGCTGCTAGCCTAGCATCATCATGGATATTCATGGTTGCGGAAGAAGTATTGCCCATTGGGTGCCTCCTACCAGTGAAGAATCGTCTATATAAGGACATGACACACCCAAGAAACTCTTAATAGTCACTCAAATATACCATTAGCTACAATGAAGGCCTCATTCACAACCACCGTCCTCTCTGGACTTGCCGCCATCGGCAGCGTGGCTGCCAACCCTCTCCGTCCGCTGGGTGACTTGGTCAAGCGCAATCCTGACGGCAACTTCACCCTCTACGCCTATGGCCTTGCCTCTGAGCCCGTCAAGTTATTCTACGCTGATGGTAAGACCACCCCTCCCTTTATCACTATCATTAATACTGACTGAACCAGGACTTGCCTACTTCGGCACTGCCTCCGACTGGACCTACGGCTCCGTCGTGACCGACATCACCAGTTAATCCCCCTTCCTTCCCCCTCAATCCCTGTATCAACACTAACCCCACACAGTGACCTACAGCTCCGATGAAGTCTTCGCCGAAGCTCTCACCGAGGGCGTGACCCTCCCTGACGATACTCTGCTGTACATCCGCCCGAACGCAGACGAGGTCACCGAGGTTGGCTTCACGGGCGACGACACCCCCTCGGATGCCGTAACTGATAAATGGATCTGGTACGGTGGCTGGATCATGTATGAGTCAGACTCTGGGGAGCTGTTTGATACGTTCTACGTCAAGGATACCAATGTCTCGACGGTATGGCAGCTGTTTTGGGTGCCCGAGGGGGTGTCGAGCAGTGGGTATACGACTGCGAATGTGCGGGATGTTGCTTAATGCTTGGATCAGGGGTGGTCTCAACTGATGGATACTGACCGGGGCTGTGGGTGGTGGATGGGATGTTGATTACTGAATGAGACTCTGGTTGAAAATAGCACTTAGCGATGGTGGATACTAATGTGAGGGGTTCCCTCGAACAGTCTCAAGCAGCAGTTACTATGTTTGTCTAGTATGATTTCTAAACTCTTGGTAGTTGAGGCCTCTACTCACTTTCTAGTTTGTGTATCTAACCAGTAAAGCAAGCAATAATCATAGCAGAATCATGACATTCTATATCCAGAACTCCATACTCAAAGCAAATCTATAAGAACATGACAATCTAGACACATGCCAACTCTAGCCACTATTCACTCCTCAGCTCCGTCAATCTCTTGCCAAAGTACCTCTCCACCTTCTTATTCTCTCCCCCAACACTACCCGCCATTCCTCTCATCCTCTCCTTAATAGCACCATATCCCTGCCCAGACACAATCATCCCCAGCGCCTCCAAAATCAACTTCTCCACGCCCTGAATCTTCTCCTTCTCAATACATTCCGTATCATGCTCCAGACGCATTAGTATAGTTCGATCGGAAATCGCACAAAACTCCACCAACAGCGCAAACTTCGACCCCTTCGTATACGTAACCAACGGATCGAGTCCCTCGACCGGCAACTTCGGCGACGACCGATCATCATGGAAAGTAACCATGACATCCAACAAGGGATGGTTCGGGAAATCAGTCATCTCGGCAGCACCCACCGCCTCCAGCAACTGGTTCCATGGAATCGCATGCGCAATGGCCGACTGGCTGGACCGTTGGACGGCACGGACGAACGACTTGGTCGATGCAGCGGTCGGATCCCGCGACGCCGAGAACTGAATACGAATAGGGATGGGTTCTAGAAACAATCCGACCGTGTCGAGATCGTCTTGTCCGCGGTTGAAGTATGGTCCGCCCAGGACGACGTCCGTGTCGTCGCGATGAGACTGTAGGGCTAGTGCCACCGAAGCTAGTGCGAGCTGGTGCAGCGTGACGCTGTTTGTCTCGGTGTATTGAATGGCTTGTGTGGCGAGACTCTGGTTCAGTCGGACGAGGTGTGTCTGCCCGCCGTAGCTGGAGCGGTGCGTCAGGTTGGGGATGCTGTATAGTGCTTCCCGCTGGACGGTGGTGTCGCCGAGGTATTGCGCCCACCAGTCGCGCTCGTTGGCGGTCGCTTGGGTGCTCCATTGCGTTGTCTCGTGGTAGTTGCGCTTCACGGGGCCGAGGCCATCGCCGCGGTACAGACGGACCACTTCGCCCAGAATGACCTGTAGGGTGGTGAGGTCGGCGATCAGATGGCTCATGGCGACGAGCATCATGGACTTGGAGACGATGACTCGAATCGGGTGCTGGCGATCGGGGTGGAAGGGTCTGTTGGCTTCGCGCCAGAGGTTGAAGCCGTGGACGCGCATGACCTGCGGACAGTAGCGAGCGTAGGTGCGTCGGGGTCCCTTGCCGCGGTAGTCGAGGTGCGAGCGACTGCGAAAAATGTCGTGGCGGGCGAGCACGGCGTTCCAGCAGGCGATGAGATGCTCGCTGTCTACCTTGGTGCTGTCGATCTTGCAGGCGAAAGTGACATTGAAGGCGGACGTGCCGAGTTGCAGCTGGTACTTCTCCAGCCATTCTCGCTCAATGGGAGACACGCGGTTGCAACCGAGGGGTTTGATGGTCGATGCATCTGGGGAGGAGATCTGAGAGACGAGACTGTCCACTGTCTGGGCCAGTTCGGAGAGGTTCGCGGCCTGGATGATGCGTGGGACAGGCACCTTGACCCCGAAGGTTTGGGAGACTCTGCTGGCGAGACGGAGTTGCATGACGGAGTGGCCGCCCAGCTCGACGAAGTTGGATTCCGGGGTGAGGGCATCGCTGTCTGAGCCCAGCGAGAGGAGATCCTTCCACAACTCGGCAAGGGAGTGCTCCGTCTTGCTGGAGAGGGTGCGCTTGGCGGCTGGTTGAGCTACCACTGTGCACTGGTTGGCGATCTCCTTGTAGTCGAGCTTGCCGGCAGGCGTCATGGGGAACTTGTCGACGACCATGATGCGACGGGGCATGGCGTGCAGCGGCAGCACCTGGGACATACGCTGGCGGACATCAGCGACTGTCAGAGTCTCCGGCTGGATCATGGCAACGAGGTAGTCATCCTTGGGGCAGATAGCGACGGCGGTAGACTCGGGAATGGCATTAGCGACGCGGATTTCCAGATCATTCAGATCAGTGCGGTAGCCACGCAGCTTGATCTGACGATCATTGCGACCGAGACATTCGACCTGACCGAGACGGTTGAAGTAGCCACGGTCTCCAGTGCGGTACATCTTCTCGCCTGGACGTGCAACGATGTTGTCGGGCAGGAACCGCTCCGCGTTCAACTCAGGACGACCGATGTAGCCGTTGGCTACCTGCACACCGGCGCAGTAGATCTCGCCGACCACTCCGGGAGGGAGAAGCTGTCCGTTCTGGCCGAGGATGTAGATGCGCGTGGTGGCGTTAGGTCCGCCGATGGTGACGGGCTGACCGGGAAGCAGACGTTGGATGGTAGCGCCGCAGGTGGCTTCGGTAGGGCCGTACATGTTGTACAGGGTAGTGGCGCTGGACCAGACGTCGTTGACGTACTGTGGAACGGGTTCACCGACCAGGTAGACAGTGCGAAGCTCGGGGAACTGCTCAGGCAGGAGGATCTTGGCCACCGAGGGGGTCAGGATGGCGGCGTTGCTCTTCTTCAGGTGGGCAAAGGTGTCGGCGCCATCTGCCAGTACCAGCGTAGCGCCGTAGCAGAGAGCTGAGAAGATCTCGTGGATGCTGCCGTCAAAGGCGGGCGACATGAGCTGCGAGATACGCTGGCCGGGAGCGGCGAACAGTCGAACCTCGAGGTCTTTCTGAAAGGCTACGAGACCGGCGTGGTGGCACATCACTCCCTTGGGTTTGCCGGTCGAGCCGGAGGTGAAGCACAGATAGGCGTTGTCTTCGGGCTGGGGTGCGGATCGGTGGTGGGGAGTGAAGTTGTCGGGGATAGTGGCGATCAGTTCCTCGACGGAGAAACACAGGTTGCATGCTTCGGGAGCAAGATGCTTCTGGGACGTGGCAGGCGTGAGGTACAACTTCCCACCGGCTGTCTGAAAGTTGGTGTTGCGGATGTGGTCGGGCAGACCAGGGTCCTGGGCAGAGTAGACGCCACCAGCTTTGAGGATGCCGTAGATAGAAACGATCCAGTTGATGGACCGGTCGGCCAAGACGCAGACGACTTCGCCAGGTTGAATCTGCAAGTTTGCAGCCAGGATGCTGGCCTGTCGATCCATCTCCGCGTATGTCAACTGAGTGCCAGCCTTTTCCACAGCGATGCCGTTGGGAGTCTCGCGGACAGCACGTTCGAAGAGCGTGACGAGGTCGTCGTGGATGGAGCACAAGGAGGTCGAGTCATTCTGGCAGTTCCCCATCTGCATGAGGGTCTCCTTGCAGTTGTCGGTCAGGATGTTCTTCATGCAGCCCTCCATGGTCTGCTCAGACAAAAGCAGATTCAGTGCATGATGGAAGTGGTCTGCAAGCATCTGAATGTCCTCACGATGGAACTGTTGTGGCCGGAAGCACAAACGCAGAGTGCCAGTGTATGTCGTGTAGATCGACAAGGGAGTGTCAGGCACGACGCGGAACCATGACTCCTTCACGGGTCGGACTGCGTGACTGTCAGATGCCTGCATTTCGAACTCCATCGCCAGCGCAGAGGTGAAGTTGCGGGTGTATCCGTCATCCGGGACGGAACTCTGTACTGATGCCAGCTGGACTGAGTGGGCAAACACCGCACGGAGATACTCCGCAGTCGACAATTTGCGGTCGATGGACACATGGAAGGGCAGGACGTTGATCAGCGGCCCAATGGTATCCTCAATGCCTGCGATAGGCAAGTTACGACCAGCCAGGACGGTGCCAAATACAACAGAGTCAGAGTCGGTATACAGAGAGAGTGCCATGGCCCAAGCAGCGTGGTACCAGGCGGACAGAGAGACACCAATTTGACGAGCACGGGTGGAGATCTCTTCCAGGGGAACATTGAAAGTGACATTGTCGATACCCGCAGGCATCTCTTCACGGACTGGAGGAAGAACGAGTTCAGCGGCAGGCTGGGGATGCTTCTCCCGCTGCTGCGCCCAGAATTGCTGGTGATTCTGGCGATGTTCCTGCTGGAAGACACGGAGTCGGTCTGCCACCTCGCTGAATGGGGCACCGGCCGTGATAGCACGACCGTTGATGACATCGCGGACTTTGCCGTAGACAAGCTGACCCGACATCCCGTCGACAAAGGCGTGGTGGACACGCCAGATGACCGTGCTGATGCCTGCTGAAGGCAATGTCACAACCTCAAATGCACACTCAATGGTATCCGGGTGAACGTCCCGCGCGATGGCAGCATCATAGGCTTCCTGGGAGTCGACCACGGTTTCCGTCCATGTGAAAGGTGCCGACGGTGTTTCATGGCACGCATCGGACTCGAACGACATGCGGAAGATGGGCTCGGTCTGGATGACAGCCTGCCAGGCGGCTTTGATGACAGGCAGGTGGACCGTCTGGTATGTTTCGAAGAAGTTGATCATGTTAGAACCCGGGGTCGTTTCGTGGCTGTGCAGAAATGACATCTGCATTTCTGTCAGGGCAGATGCTGTGTTGCTGCGAGGCACATCCTTCTGAACAGGAGCTGACTGTGTCTGGGGTGTTGCAGGTTGGTAGACGACAGGCACATGGGTCGTTACTGATCCCTCAACAACGGCGGAGGCCACGAGCTTGGCCATGCTGCTGCTCAGGAGAATCGACTCCATGGTCAAGGTGATGCCGTCGCGCTTACATGCGGAGGCCAGCCCCAATGCAAGCAATGAATGGCCACCCAGGTTGACGAAGCTGGACTCCAGGTCCACGCTCTCAAGGGGAAGTTGAAGAAGCCGGGCGGCATGGGAGACGATGATCTTTTGGGACTGCATGATGCTGAACGAATGCTAAACAAGAAAGGTGCTAATGATACAAGTCCTCAAGTGGTGTGCAATCTTAAGGGATTCTAGACGATTGAGGGGAAAGACTGTGATGTTTTCTCTGTGTTGCTGCGTTGCTGCTTTGATGATAGACTTGATGCCACGAGCAGACTCCTCTGCTTTTATGGTCGTCCATTTCGTATAGCTTCACTTCCAAGCCGCTTCAAGTTACTCATTCTGCCAGACGCCTTAGACTCTCCTCCGATGACGCCTTTCTCTTGGACGACAAATCCGGCAGGATCCCTGCCATCTCCGAAAACGTGGCCGCCAGGATCTTGCAGGAATCACGATGTGAGTCGAAGTATGAGTCGAGATGCAAGCTGAGATGTGCCTGCGGAATTGAAACCCGCTAGTTTCAGAACACGAACGGTTGAATTCGGCCCCCAAACCCGCGATCGATGATCGTACGGGGGCCCCGACTCGTATTAGAGTAAGCATTTAGGGCATCGCCCCAGGGTTTGCAGAATCTCGGATCCGCTGTCGGATCCGGCATGCCTTATGCTTCATCTGACAAGTCGTTCTCTCTTCCCTGTCATCGAAGTCGGCTAGAATCACCTTATTTGCCTATAAATAACACACATTGCTCGTCCTAACCGGTGACTTCCATCCACATCCAGATCAATCCAGCTTCTCAACTCCATCTTTCTCAGACACATCAACCTTGAAAATGACTCCTCCTAAGATTGCAATCATCGGCGGTGAGTCTATATCTCTGCCAATGTTATAGTTCAAGACTGACTTCACTAGCGGGCCCTGCCGGTCTTACTTTGGCCCGTTTGCTGCAACACAACGGCATCCCCTGTATCGTCTACGAGGCAGAGGAGAACCGCCATGCTCGCACACAGGGTGGCTGTCTAGACATCCACGAGGGGTCAGCACAAGTGGCTCTGCGGGAGTGTGGTCTTTTCGAAGAGTTCCTTGCAGTTGCCCGCACGGAGGGCGAGGTATTGAAGATCTACCAGCCCGACGGCGCACTGCTGCTCGACGAAGGTTCCGACTACGGCGAGAAGCGCCCAGACTCTTTCAACGGACGTCCAGAAGTGGACCGGGTGAAGCTGCGCAGCATGCTCATTGACTCCCTTGAATGGGGCAGTCTCCGCTGGGGCCACAAACTCAAGAAGGTCACCACTGAAGCAACGGGCACCCGTCTGCAATACGACCTGCACTTCCACGACCACACCGAGACCGGGTTTGACCTGGTGGTTGGCGCTGACGGGGCCTGGAGCAAGGTGCGCCACTTGCTCACGGACACCCGGCCCATTTTCTCGGGCATCTCTGGCGTCGACTTCAAGTACAGCGCCATCGACGAAAAGGACGCGGCTCTGGCCCAGCGCGTCGGCAAGGGCATGTGCCTGACTCTTGGCAGCCACACGACTGTACTGTCGCAGCGGAACGGCGATGGCTGCGTCCGGACCTACGGGTTCATGCGGCTGCCGGAGGATTGGCACACGACGTGCGGCATCGACTGGACCCAGCCGCAGCAGGCCAAGCGGGAGTTTGTCGATCGCTACTATGAAGGGTTCAACGATGACTCCAAGAATCTCATGCTGGAAGCCGACGACGATTTGGTGCCTCGCCCCATGTACATGCTTCCCATTGGTCACAAGTGGCAGCACCGTGCAGGGTAAGTTTCAGTTCTCTTCCTGTTGCTGTTTCTCTTCAGACAAGTTGGGCTGAGCTAATTTTGGTTTTAGTCTGACTCTTATTGGCGATGCCGCCCACTTGATGACACCATTTGCGGGAGTTGGCGTGAATGTGGGGATGGAAGATGCTCTAGAGCTGGCACGGGCCATCATCGCGCGCAAGAGCACTTGGGAAGATGGCCAGCCCTTTGCGGGTGCGAATAGTCTCTCCGCCGCAGTGGGGCAATACGAACAGGCCATGTTCCCTCGTGCTGAAGGCTACGCCCGTGAGACGTGGATGTATCTGAACCTGTTCTTCAACGAGCGGGGCGGTCATGCCATGTGCGAACACTTCGCCAAAGCGAAGGAGCAGGCTAAGGAGGCTGCAGTGGAGAAGAAGCCTGAAGAGGCGGAGAAGACTGGGGAGGTGAAGGAGACGGTGGTGGAGAAGGCTATTGCTGTGGAGTAAATCTGTCATCTGTTATTTGTTTCTAGAGCTATACCCAATTTAATCTTTCTCTTCATCCACTTGTCTCCATAGTAAATCTTGACGATCGATTCAATGTAACGTAGTTGTGTGGCTGTGGGCCTGCTCGCGATTACTTTCCTAGAGGGAATATAAGTTTTGCAGAGTTGGAGATTGGAGAAGCGGCTCAGAAAGGATTCACCCTGCAGAACCAACACTTTAGGCACTGACAGGCGATTGGGGGCCAGCCAGACGTTGTTTGAAAGTTATCAGTAGACCCTGACTGTCGATCACCATAGCCGATGTTTCAGATGTCAACTCTATTCACGGGTTATTTTTCCAGCAACTCTGCCTTGCCAGCTGTCATGAACCTTATGATAAAATGCCAGGCTGCAAACTTCAATAGTCCTCGAAGTATTGACTGGGATATCGACTAGTGTCAGCCTTGTGTGACCCGATGATAAGCTTAACAGAGGAGATAATCTAAAAATAATGAGGACGGGAGAGCAGGGCAGGAGGCGCACATAAGCTTCTCGTATTGCCCGCACAGCCGATAATCAACAGCAGAGGCAATGCTGCTGACTGTCTCTGTGTCAGAGTTATTCCTTTGATGAGTCAACTGCATTACCAACTGGCCGTTATTGATCATGTGAAAGTTCCGAGGATAACCGTTTTACTTGGCAAGACATTTTGTGAAACTTAGAAAAGTATTCAATGCTGTTTTAACTCCAAACTATCGAACAATCCAGTTTAACCCGCAAATCAACAGGAGTGCTTAGTGGTCCTTCCACGATGCAATCTCGTAAACAAAATACAAAACAATCGCAACACAAAGTCACTAATTCCAACGCTGTTCACTAGTAAGAGTGAGGCCCGTTCATCTCTCCTGTCATCTTTCCTTCCGCCTTCAAGATGGCCGTGATGTTGTTCATGGCGCTCTCGTGGAATCCCGCAAAGTCTGCCCAGCATTAGTAACACAACCAGTAGTCCTCGGAAGCAATAAGACGTACCGTAAGCAGAGGAGAAACAGGCATAGATGTTCCACAGCATGTACGTCTCCTTCTTGCCAACTGCGTGCACATCCACCCACTCCCAGGTGCCACCAAGCTGGCCGGCGGGTCCTGAAGTAGTGTTGTAGTAGAAGGGCACGCCAGCCAGTCCGAAGGTGAGCTGGTAGCCCTTGTTGCGCGGCAGCCACTTGAACGTTCTCAACTGGTGACACAGTTAGCCGTGCTCAGATCCTTGCCTTCACAGTATCTCGCTCACCTCTTCGGTCATCGGATACACGCCCGCGTTGGGAAGCTCTCCATACAGAACACGCTCGGCTCCCGGAGTGTAGGGCTCGCCATGGGTCTCGGTGGGAGTGGTACCAAACCAGGCCGTTTCAAAGACTATTCCAGTCAGCCATTGCATTTCGGGTAAGCATGAGGTTTCACAAACAGTTGGCAGTAATGTCCGAGATTTCCTTTGCGGGCACTGGCCAGGTCGCCCAGCTGGTGGAGTTTTGCAAGAAGGTGCCCGCAGGACACGAACAAGGACGAGGGGTCGCGTCGCAGGCAGGGAGGACCTTGTTGTTGCCCCCGGTCGGCAGGGCCAGGGCCGAGAAGACGAAGGTTGCAAAGGCAAGAGGGAAGTACATCGTGGCTGATGGAGATGGAGATGAGATTGTAGAGATTGAGATCGACAGAAGATCGCTGGGAGTTTGGTTTCTTGAGGTGATTGCTGTGATTGAAGCGTTGAGACTGTTCATGGAGGTTCATCAACTTCCAGTCTGGTTCTTTATATACTTCTTCAACGCTCTCATTTCAGTCTTGACCATTGTAACTTCCTTGATCTCGCCCCCACTGGTTTGAATCCTGTCTACATGTGCCTCTTGGTATGACTCCTGATCCGGTCCGGTGTAGCGAAGGTGTACCAGTACTGGCATTGTGGTCTCAGCAGAGGAATGTATCGAGAAGCATAGCCACCTCCCCGCTCGTGATACGAACTTCATCCTTCGTATCCTTTGTCCAAAAATGCTAGGCATGACATAACATTGAAGTCAGTTTATCCGGCTGTTGATTGGATACTGATGGGGTGGTTCCGCACGGATGGGATCCATGGTTTCAGCTTGAAGATTTACATTCCCGATCAGCACTAACATCTCACCTCGTCGCATGGCATGGCGATGAGCCTCCTGCAACTCGTATACTACCCGAATGTCGTTAGAGAGATCTATAGACCACGTCGGATAGCCACGTGGGGGCCAGGCAGGTGCATCTGCGCCTGTCAGAATCCTGCAGCGGACATGTCGGAGACTGCACCGGTTCGGATCCGATCGGACCAGCATGTATGTGTTGCCATTCAGACCGAAAGCTATTGAGATCCTTTATGTTGCGGAAGGTTGCAAGGAGAATGGTATGATAGATCTAATTGTGTGGATGCTTCTGTCTCTCTTGTCCTAGAACAGTTACCATGGCTGGATCCATTGCCCTGAACACGCGAGACACCATTATTGAGATCCGGGTGCGCCAACCCGACGCCCTCCCGCCACCTACCAACACTACTACTCCTTGCATTGAGGAAGTTGAGGAAGAGCCGAGTGAACCTCATCAAGTTCCCGGGGAATGGCCCGCTGTTCCCGTCCCCGTTGCCAGACCCCGGGAAGGACTGGAACGCAACGCCAGCCGACGCAGCCGTACCAGACGGCTCAGCCAGCGTCTAAGTGTTTCCAGCGATATCTTTCACGATGCTATTGAAGCTCAGGGCTACGGAGCGGCCGGCGCAGGGTCCAAGCGACTGAGTGGAATTTATCGTCATTCCATTATTGAAGACTCGGTCGAAGCCCTGGGTCTGACGGAACCGACCGAGCAACTCAAGGTCGAAGAGCAGGAGGAACCACCCACAAAGACCAAATACGGACCCCGAATATGGGCCATCATGGTGGCACTGTGTGTGACAAATCTTCTGGTAGCGTTGGAAGGAACAGTCATCTCAACGGCGCTGCCGACCATCGTGGAGGACCTGGGCGGCGGCGAAGCGTATGTCTGGGCCTCGACTGGATATTTCCTTACCAAGTAAGTTGTGCAACTATACAGAGTAGTCATCAATGCTAATAGTATATAGTACCGTCTTTCAACCGCTGTATGGGCAAATGGCTGACATCTTCGGCCGGCGATGGCTGATCATTTTCGCGGTAGCCATGTTCGTGCTGGGCAGCGGCATCAGCGGTGGTGCACCGAGCATGAATGCCCTCATCGCCGGTCGCGTCATCCAGGGTATCGGCGGCGGTGGTATTACACTGTTGGTGAACCTGATTGTGTGTGACTTAGTGCCTTTGCGCGAACGTGGTCGTCTCATGGCCATCGTCTTTGCGGCAGTCTCTGTTGGCACCTCGTTGGGACCCATCGTTGGAGGACTGATAGTCCAACAAACCACCTGGCGCTGGGTCTTCTATCTCAACCTACCTGTCGGAGGAATTTCTATGGCACTACTCTTTGTGTTCCTGCAAGTCAGTCATCGCAGCGAGGAAACCTCCATCAAGCGCCGTCTGAAGCAGATCGACTATGGCGGCAACCTCATATTCATCCTAGCCATTTCATTCATTCTGGTCGCTTTGGCGTACGGCGGCACACTCTGGCCGTGGAAATCATTCTCGACCATTATCTCGCTGGTCTTTGGGTTCTATGGAATTGTCGTGTTTATCTTCTACGAGCAGAGCAACTTCTGCCGCCAGCCCACGCTGCCGATGCGTCTCTTCACGCGCCGCACTTCGGCCACCGCATTCACCATCACCTTCATCCAGTCCATGCTCACCCTGCTTGTTATCTACTTCCTTCCGGTCTACTTCCAAGCCGTGCTTCTGGCCTCTCCCATCCGGTCGGGTGTAATGATGCTCCCAACAGTACTAGTATTAGTACCAGCCTCGGTAGTCAGCGGTGCCCTGCTATCCAAATTCGGTCGCTACAAGCCCTTCCACTTTATCGGGTTCGCGCTCTTCACACTAGGTTTTGGCTGTTTCATCACACTTTATGAAAATTCACCAGATGTTGCCTGGATCATGGTGCAGATAGTCGTGGCCCTGGGATCGGGCTCCTCTCTAAGCACGCTGCTACCAGCTGTGCAGGCTGAATTTTCCGACCAAGACACCGCAGCTGCTACAGCGGCGTGGGCTTTTGTGCGCCAGTTTGGTGTGGTCTGGGGTGTATCAGTACCGTCGGCAATCTTCAACGCTCAGGTGGAGCACGATCTCTCGGGAATCAGCAGTGACAGTGTCCAGAGGACCCTCGGCGGAGGCGCTGCCTACGAGCATGGTACTAAGGACTATGTCAATTCGCTTACTGGCGATGTGCGAAAGCAAGTGATAGGGTTGTATGCAGACAGCCTGAAGATTGTGTGGATCTTCGCGACTGTTATTGCTGGAGTTGGGTTCATGCTGGTGTTCTTGGAACGGTAAGTTGATCTTGTGGCTGTGTACGTTTGGATGGATGCTAATGGCTACAGTGAAATCACGCTGCGGACGAAACTGGACACGAAGTATGGATTGAAGGAGGAGAAAAACGGCGATTCATCTAATGCATAATGGTGTATATGTTATTAGGGTTTATTGTAATGACTTTCCCGGCTTTGTACATGGCGTTGGCGTCGTTAGTTCTTGATAGGTTATGAATGTGATGATTTTGCCTTCTATATCCGCGTACCTATTTCCTGTAATAATCATCATAGACCAGTATCACGACATCAACATCTTTAACGCTGCTCAATCTGCATCCTCGCACCACTTGCATCAACTCTCCATACTTTGTAATATCTGAGCTCACCACACGAGATTGCGCCATCTCACGGCCCCCGCTTGGCTCTGAATGGCTCGATCGCTAATTCCGGCCGCTCCTACGGGGCGTCTGTGCAGAGCCACGCGAGAAGAGGATCTTTCTTCAGGCGGATCGTGCAGGATCTGACAGATCCACTCTGACTGCATCTCGTATTGCCATGTTTCAGCCTGCGGGTGAGCAAATCCGGCCTCGGATCCGATTTCCTGCTCCGTGGCCCCCATGAGGCTATCCGCATCGGTCGCGCATTTTGATTGAAGTATATAGCTGCCATGATGAACTCAGTCTGCAACAAACAATCAACTGCTATAACTGCCATCACCATGAATACGACAATTCTCCTTGCGGGCCAGGCGGTCCTCATCGTGGCCATCCTCGTGGCCGTCAAATTCCGCGCCCCAATAACAAACACGGTGAACCGGTTGATCTCTGCTATTCTTCGAGTAAGCATTCGCTAGATTATAACCATGGCTTCAGCTTACAATTCAGGTCCATCTTGCACGTCGCTTTCCTGTACATCATGTCGATGACAACAGTCCGCTGCCTACCCTGCCGTACCAATGGCCTGATGGACAAGGCGACGGGGCCAAGTTCTTGCAAGGTCAGAGCAACTCGGAGCGCTGGGAGCGCCAGTTTGGAGCCATCTACCGGCTCTGGTCTGGCATGAACCCAGAGGTGTACGTCAATCCTCCTGCTTCTCACGACAGCTACTGACAATTCTAGCGTCCTCACCCGTCCCGAACACATCCAAGCCGTCTTCAAGGACTCGCACACCCACCTTAAGGCCAAGAACAACAACTCGGGATACCTACTCGGTGAACTCCTAGGCCAATGTGTCGGACTGGTCAGTCAGGATCAATGGCAGCGCGTACGCGCCATCATGGAGAAGCCCTTCCACCGCAACGCCTCGACGACGTACATCCCGCTCGTCAAGCGCCGCACGGAGCAATTCTTCCAGGAACTCTGGGACACTCGCGACCTGTCCCGGGGCTTGCTCGACCCGGCAGACGACCTCAAGTTGCTCCCCTTCCTGGTAGTCGCCGAAGTTGTCTACGGTCGCCTCGCCCCAGATGTCGAAGCCGAGCTGCGTCGCTTGGCCCCGCAACGCGAGAACCTGATGAAACATGTCATCAAGGGCGGACTGACTCGTTTCGCTTGGTCGCGATTCCTCCCCACGCAAGCCAATCGTGAGCTGGCCGCCTTCCAGCAACGCTGGCTAGCTTTCAACGAGCTGGCACACCGTCGTGCTGTCGAGCAGAAACTCAACGCCCCCATCATCGACTTCTTCGCCGCACGGGATGCCGGTCAAATCAGCACCCAGGAACTTCTCCACACGCTCGACGAGATGCTCTACGCCAACCTCGACGTGACCATTGGTGGTGTTAGCTGGAACGTGGTCTTCCTTGCTGCATACCGTGACATTGCCAAGCGCCTCCGCGAGGAAGTCGAGCAGCAACGCGCCATCTCCGTAGACGGCGAAGTCGACGCCTACCTCCTGGACAACAGCACTCTGCTGGCGGCCTGTGTGGAAGAATCCGCACGTCTCCGCCCCCTCGCCGCGTTCTCTGTCCCACAAGCCATCCCCACAGCCAGAACAGTCGGCGGATACCACTTCCCCGCTGGCACAAACTTCGTGGTGGATTCGTACGCGCTCAACATCCGGAACCCGTACTGGGGCGAGGAGCGCCACTTGTACCAGCCGGATCGGTTCCTGGCAAGGAGCTTAACCCAGGCAAGGTACCACTTCTGGCGATTTGGATTCGGGCCGAGGCAGTGCATGGGCAAGTTTGTGGCGAGTGTGGTGATCCGGGCGATCCTGGTCCATTTGGTAGAGGGATATGACCTGCGGATGGTTAAGCCGGAGGCCATGGAGGAGTGGGGGAGAAATAAGGAGATTTGGATCAATCATCCGGATATGAAGGTGGTGTGTGAGAAGAGGGCTTAGATAGATTGTATTGGCTATGTGGGCCGATGAAAAGATGATAGAGTTGTATGTATTTACATGATTTAGCGATTATGAACTCGTGTCTAGATGTTTGATGTTGCTTGTGTCGGTTCTTGGTAGCTTCAACGGGAACGGGAGGTAACCGTGGATAAGAGGGGCGCTTCACATGGCCCCCTTGCTTTGTTGTATTTGTCATACCCCTGAGTAAATCTCATCAGTAGATCATGGGTGGAGTTATATGGAATGGAAGTAAGGGATGGGTGGCGATCCGGAAGGTGCCGAGTGGAGTCGGAGATCTGGACTATCTTGATCTACTCCGGATAGAGATAATCTATGATGAATGAGGTGGGGAATTCATACAGCGTGCTAAATGGGTGCTACGATAATTCAAGTGGTTGTATTTATGAACATTCAAATTACTTTGGCAGTTTATCACTTGTGTTATTTGGCACTCTCTTCACCTGATGATGTACTGTAGGACACCACCCGAGCGGAATATATATCTTCACACTCCAGCGGCATCGCGTCACCATCTACACTCATTCCTACCACTTACATCACTGCAATGAATATAATTAGAACCTGACCGAAGAAACATCCCTGCTTTCTGGAATGAATCTCAACAAAGAACCCATCCCTGTACCATGCAACAACACCCACGGTTGAACCCGGTTCAACCCCCTCGGGGAACCCCTGACCCGGAGATAACCCCCAAATCAGCAAGAAAAAGCCCGCTCCGAGCCCTGGTCAAGAAATCATCCTGCAACGGCTTCCCTATCACTCAGATCGGCCCCGCTACAAGCGGCGGATCGAAATGATCTGCATGCTTACCATCTGCTCCGTCCGGACGAGTCGATATCTGTCCGGTCGGATCCGATTACTGGTCCGGACAGAGCCTCGTGGCCGGCAGGGTATATAGGGCCTCTGACGCCAGCAGTAATGCACTCCTCTCCATCAGCTACAACTGCAATCATTTACACTACATAAGACGAAACGAGAATACACCAGACATATTCCTCTTGATCCTGTCACCTCTATACTACTCAAAGCAACCCTTCAATAACCACAACATAACATCATGCGCGTTCTTGTGATTGGTGGAAGTGGACGGTGTGGAAAGCTCGTCATCGATGACCTGCTGAGTCGCGGTAAGTGTCTCTCGCTTCGACTTGCAATTCATTGGTTGTATCGGCTAAAATGCTAACAATAATCTAGGCCACCAGGTTACCACGTTGGCCCGCAAGCCCGAATCACTGGGTGGAGCTCGTGCCGGGCTAAAAGTCGTCCAAGGTTAGTCATAGTCATAGTCTCTCGACATCTGAAGGAATCGACTCCAACTAACTAAAACTTCACCAGGAACCCCCACCGAACTGGAAGATGTCCGTGCCGCGTTCCAAGCCGACATACCAGATGTGGTAATTGTGACACTCAACGCCCCACGGGCCAGCGACAGCCCCTTTGCGGCGCCAATCTCACCTCCTCGACTGATGACGGACTGCAACAACAACGTGCTGGCGGCGATGAAGGAGTTTGGAGTACGCAAAACGGTCATCCTGCAGGCGTTTGGAGTCGGGGAGTCGTGGGACAACATGCACTGCGTGCTGCGGCTGCTGATGAAGAAGTCCAACATGTCGTATCAGTATGACGATCACAACGCGACGGCCAAGGCAGTGCAAGCCAGTGGACTGGACTATGTGATGGTGCGACCGTCGCGGCTGGTGGAGACGCCCGATGCCAACCAGCCGGTCAAAGTGTGGCCGGATCATGGCAAGGGAGTGCCCATGATGGCCAGCACCAGTCGGATCACGGTGGCCCGCTGGTTGGTGGATGCTGCTGAAACCAACAAATGGGATAACACGGCACCAGTGATCACCAACTAGAATATTTCTCGATCTGTTCTAGATATTGACATGGCAATCTCCCATCATCTCACGAGGGCCGATCCGGGGCGGAGCGGGTGGGAGCGGAGAATTTGGAGACGATCCAGGGTTAGATCGACAGGGCAATGATTGTTTCTTATTTTATCTCTTTTTTTTTTCCCCCTCATGGTTTGTGTTTCATCATCTCTGGGCATTTACACCTGGCATGGCGTGAAATTTTATGTATGTTATCAGATCTCTTGGCTTCGTATTAATCGTGGCTTTTTCCATTTATTCAGCAGAAATGCGATAAACTCTTTTCCTTTTCCTCAGCAATGATTTTCAGGGTCTCCATCTTGGCTTGGCCTGGTCAGGCAGCAATACGAGATACACGCGAGTCGATACGAGGCTGAGGTAAGCAGATCCGCTGCAGCCTGGTAAGTTACCTGGAGGGGAAGGCGGTGAACGGACAAACAAAGACAATCTGCACTTTTAGTCTATGTGGCATCCTGGAGAAAGCTCTAAGGGGCAAAAAGTGGAGAGAGAGTCTCGCAGCCCTTGTTGTTATGGTTCTGCTCCACCAGTTGAACCAGAAAAGTAGACTAAGAGCTGGGCAGAGGAAGGCAAACACAAGCAGTCTTGGGGTGGATGTCAGACTTGGCTGTGACTTGTGGATTCCTCCCATCGCCAATAATCTCCTCGTCTTACTTTCCTGCATCCACTACTACGACGGCCCCTGCTGCTACTGCTTGCTACTGCTACTACTGCTGCACTGCATCCGCCTTGCGCGCCTGTCAGCTTAGCCTGAAGTCTCGATGAGACGGTGGCCCAGTCGCACTCTTGAAACCTGCTGGTCTTTATTATTGTCTCCCCCTCACACGCCAACCCTGACCCCCCCCATTCTTTCCTTAGACTGGCTCCCCTTGTGCGACTTTGTTTCCCATCTCCGACGCGAGCACTCTTTGAAATTCTCTTTTGCCAGCAATGAGTCCCGTGTCTGGCCAGATCTCCCCGCCCACCGAGCTGGCCGGGGACGCTTCCCTGACCCGCAAACGTCCCCGGCCCGTGGTCTCGTGCTTGCGCTGTCGCAAGAAGAAGCTCAAGTGCGACCGGGTCATGCCCTGCGAGAACTGCTCCAAAGCCGGTTGTGCCCCCGACTGTGTCTTCCATCCCAGTCCTGATGGCGTCGATGGACTGCCGGACCAGCCCAGTGCGAAGCGCATGCATCTGCCACCTGACTTCCCGTTTCCCTCCGATCCTCGGGGCGATCCGGCTGGTGCCAGGCTGCCTCCGCCGCCCGCTGCTATCGGTCTGCTGGAGGATCTCCAGCAACGATTGCAGCGTGTGGAAGAGGTGCTCTCCTTGAAGCCACTGACGCGCTCGTATGCTGGCTCCCTTAAGGATGTGGTGGCCCGCGATGCCAGTCCGTCTGTCCGCCAGACCACCCCGTCGACCCATGCTCCCCCGTATCCTGGTACTCTAGTCGTCAAAGGAAAGGGCACGCGATCACGTTACCATGGCCAGAACAACCGGACCACCTTGTTGCATCAGGTAATTTCCTTCTAGATTTGTCAGTGGGATGCGTATCTAACAGCTTGTAGTTCTCCGAAGCGAGAGAGTTCATTGAACGCTGCACCAAGGACTCTGCCATCTTGGGGCTGGCCAAGGAAGTCCAGTTTTTACAAAGTAAATCTAAGATGCCCATGAGCTCACCAGAATCCATGCCCGACCTCGACTACTCGCCCGAGCTGCTGCAGATGCAGAGCTCTCTACCATCTAAAGCGGTCTGTGACCGACTCGTGAACCTGTACACCACCAACTTTGAACGTACCCTACGCATGTTGCATGTCCCGTCTTTTCTGCGCCAGTATGCCGATTTCTGGACCACTCCAGGGCCGGACGCTGAACGCTCCGCCACTTTCTTGCCGCAACTGACGGCAGTCCTGGCAGCCGCGCTGCCACTGGAAGATCCTAGCTTCCGACTCGAGTATTCCTCCGTCTGGGAGTACTTGCAGACGCCCGCCGTTAACCTCGTGCGCGTGTGGTTGCAGAAGCTGGGTCGCAAGCAGCGCACCGAGCTGGTCTCGTTGCAGATTGAGGCGCTCGTGTTGTTGGCGCGACGACTGCGGCTGGCATCGCAGGAAGAGCTGTGGCGCGCCACCGGCACACTCGTGCGGTCGGCCATGGTGGTGGGCCTGCATTTGGATCTGTCCGGGAATAAGCAGCTGTCACCGTTTCAGATCGAAGTCCGGCGCCGCTTGTGGATTACCATTGTGGAGATGGACCTGCAGACCTCTATCGCCTCGGGTATGCCCGTGACCATCCCGGATCTCGACTTTGATCCGCTTATTCCGACCAATTTGAATGACACCGATTTCGACGAATCCACCACGGAGCTGCCGCCGGCGAAACCACTGCATGAGTGGACGGATACTCTCGCGCAAGTCACCTTGGCCTCCTCGTTGCCTCACCGCATCCGAGCCATGTCACTGGTGCGCACCTCGAGCCCGGGCTTAGATCTGCGCGACATTGTCAAGCAAGGCCGACGTCTGGAAGAATGCCTGCGACAGATTCCCGCTCCGCTCAAGCTGGATCCCTCACCGATCCATGGGGAGACCCCTGGACCAGCCCTCTTGCTGAACCGGGTGCTGCTGGACGTATACATGCGTCGACCCTTGCTGTGTCTCTACCGGCCGATTGTCATGGGCGAGAGCCGCGAGGACCAGCTCTTCCTGGAGATCGAGCAAGCGTGTCTGGAGTCTTCGCTGGTGGTGCTCTCTTACCAGGATTACTTCGACCCTAACGTGGCGGATCTGGACGTCTTCAAATCAACTGCCTACTGGGACGTATTCCAGCTCTTTTGCAAGAACGATATTCCATGGGCTGCGCTGAGTGTGTGCGGGTATATGAAATTGTCCAACCAGCAGCATTCCGGGGCCCCGACGCCGATGGCGCCCGCTCCCGCCTACTCGCCCAGTCAGCCGACGACTACGCACACCAAGGCCAGTCTTACGCGCATTGTCGAGAATACACTCGACGGGCTGACCCGCACGATCGGCGAAACCGGCAGCAACATCAAAGATGTTATGCTGCTGGCCGTGGTGCTGCAATCGGTGCGGGCGCGGGGGTCCGCCGAGCTGAAGGAGAGGTGGATGCAGCAGGGGGCCGTGAAGGCGCTGTCGGCGTGTCGACAGCATCTGTTGCCGTCTGTAGCGCAGCAATCGTTTGCTTTTAACCTGACGGATTTTGCACAGATGGTAAACTTCCTTTCTTCTTGATATGGTTATGGATTTAGGCTAATCTTTCCAGCTTCAAACTACACAGCCGATCTTCCCCACTACCACAGACCCCGGCTACACGCCCTCCACGCAGCCACAGCTGCCCGACTTCCTAGCGGAGTCATCTGCCTTGGCGACAGAATTCAACAACTTCCGCGGCGATCCATTTGCATTTGAAGATGGATCGTTTGCCTGGAATATGTAAATTAGTGCCTGCATTATCTCAGTTTGTCGATAATGAGGCCTACGACGAATGACGTAGCGATATGCATTGTGCAGTCACAGTCAGTTTAGTATTGATTACAATCAGTTAATCGCTGATTTGGTTATGAGCGAAAAGTGGGATGGTGTTTGGTGCTTCATAGATGGGATGTACATAGTGCCTCTTCACTGTATCCAGTTTGATGCGTTTCTCAGTGTATTAGTTAAATATGTATTGCTTGATAATAGTGTACTTATGTGTGAATGGATACCCTGGTGCAAATTATGCATGTGAAATAGCTGTGTGCTGTGTGCTGTGCTGTGAGCTGTAGTACCTCCCACCATAATCCCTCTTCACAATCACCTTGCATCAACCCGGCACTACCCTGTCTATATTCAACAAGTTAACCATCACCTGTACATACACCAGGCAAGACCCGGACGTCTCCTCGGACAATTCCAAAGGGGTAATGTACCCCCAAAACCCCGACTCCATCGGATCCGGGTTCGGATCCGGACCACCAGCTCATCTCAGCTAAGGTCAGCTTCCGCCCGACGTCGATCATTCCAGTCACTAAGCTACTACTATCAATCAGCCAACACTGTCACCTGCTTGTGTAACACTTCCCCCTATACTTCATTATGTGCTGGCATCGGGCAGCTGGATAATCCCGAGATGACTCGGGCCACGGGTTTAAGGGGCGGAAACTTGAAACGGATGCCTGTGAATGAAGGCGAGGAGTGTGGTATATAAGGAACCAAGTCCCGCTGTAGTTTGAGATCATCAGACAGCACAGCACAGCATCACATCACAGCATCGCATAGCAAGCACATCTACACATTTCCACACCTCTGCATATTTACACACCCGCAGCATATTCATCTATTACACTACACCATCTACACTATGTCCACCCACGTCGCCATCATCGGCGCCGGCCTCTCCGGCCTGGCCCTGGCCCTCTCCCTACACCAACAACGCATCCCCTGCACCATCTACGAGGCACGTTCCGCTCCGCTCAACATCGGCGGAGCCATCATGCTCTCCCCCAACGCCCTCCGCATCCTCGACACCCTCGGCGTCTACAACCGAATCCGCCCGGAAGCCTACTCCTTCGACAACCTCTACTTCCGCTCTCCGGCCGACACTCCCCTCGACACATACGAGTTCGGCAACGCCGCCAAATACGGCTACAGCGGGATGCGCATCTACCGACACGTGCTGATCCGGGAACTCTCCGCGATGGTCTCCGAAGCCGGAATCCCGATCCACTACCACAAGAAATTCAGCCGAGTCATCACGGAGACCGAATCCAACATAACCTGGGAATTCGAAGACGGGACCACCTCCACCGCCACCTGTCTCGTCGGCGCCGACGGCATCCACTCCAAAGTCCGCAAATATCTGTACCCGGACCTCGAACCCAAATTCATGAACGCCATGGCCGTCACCGCCGCGGTGCCTACATCCCAACTGGCCATCCCTGAGGGATACAACATCCCCGTAACAATCATGAACAAAACCCACGGGGCGTTTGTCATCGCGCCTCAGCTCCGCGACGGCTCCGAGGTGCTCATCGGACGGCAGAAGCGATCCGCCCAACTCGACCGGGAGGGATGGACCAAGCTGATGAACGACAAGGACTGGTGCGTCGAGTTCCTGCGTGAAGGGGCGGACGAGTTCCCCGAGATAGTGCAGCGGGCTGTTTCGAACATTTCTGCGGAGAAGATCAACCTGTGGCCGTTTTATATGGTCCCCAAGTTGGAGAAGTGGAGTTCGGAGCATTGCCGAGTGGTTATTCTGGGTGATGCGGCGCATGCGATTCCGCCGTCTGCCGGACAGGGGATTAATCAGGCGTTTGAGGATGTGTTTACGTATGCGTTGGTTTTGGCGAGATGTGAGGGACAGAAGGGCGGGTTGGAGAGGGGGTTGAAGGTTTGGCAGAGGGGGAGACAGGAGAGGGTTGATAGGGTGTTGGCACTGAATGCGCAGATTGATAAGAGGAGGATGCCGAAGGCTGTTACTGCTGGAGAGGAGAAGGAGGAGGAGGAGGAAGAGAAGGGGTTTGAGTTGGGGTGGTTGTATAAGCCGGATTTTGAGGCTATGGTGGAGGAGTGGTTGGCGTGGGAATGACTGCATGGTAGTGGTAGCAATGGGTGCAGTTGGAAGAGTTGGGTGAAACTTGGAGCTGTTTCGGGGGTTTTGGGTCTGTTGATGATGAAGTTGAGAGCGTGATTGGTTTGTTCATTTGGTATTTGGGATTATGTTGTTTGCTTGGGTTTAATAGGGTTGAAAAGTGCTGTGATGGTAGTATGGGATATAATGGCATTGCTTGTTTTACTATATTTTACATTGCTTCTCTTTCAGGCAAACACATAACTGTTCTTCACTCTCGTCCTTTCCACTATACAGTAGAGACCATTTGACTGATACGATAGATGGAGCAACATGACATCACTACATCACATCTCGGTTCGCTTCTTCGGTTTGCCGTGGGTCCGAGACCGAGGCTGACAAATTCGCAATCACGACCCACTGTCGACGACAACCATTATATATGGGAGAAAACATAGACAAATTAATTGTCACTCATCTATACCAACATGGCTCCCGTTATCGTCTTTGGTCCAACAGGCGCGGTCGGCTCGGCCGCCGCGCGCACCGCCCAGCAACTAGGAACCACGGTGTATCTCGCCATGCGCAACCCCACGAAATCCATTCCCGGACTCAGTGCAGGGAAGGAACGCGAGGGAGGGTTTGAAAGGGTACAGGCCGATTTCTCGCAGCCAGACACTATCTCCACTGCGGTAGCTCAGAGCAAAGCCAAGCACGCCTTCATCTACACCGACCTGACTTCATCTGACCACATGCGAGCGAGTTTCACCGCTCTCAAAGAGGCAGGAATCGAATTTGTCGTGCTGCTGAGCAGCTTCGGTATCCAGGGAGATGTTCGCAATGTGCCGCCCGAGGATCACATCGCCTATGTGCATGCGCAGGCTGAGATCTCCCTGCAAGAGGTCTTCGGTGCGCATGGTTATGTAGCAGTTCGGCCGGCCTTTTACGCGAGTAACACGCTTTGGTGGAAAGCTCCCATTCAGACCGGACATGTGAAGCTCGCTTGGCCAGCTGCAGCTTTTGACTGGATCTCTCCGGAAGATATTGGAGGCGTTTGCGGCACGATTCTGGCCCGCAGGGCCCAGGAAACTGATCTGTCGTTGAACGAGCCGTACGTGAATCTGGTCGGCGCGGAGAAGATGGGCGTCGGGGATGCTGTCAAGACTATTGGCAAAGTTCTTGGCAAGGAGGTCAATGTAACTGAGGTGGATGAGAATGAAGCCTTGGACAGCTTGGTGAATGAGTCCGGGCTGCCCGAGCCCATCGCACGATCGGTGCTCGGGTTTTGCCGGAATGCTGCGAATGGTCAGTCCTTCATGGACAGCCCCCGGTATGGTCCTGCAGTTGGCAATATTGAAAAGTATCTTGGCCGGCCGGCGACACGATTACATGAGTGGGTGGAGGCAAATCGAGAGAAATTCAGTGCTTGAGATACTGGCTTCCCGTTAAGAACTGTGATTTGTGGTCATTTGTAAATTAGCTGCGAAATAATCTCAGTGCGTGCTCCAGCAGCAATTCATTTCATCGAGTAATCAGCCATGGGTAATTCCCGTATTCTCAGGGTTTTGACCCCTGGCAAGCTGGTGGTTTGGTTGCACATTGGGTCAGTTGTGATTGCCGATAAAGTCAAATTTCCCTTGCGTGTCGAGCTCAACTTAGAGGATGTTTCTGGGCCAGTCTTCTTCATAGATGGCAGTGATGAGTATCGAGAGTCAAAATGACGAACAAACAAGTAAGCAAAGCGGGATCTGGAGGAACTTGATCCCCGCATCACAACGGTCACTCTTTCCTCGTCAATTTGCACACTGCTACAGACAAATAACGTCATGTCCTCTAAAGGATGCACTAGTGATGGATTTGCGAGCTGTAGGCGTTGCGACTGCAACTGAGTCCTGTCTTTGTCCTCGTTCTCTACAAGAGCCTCCTCGCAGTCCATCCTTATGGTTGCACGAACATAAAAGGCTCAGTGGTGGATAGATAAATGGATCTGGAACGTGCTTGACAATTATGTGTAGGTCTAAATATACAGTCTTGATGGGTTTGGAGTGATCACTTCCCCCGAGGTGAAACTGCAATGGCCATAAACACCCTCCTGGCCAGCCGTGTCTTTTCTCAACGGCGAATAGTTACCATTCCCATCCCTCCTGTCTTCCAGCTCGTGGTCACAGATAATTTCGTCCACATCGTCTTCATCTTCCGGCTGCACTGCGGCCACCGGAATCTCACCCCACATGATCGGCTTCAGAGCATGCTCCTCACCCTCTGTTGGATGACATGCAGCGCTGATTGCTGCGCTGCAGCTACCTGCAATGGGCATTTGTGATGCGAAACGTCTCATACCTAGACCCACTACAGTACACGTCATCACTCCCCCAAGAATAAGCGCGAACACAATGGCGATCGGCCCATATCCGCAGGTAATGAGCTGATCTGAAACCAAATCCTTCCCAAGCGGGTCAATATAATTGATTTGGACATAATATAAACTACCAGACACCAGCCAATGCAGGAGCATTGAGGCAACCATAAGGGGAATGCTGTAGCGATACGGAAGACTGAGATAGTAAGACGATCGTTGGGATCCCTGGGGCCAGGACACGCGGAGTGGCTTCCGCTGGCGCGCGTAGTCGTCATATTCTGCAACCAAAAGCATGTGCGTCAGGAGGTTGTTGTACAGGAAGTAACCGACCGAGATGAAAATCTGGGGGGTGTTGGCAAGAAGAGACATGTGAATGACGTTTGACGAGACAGGGGAAAAGATGATTGTATATGGCGTGGCCGAGCCGAACCCCAGCTGCCACAGCGCACTGAAGGTCCAGGGGTGTTCTTCTTCTTGCAGGGCATAAATAGCCTGTGACAGATAATAACCACCAACACCAAGAAGGGTAAGGCACCTATATGCGTCAGTGAGAGTTGACACAAGCGCAAAAAGTTGTCAGCACGTACACGCCAATGGTCACTATCCACTGGCTGGTAGGCAAGGCTCGCATCCATCGCTGGCGAGGCGGAAGGGTTTCCCAAGCTGGGGGTCGCGATGCATCCTTCACCGCGAGTTGCAAATAGTCCCTCCGGAGAGACGGCCAGGGCTGTGGTCCACGGAACAAATTCGATCGGGATACCAGGCCCATCCGCTCAGTGGATGGATCAGGTCTACTCAGAAACGATGCCACAGCATCTCCAACAGTCAGGAAGATGTCCGTCCGATTGCTCCAGGCTGTTAGTGACATACACAGAACCTTTAACATATTGCAGAGAATTACCACCAAGCAAATCGCCGGGCTGAACTGCAGCTCACATTGCTCGGTGACCTTCCGACTCAAGCAATATTCGACTGGGTACCATGGTCCCGCGTCGTTCGGCCTTAAGGGATCGGCAGCACATTTTGCCTCGCCCGCGACCGGTACGAGGCTTACAGCCCGAGCCCACGTATTGTTGAGCCAATGGGTGGAATTATCCAGGTACTGCTGCAAGGCATGCTCTGATGGGTACCTACTAAGCTCCAGTAGAAGGGTTTGAAGATCCCTCGTCAGATCTTGACTCCAGTCATCGGTGTCTCCCAGGACCTGAGTCGTCCGTCCCGTCGACTGTAATCAAACCACTGGGAACCTCGATGGTGGCTTTGACCACTGGACCACCCCAGGACACGAGGGGCGAGGCGACCCATTGGTTAAGAGGGAGCTTCGACGGGGTGCAGGAGGAGGAAAGCCCAAACTGATCGCAGAGCCAGTCATAGCTGGGCTGTCTAGCATCCCAACCGTCCGTGACTGAGGTTCCTAATTCAACCCATTGCAGATGTTCGTTGGAAGTGGTGTGGTTACTGGTCACCAAGATCAGGGTGCCCAGGTCTGTCGGGAAATCCATTGCGTACGTGCGGACACATTCCTCTTTGGTCAAATTTTCGAAGGTCGGAAGATTCGCATAGAAAGTGGACATATTCATCGCAGTGTTTGGCTCAAAACACTCCTCGTACGAGGAGGTATAATTCGCCGGCGGGCGATTGAAATCAAAATCAGCCGAGGCCAGCAGGACGTCGTACTGCCTTGTGCCCAAGGCGAAAAACACGGCGGAGTTGTATCTAAAGCTTCGTCGTTAGGCCCAACTCCTTCGAGGATGGATAATGGCATACATCAAGTGAATGGGTAAAGAGGTTACAAGAAGTACCAGCCACAAGGTGAGTCGAGGCCAATCCGCCCATGCCAGATTCCGCACGCTGGCGACCCCGATGTCCAGCCACACACGCTTCCCATGGGCGCGGTCAACATCGGCACGCGAAGGCGCAGTTAAGCACTGCATACAGTAACTACTGGCCCCGAGAACGATTGTGCTGAGGACGTTAATCAGCAGATGCAGACCCGTCGTCCACGCCTTTGTTCGGTCGCAACTGCCCTTGTAGATGGTGGCCGAGCTCATCGTCCGCTGGCCATGACCCGCGACCGACACGGCCGCCGCCACAATGGTCAGTATGATATTTACTAATAGAACACCAAATGCAGCGTATGTACATATCAGTACTCCCCGTACCCATCTTCTCTTGCTGTCATGGTGTGTAGAGAGCTTGAGAGACGAAAGGGAGGGGTTTGACCACACGAAAT
Organism: Aspergillus luchuensis; assembly: GCF_016861625.1. Taxonomy (NCBI): domain Eukaryota; kingdom Fungi; phylum Ascomycota; class Eurotiomycetes; order Eurotiales; family Aspergillaceae; genus Aspergillus; species Aspergillus luchuensis. The sequence continues at coordinate 141,767 of NC_054852.1, forward strand.
GTTCGCGGTCCTGAGTACAGCTGGTGATCTCGCTAGTGCTGGCATGGTGTACAGGTCCCAGTTCAATGCCTTCCGCCGTTCGAGAGCTGTGGTGAAGATACTGATAGGTTTTCGTCTGAAGTGACAGCCAACGCCATAAACGCGTTCGGTCTGGCAACAAGTCTTTGATCATGCTTGAGTTCAAAGATGGCAATGGTCACACGCGGGGCTGTCAAGGAGATGCTGGCTTTTCAGGAGTCTGAAATTCTCACAACGAAGGCCCGATCGGTGTCCTGCTTATAGCCTGATTCAATGAGGCTGAGCCTTTCCCAAATCAAACCTTTGACCGATGCGGATGCACGGTGCCCGAAGCTATGGCGGCCATGTCCCCGTGCGATCGGCTAGACCGTAACGCGCGGGGCTCAGACAGATTGTTTGAGGCCATGCTTGGGCATTTCGAGGTCTCAGCCTCGCCAGCCTCGCCAGCCTCGCTTATGTTTGAAGGCCGCTAGAAGAAGCTCGGATGTCCCCGAGGAAAGTTCCAGGCCGCTTACCATTGGTCTAGAGGCCCATGCTGATTGAAATGTCCAAAGCTTGATCTCGTGAACGAGACGCTTACCCTAACCCTCATGGATGATGTAAATGTTTAATCCAAAGCACATTATCTGAGTTTCAGATAATCACCCTGTCCTGATTGGTTGTTGTACACTCAGTATTGAGACCACATATGCCTTCTTACGAAACTGAGCTCTCAGACTGAAAGTTTTGTTCACAATAATAGCATCGTCCAATCTGGACAGGTCATTGATTCCTAAGTGACCACTCGGGTGCCTACTAAGTACTAAGGTATAGTTGAGATATTCACGAATACAGCTGAGCTGAATTCCATCGAGGATATATTCAGATGGAGACGACCTTCTTGGTCTTTCCAAAAAAGTTCTAGAATTTAATGGATTTCATCATAGCTAACAAGCTGCATTTGCGCATACAGTTTAGTGATCCAGCGACCATTCCAAGACCAATGAAGGGCTTTGGATTTTGAGTTATAATGCTCCATACTGACTTCGGTCTCCTTGGACCCTTTGGTCCAAACTTTCGAGTGCGTTATTTTCTGACCGAGTCAGCCGGCTTGCACAAGACTGCAATGCATTCATTATAGAAGAAGGCTGATGCTTCCGTACCTATGTGGGTCATTCCGGTCGATATACTTTTAGTACCATCTGATCAAAAGCTGGTATGGCCGATAACACGCCACTACTAACTAAGTACTTCTTATGAGCCAGTCACAATATGTTCAGATGGGATAGCAATGACCATACACAATGCAACTTCCGCCGATCTTCCAGACAATCCCAACTCATGGAAAGTGGTCTGGAATTCCATCGGTTGCACAGGAACGCACGGGATCGTGCAGCACGTGCGAAAGCGAGGATGTCTGATAACAAAAAGAGAAGGAAAACGATAGTGTTCGTATGTACGTCATCGAATGCCAATCTTTTTAAACCGGTTGATGGTGCGTAAAATTGCAATTTTCAAAAGTCTCCTCAGTTCTATATTGTTTGCCAATCTCGCGATAACATTTCTTTCATGACAGGAAGCATGGCCATTCAGAACAAATGGTTCTATCCAAGCGACATAGCCCATGACTTGGATGACATCGATCTACCAAGAGAGGTGAAGGTTGAAATCCTGGCATGTGCTTGGGAATACACCCGATGTGTGATACCACAATACAGTAATTGGAAGCGCTATGTCGCTTTCATGCGTCTTATGACTATCGGCGTCATCAGCGAGTTCCGAGGGGATCTGGTGGACGTGATTGACGGTCCCCGAGTCCTTGCCTATAATCTCGATAGTCTCTTACACGAACTCTTCCATGATACACCAGGGCATCAGGCCATGGTTCTTGAATTCAAGTCTTTCCTTCTAGTCACATCCGAGAAGACAAGCCACAGGCGTTCCAACAGTGAGATGTTCCGTCGGTACGTGAACGCCCTCGTCAGCTCACCACAACAATGGTTTCGGATGCGGGATTGTGACGCCTTAGCCCGCTTCACGATTGCTGCAGGTCTCGCCTGTAATGACCTCCTGGACATATGGTACACAGACACGCAGTATGACATTCTATGCGAGATAGGAGCTACCATGTATGACGCGGTAGCCTTTTTCAAGCATCAGTCAGAAGGCGAGACAAATAGCACCTTTGCCTACATGCCGGAAGATGAGCGCATCAGTGCATTTCAAGGAGTGCGTCAAGTCCTATGGGCATTGGATGTAGCAATGGCAGACGTGCCCGGACATGCAATCGTCACCAACTTCCTCCGCAACGTTGGTGGGCCAATTCTCATGACGATGCGGCGATATCGGTTTGTCGAAGAGGGGCTTACCATTGGTAAGACGGAGTCTGAGGATATCATCAACGAAACTCGGCAGAACTTCAAGCTTTGGACTCGCTTGGACGCGGGTCCAGCCACGTTCCTCGATATTAAGCACTATCAGATGATTCTTTCCCGGAGTGATGATCTCATGTTCCCGGGTTTAGCGGAATGGCTGGAAGCCGACAGCCAGCATTGTACCCAGTGTGTATACCGCAAGGCATATGGCGCACAGAGGGCCCATTGCTTCGGCGGCGTGGAACTCTGCAGTCAGTGTCGTGATGAGTGGGGCCAGTACCTCAGGACGCTGCCTGGTCGCACGAAGCAAGCATTTCCGGATCTTGCCCTGGAGATATAATGTTTGGATCTAGTAGTTAGCGACTAGTAACAAGGAAACAAAGAAATGAAACAAGAATTGGTGTGCTTTCGCAGATGAAATAGTGGTTTGTTGTCTTCACAGCTCTTTGGTTCATACTTACTCGCATTATATGGTCATACTTACTCTCGCTATAGGGGCCACGATCAAATCTACGGACGGAGTAGGAAGGGGTCTGACTGCTACATGGGATAAAGTTTATAGACCGCTTCATTCAAGCGAGTGGATACCTAGCGCGATAGAGATAGAGATAGTCCTTGATGTGTACCAAATAGAACTACCATCCCAGAGTACAAGGTCAATCACTCTGAGTCAGATCACCAGCAGGCTTCAGCGACAAATTCTATGGAATGTACTATCCTTCACTTGATCCGCTCCAAGACAAAATACAAACGGTCTCCATCCTGGCTCAAAGTATCATGTTCGGGGCTATCCATCACCCCAATGACGGTACTCTCGTCAACATAGCGAAAATAGTCAATAACAGGCCGTTCATTATAGACCATCGCGGCAGACACAACGTCATTATATTTGACCTCACGAATCTTGACAATCAGCCGTCAATACTACAACAAGTGGAAAGGAAAACATACCCTCGCGCCACCCCAGTTGGGGTTGGGGAACCGACAACCTTTATCGTCAAGACACACCATGGGATCAACATGGTCGACTCCGTGGAAATCCTTGCCAGCCCATTTAACTGTCTCAAGGATCTCCACGAGCTTGTTGCCCGTCAGAACAGGAAGACCTTTCCATTCGCCTAGCATGAAGCTTGGTTGGACAGGGGGTCTCTCGTCGAAGTAGGCCTTGGCTTCAGTGAGGCTAATGGGCTGGTTGGCACGGATACGTTCTATGATGCTGGGACATGAGGTATTAGTGCCGGGTTTCCATAAACTCAATTTTCATAGCGCTACCTGGTCATGGTGTCTGATTCGAGGGAGTATATCCTCGTCTTATGATTGATGAGGAATGCAGAACTTCAAGGGAGGTCTGAACTACTTATTTGTATGCTTCAATTTTCTTATGTGTAACGTCATATCTATTCTCACTCACTCCCTACATACTGAGTGTGTAACATGCAAATATCCAGAACCTGTTGCCAGCCGAGTCACATTTTGGTGCTAGTGATCTTTACCAGGGAGATCTACGTTCGAAAGGTATGTGACGAAACTGCTCTAGAGTTTATCCCTTACCGGGGTCTGTCAGCCGGAAATGCCCTTACTTTGCTGTTGCGAACGGCATGTTGGCAACATGCAACATGCTATATAAGGCGGCACCACCATGACCCTGAACGGGCAGTGGGTCTGTCTGCGTGCTGGCTGCTCGATGCCCAATGGGGTGTCAAGCTAAAGTGTTAGCAGCCTGAAGTACAAAGAACGGTCGGTTAGGCCCTGAAGCGAGCTGCAGTTGGCAGTTTGCGGCAGTAACAAGGGTTGCTGATTAAGCTAGATCGTCCTGCTAGTTAGTTAAGTACCAACTCTTATTTAAGATAGTATGGTTCAGCCTCATGCGTGCTATGAGATAATCACAGTATAGAGACCATAACTTGACATCAGTCGCCAGTATTGATTGGAACCTACTCACGATAGGGGGGGGGAAACAAAGAAACAGGAGCCGAGATACAGCCTCAAACAGGGATGCCCATCCTGGGCCATCTTTAGGACTTCCTAGAATAGAATAGCTTCTCATCCAACCTGTCAGAACCCAGCTGGACTGGACGATCGCATACACTACTGCCTGGCCATCACAGACTAAGATATATCCGAGGGATCCAGGCTCTGCCCCGGTTGTCCATCGGGGACATTTAAAGCCAGCCCACCGAGCGTTACTCCGCTCAAGAAAGTACGAGCTTGAGCCACCATGGCACCCCTTAAGACCGTCCTGATCACCGGCTGCTCCGCCAACGGCATCGGATCGGCCCTGGCCGAGGCCCTCGCCAATCAAGGCCACCACGTCTTCGCCACTGCGCGCTCACCTTTCAAGATTCCATCGTCTCTCACCACTCTGTCCAATGTAACCCCTCTCCAGCTCGACGTCACCTCATCGGAATCCGTAGCTGCTGCAGTCCAGGCCGTCGAGCATCACGGAGCAGGCCTCGATATACTCATAAACAATGCTGGCTCCGGTTACACCATGCCGCTGCTGGACATCGACCTCGCCCAGGCCCAGCAGGTCTACGAGACCAATATCTGGGGACCGTTGCGCCTTATACAAGCCGTAGCACCATTGCTGTTATCCCGCGGAGGACGCGTCGTCAACATAAGCAGCGTGGGTGCTGTAGTCCCCACGCCATGGATCGGTACATCAATCTCCTTCCCGCGGTCGCCATGCAGTGTCACATTAACAACGTGATACAGGCATCTACTCATCCTCGAAATCCGCCCTGAGCAATCTCTCCGAGACTCTTCGACTCGAACTCGCGCCACTAGGCGTATCCGTGACCACGCTCATGATCGGCACCGTCACGACGCCCTTCCACGCAAACGAGCCCACATTTACCCTCCCACCAAGCTCGCGGTATGCAGCTATCGCGCAGACCATCTCCCGCTGGGCGTCGGGTGAGGCTAGTCCTAAGGGATGCTCGGCACAGGAACTGGCGGATTTGATTCTGCCTGATGTACTGGGTACAACAGGAAATGGCATGCTCTGGCGCGGGCCGAACAGTGGTGTGGTGAAGTTTGTTTCTCAATGGGTGCCGGGGTGGTTGGCTGTGAGTTTGTCCTACTCTACTGAGGGTGTTATGTGTTATTGCTAATGTTGAGTAGGATCGCATGATGAGCACTGGCCAGGGGTTGGATGAGCTCGCCGCGAGTCAATCGAAGTGAAGAAGGGCCAGGTCTGCCTAGATGCTTGAACATTTATATGAATTCGAAATGCGATTGTAGATAACCGATACTCGCCATAACGCAACCTACATACATCCTCTTCAGGGGCACTGTCACCCATGTAGGGTGCTTAAGGTGTCTCGTGAATGCCGACCGTCATTGATCAATACTGCCTCGGGAGAATATGGTAGAAATAGGAGAAGGCCCATGCTTATCAGACCTCCAAAAATGTGAGAAAAAACAAGTAGAGAGTTAGTGAATCAGCTCATATTGTAATATAGCCATCTAAAAATAAACCGAGAGAGTAGCTGTAGACAAATTATGGCTACACAGTATCAGGTGCAGGCGCCGACCATATTCTGCCCCCTCGCGATAAAAGCGGTCAAAAACTTCACAGAATCCAGGGTGAGCATTCTGAGACTGTAAAAGCTTAAATCCGCTTAAATCCGCGATTTTTTCGACCAGGTTCGCTAGGTTCTGCCGTCTTAAGCGGTGTGGTAAGCGGTCAGAGCTCAGTTTCTGCCGACTTGTCAACAAAGGCGGTCAAATTTTATACAGAATTCAGGGTGAGTGTCTGGGAACTGGAAACTCTTAAATCCGCTTAAATCCGACGTTTTTCGAGCGAGGTTCGCTAGGTTCTGCCGCTCAAAGCGGTCAGCGGAGCGGTAGAACACGTGATGGCAGAATGGAGCTCCTTTTGCAGCCGCGGTTCCAGCGCGTGTTGTTATTAGGCATCTGCTCTTTGGTTTGCTGAGTAGTTGTACGGGGCATTGGCTGTAACTGTTGCCCAGGTTTCTGGAGGGATCTGATACTTCCAGGGAGTATGATGGAAGATTTGCTCTTGTGATCAATAACGGTCTACTACTACCTAATGGACTCTCCTAAAATTCAGTTCGGTTCATTTGAACAGCTACATGAAATATATACTCTCGGTTAGCAGAATGAACAACAACCACTCCATTAATATATGCAATTGATGGTGGGAGCTCATAATAGCTTAGGCTGCGATTACTATTCATCATGAGAAAACATTTTTTGCAACATTCTCACAGTATCCCAGACTCGATCTGCAGTGTCTACTACCCCTCCTTCTTTCTTTGGCCATCCGCAGCCACAGCAGACGAATGAGCCAGATGTTGTCGGAATGGCGCGGTCGGTGCTAGTGTTACTTAGTGCTACCGGCACTGCGAATCCAATCGCGGCGGTCCTCGTCGGAACTACATATCCGGAAAAACAAAGACCCTAGAAGAAGAAGCAGGGATACCGACAGGGATATTGTACAAGGGTTACCTAAAGACAACTACCATTGACCTGAAGGTGCATAATAATTAGTGATACGCTGGTTCTGTTGTCTAAGGATATTCCCCAGTTTGGTGAGATGCAGCAGTCGATGACGACGGGTTGCAGCCCGTGTTAAGCCACTGATGCCCCTCTGTGCTTCTGCAGTGGAATGCTAGCTTGTGATCGTCGACTGCCACGTTGCAGAGTACCCCTCATGGAGGATGCTATCTACTCGTACTGACATTGAAATCTACGCATGCATATTGTCCTACAATGGAAAAAAGTGTGTTGTTGGTTGTTCATTGTGGTATATTCTATTTCATGTCATACACACTACCGTACATCATAAACAGATAGGTGCGTCCAACTCATATTCCAATCGCTTAGAAGTCCTGGGCGGAGGCCTGCTCGAGCTGCTGGCGAGCGTGGTACTTGGCCTTCTCACGGTCGACGAAGTCAAGACCCTTGGTCTCAACCTCGCGGTCGATGAAGGCACCAGCAAGACCGGCGAGGATCTCCTTGGCCTGGGCGTGGTTGTCGGGCTTGCCTGAGAGGATATTAGTATTCTGTATCAAATGGGGAAAGACAAAAGATCGAACGAACCGTTCTTCTCCTGGTGCTCCTCGTAGGCCTTCATGGCCTCGTAGGCAGCGGCACCGCCAATGAGCTCGTGGCTGAACTTGGCCTTGTGCTCCTCGGTGACCTCGGTGCCGGGCTCAAAGTTGCGGAGCTCCTCGTGGGACTGACCCTCGAAGCTGTCTCTGTCTGTAAAGTTGAGATACCGCGTGTCAGCTAGAAGGGCTGGTAGACAAGACCGAGGTTCATCTCATGGTGTTACTCACCGAACCAACCCATGATTGCTGAAAGTGTAGTAGTGAGGTGTGGAGGAATAGGATAGAATGTTTGTGAATGGGGAAAGAGAAGAGCTACCAGGGGGGAGGAGAAGGGGTTGATATAGGTTGAGATGGCTACCCTCTGGGTCCCTGTCCTCCCCTGATGGAGGGGTAAATGATATCATCGTCGTGGTCGACTGAGATCTCGGTCTAATTGGAGTCGTGAGGGGCTTGTTGGGGCCCCCCAAAGAGGTAATGGAGGGGCAGCGCATGGTATACTGGATCACTGAGGATTCAGTGGGTGGATGGTGGGGGCACCGACTGGAGTGGACTGGATTTCTTGTCAAGCGATGATTGGGCGTGATGCGGAAGCTAAGTCGCAACAAGCTCCAGTGAAATCCTATCTGAGCCTTGGGTGGCTGCCAGTGTTTTGGTTGCCCGGTGATGGTGGGTTTCGGCAGCCATTCGTATGGCCAATACGCGAGAATCCCACTCAACTATCATCGCCTACTGAGTTCTACTAGTCGCAGTAGTGCTGCTATATCGATTTTGGGCGAGATGACGGGACTTGTGAATGGCCACTGCCCCACCGCATCAGCCACTTGGTCCATTGCTCTACTGTCCTCCGTCGGCATGAGGCGCTGTTCTCAGACAAAGGAAGCGAGCATAACCCCAATAGTGTCTCCCAGTACTCCGTAGCTTCTACCCGTCTGACGCTCAGCTTTCTCACCTATCTTAACCGAGACTAGCTGTCTTCGCACAATCGCTTCACTGGCACGATTGCCCGCTCCCTAGGGTTATATCTGACATGTGGTACTCTCAGTGGGAAGGAAACGAAGGCCTGTCTGTCGTTTATTTACACAGCAGCTCTCGATTGGGGCGCTGCTATAATGCCGTGAGAGTAGCAGCGGCACAGCCACACTACCTGCAGAGAAGACGAAACTGAAAGGAGCTATCTAGCGCTAGATAGGTAATGGTAATCGGATCCACCCAACCAGCTCAGGGGTAGACTTTACCCTTTGACTTCAAACCCTCACCGCAAAGGTGAGGTGTTATTTGCCTAATGGCCGCAGTGGGGGTTTCGCCCCAATTCCCAACGATGATGCCATTATCTCAGGCCGTTCGGTGTGATATCGTAAGAGGGTGGTGCCATAATCTTTGTCGGTGGTCTCAAGTAGACAAGCGGTCGCCTCCGCCAGGACTTCTTATCGCATTCATATCGCAGGATTGATGCGAAATGGGCGAAGGCAAACGGGAGGATCGGCATTGAATAGGGCGTTGAACTTGGGAGAGATCTGCAGCAGCAACATGGGCGAATTAAATTACCGGACGACGGCCGTTTCGGAGCCGCTGAAGCAATTCAATTGGTTGAAGCTGGCCAAATATTGGGTACTGAGCACAAAGTTCCGATGGGCTCCATCCAGAATCGCTCGAATGCAGACTCGCTCCAACTCCGCACATTATCCACCCGACGGAAAATAATGGGAGCGGTGTGCCAATCAGGAGGCTGTGGCTGGTGCAGTCCGAGACCGGCAAAAATGCAATTGCCCCGAAGCCCCAACATCTTACACCGCCACTCTTCATGCCGTCATCGCATATTCTATCGTAGTTGGAAGGGCAATAATATAATCATACGGCCAAGAAGTGCGTGAATAGCACTTGCGAGATGGCTATGCCAATTTGGTAAATCCTATTCTGACGTAGAGGTGGAGGGAATTGGATACTGTTGTGCGGGAATCACTCGAGGCAAGGCCATTGTGGCGATTCCAACCGGACAGCCTCAATTGCTCCGACAACCAGTCACCCGGGGGGAAAGGGGGCGATCGCGAGTATGTCCTCACTTGTTGTGAGATGATAGCATGATTAGCATGAGTGGGTTGGATCCAGTCTGTTTCATAAGCAGTGTCAGACTGTGCGGGCAGCGGTCGGGGAAAATATCCATAATCATCCCGTCCGTCAGTGAAGCTCCTGGTAAGTTGCATAGCCATGATCCCTTGCTTTCTGTAAGCATGCAGATTGTCAAGTCCCATCGGAGCGCCCAAGCTCTCAACATAACGGAACGACTTGAACATGTAGATACTCTGTGTAATACGGAGTAGATTTCGTATGCGTTTCCCCCCTTAAAATCCTTGCTGCTATCTCCCATGTTATGCAGGACGTTTAAGAGTTACTACACAGTAGGCTCAAGCACGGCATGATGTGGAGCGGGATGCGTCTTGCAGATTTCCAGGTGGCCAGATTTATCAAGGTGATCATCAGGGTGGAGTAATCTGTCCTGCGACCCCCCGGTACAAGCAAAAGTATCTCGCAGCAGTGTATTTAGATATGACATCGAAGGCGTTAACAGATTTCGCTGCATGTCCGACGACCGTGCAGCTCCTAAAAAGGAAGGTGTCCGACCGCCAGTACGGCTAGTAGTTATAACGGTCGCCATATTCTATCGGTGGTCCCTAGTCTTTCCTCATTTGACGATAAAGACCTTATAGACGTGAGCAGAGCATGTGTCTGTGAAATAGAAAATGCCTCATTGTTGTTAGATAGACAACAGGAAGCGTGGTTTTCCTAAGTAGTCTTCGCCAAGGCCGGCAGCTGATCTTCTTTGTTTCCATCTTTTCTGTAATTCGTTTCGAGAAAGCTTCTCAGCTTTGATTGCACATACTGTCACAACTGACTGAGGGCTTTAGTTTTGCAGTCCTTCCGCATGCCATGCGCCCAATAAAGGCTGGCTATTCCTGATGATGATGATGATGCATGCACACTAGTTGCATCCGAGCGTACAAAGTATGAAGCACCCGCCCGGCGGCAGAATCTACGCACTGCCGTGAGCTTCAAATTCGTTATCTGCCTAAGGCTCCAACTCGATGCCATGTCTTTAGCGCGTGGGCTGAGAAATGCCATTCTCAGAACTCGATCTATAACTTGGAAGAAGTTTATGCTAACCGAAAGAATTCAAGGATTGCGCAAGGATCCTGGATAAGCCATTGATGAGGGAGGTCAGTCCAGCCCGACACGTCACCAGATGCTCTCAGCCACCAATATTGTATGACGGTATCCATCATGGGCAATTTCAAAACCATGTACCGTTCAAAAACGCTACGCCAGCATTCTGGTTCTTACCATGTCAACTTCCAACTCTGGTGATTGACAAGCGTCTAGATGTGGGATGGTCCATTCGCTCGCGAGTCGGAATGATCATTCACAACATCTAGTATTACCCACTAGCCCTACCAGCGTAAACTAACAATCCCCGAGATGCATTGCAAGGGCTTTGAGGCAAAAGGGGATTGGGACAGATTGCTCCACTAATTGATTCTAATTATCACGGAGACCCGGGGACCTGCGGGGTGGCAGAATAGCACATGAGTTCACCTAACAAACATGGTGCGAATCGGACGTTTGGCTTTGCAGCATGGCCTCAAGAAGAGGATAGACAAGCAAGCTATTTTTTAACCTGGCAAGTTGGCCAATAGCTTCCGATATAGCTTCATCGTCGCTTCTAATTCGATCTTTTTTGAACAGGGATAATGGCCGATTACCCCGCTACTCAGCCGCGCGCTATCTCGGCGCGTAATGAGGCTGCGCAGCTCAAGGCTCACCCTTCCCCGTGTGTTCAAATACAATGAATCTGGACATTCTCCCACATAGTGAACCGCGGACTTCTCACAATTCACAATAAGCAAATATCAAACCAACTTGGGACACGAAATCACCAATGAAACGCTACTCTAAGAGCATTTGGCGGAGATTTAAGGGCAAAGAGGATGGTAAACCTTCATCCGCGGTCTCTCCCGTGGTCTTCAATGAGGCCTATGGCGCTCAAAATACTGAACAATCACCCGCCACAACGCAACAAATAGCGGAGGTGAAAGGGGCAGACTTATGGCAGATAGCTTATGAGGATTTGAGTCCAGCCGACAAAGGGGTGCTTGCGGGCACTCGAGAAGTTGAACGACCGTCTCTTCACCGTAGCAGGACTTTGGAGGTAGTGGATGATGTTATCGAGGCGACGAAGAAGCAGTATGAGGAGTATCAGAAGGGAGGGCTGAAGATTAGGAAGGGAGCAGATAAAGACGCCATCAACGTTCGTGATATTGCACACAAAATCCTGAATGCTACACTGTCGTTTAGGGGAATCGCGGGCGTGCTCGTGAGTGGCGATCAAACTGGCACTGCATCCATTGCTTGGGGAATTGTCTTGCTCGGATTGACCGTATGTGACTTGTCGGAGGCTTACAGATTTCGAATGCTAATTAAATCCATCGATAGATAACTTATAACCATCATCAAATACGCAAGGCTCAGTTTCAATCGGCTGAATTCTTGACAGACGTCCTAACACGTTGTGCTTTTATTGAAAAGGAGCACTATCACGATAGCCGTTATGAAACACAGGACAAGGTTGAGATCGCCATCATCCAAGTCTACAAAGGCATCCTACGCTATACAGCGCAAGTGTACCGGATGCAGCGGGCCAATGTGGGCGAGAGGTTACTGGAGAGCCTTTTGCCAGTGACAAACCACCCACTCAAAGAAATTGAAGCAACAATAAGAGGCGACGAGGCAAGGCTGCGCCAATGGGTTAGGCATGATGAGCATTTACAGAGTCAAGCAAAGGCCGAAGAGCTGCTCAGCCGGATAGACGAGTTTATCGTATTGCTGAAGAACCTGCACCGGAAATTCGATCTCTATAACCTACCGGATGCCGAAGGAGCTTCATTTGACTCATATCAAAACCAGCACGAGGAGGAGTGTCTTCCCGGCACAAGGGAGGATCTTCTCCAGCAAGTCAGTGAGTGGGGATGTAGCTCAGATGGGCCCTGCATCTTCTGGTTAAATGGGATGGCAGGGACTGGAAAATCGACAATTTCACGTTCGTTGGCCCAACGTCTCAGAGACAAGGGGCAGCTTGGAGCGACATACTTTTTCAAAAGGGGGGAGGGTGACCGCGGGCATGCGAAGAGATTTGTTTCGACAATTGTGAGACAACTCATTGCCGCAATCCCCGATCTCGCAGTTGGCGTCTCGGAGGCTATCGAGGATGATCCAGACATATCAAGGCGCGGTTTCAGGATTCAGTTCGAAAAGCTTCTTCTCGAGCCCTTAGGTGAACTGGAGGATGGCCAGAAATCGAGGAGATTCGTGATCGTGGTAGACGCACTGGATGAATGCGAAGAAGAGCAAGATATAAGTCTTCTGCTGCAGCTCTTTCCTCGTATTCAGGAGTCAAAATCTGTCCAGTTACGGGCTTTCATCACCAGCCGCCCGGAACTACCAATACAGCTCGGCTTTCAGGAGGACACTGTCAAAAGCAGCCACCGGGATCTTGTTCTCCATAAGATTCCTAAGCCAGTGATTGAGCATGATATATCATTGTTCTTCAGACACAAATTGGACATGATTCGAAAGTCTCGGTCACTACCCCCGGATTGGCCTGGTGACGGTAACTTCCAGGAACTGGTCAAAATGTCAGTCCCATTATTCATTTTTGCCGCAACAGTATGTCGTGTGTTTCAAGACCATGACCTCGATCCCGTACAAAGTCTGTGTGAGATCCTAGAATTTCAAAATGAAGAGTCAAAATTGGACGGAACTTATCTCCCGGTGCTACAGAGACTATCGACTCATAACGGGAAGCGGAAACAGATGATCGTGGATGAATTTCGCGAAGTGGTGGGCACAATCGTGATCCTCGAGTCACCCCTCTCAGTAGCCTGTCTCTCAGAGATTCTCGGTATTCCACCGAGAGTGATAAACATCCGACTGCGCCGACTGCATGCAGTGCTAAATATACCGGATAGGGATACCATGCCAGTGGGACTCTTCCACCTGTCGTTTCGGGACTTTCTTCTTGACCCGGAAACTCGGGAGAAAACAGAATTTTGGATAGACGGGGGACAGACGCACCAGCGACTTGCAAAAAGGTGCCTTGAGGTTATGCAACGCAAGCTCAGGAAGAATATATGCAGTCTGCCATACGAAGGATTCGAGCGGTATGATATCTCCGCAAACGTCATCCGTGACAATATACCGCCGGAACTCGAATACTCCTGCAGATACTGGACATTGCATCTAGCACATGGCAATAATGTATCGTCAATTTTGGAGGAGACCCATTCCTTTATCCAGGCACACTTCCTCCACTGGGCTGAAGTAATGTGTGTCCTTGGTTACGCATCTGAAATTGTGGGAAATATCGAAATGTTACGAAAGCTCACTGGGGTAAGTGTTGGAGAGAGACACCTTCTACAGTAGCTGACAAATATAGAAACAGGAAGGATCTGCAATATCCAGCTTCCTTTACGATGCCCTCCGCTTCATGTTAAAGTGTCGAAGTATAGCTGATATAGCACCACTCCAGCTGTACTGCTCAGGGCTGATTTTCGCCCCATCACAGTCAATTATCAGGAGAGCATATGAGATGCCTAGATGGATAAGCAGGCTACCAGAGGTAGAAGACACCTGGAACGCGGAACTGGAAACAATTGAGGGCCACAAACGCTTTGTTGTTCGGGCGGTAACCTTTTCAAGGGACGGCAAATGGCTGGCATCTGGCTCTGAGGATAACACTATTAAGATATGGGACGCGGCTACCAGTACTCTGCAACAGACCCTCGAAGGCCACGATGACTCGGTCATCTCAATAGCCTTTTCGCCAGATGGCCGAAAGCTAGTTTCTGGATCCTGGGACCGTTCTGTCAGAGTCTGGGACCTGACGACTAGCACGCATCAGACGTTGAAGGGTCATGAGCACTATGTATACTCGGTGTGCTTCTCACCAGACGGTTGCAGGGTGGCATCAGGCTCTTACGACCACACCGCCAAGATTTGGGATCTAACGAGCTGCACACATCAGACTTTGAGGGGGCATGAGGACTGGGTTTACTCGGTAGCCTTTTCGCCAGACGGTCAGTGTTTGGCAACCGGCTCTTGGGACAAAACCGTAAAGATTTGGAATACAGCAAGTGGAGCGTTGCAGGATACATACAAAACGGTTAGAGCGGTTAGTCACCTAGCCTTCTCTCCAGATGGACGACTAGCAGTCTCGAATGGCGCGGTCATGTTCTGGGACATAGCAACCGGGACTGTGCAGCAGACCCTTGGGGTAATGCAAGATCGCGCCGCAGCGCTGAACTTCTCACAAGATGGGCGACTCCTGGCGTGTTATTCATCGACAAGCACGAACTGCAGTGTAAAGGTGTGGGACGTGTCCACTAATACTCTACGACATATGTTGGAGGGCCATAGCGGTGAAGTTCACGGCGTGAGCATCTCACCCGATAAGCAGCGGCTGGCTTCGGGAGCCTACGATGCGACTATTAAACTCTGGGACCTGAATACCCCTCCCTGTAGGCCATCGTTTGGGGAACGGCAGTATACTGCTGAAAGCCATGGCTTGGTAAGTTCTATGGCCTTCTCCCCAGATGGAAGATGGCTAGCATCTGGCGGGAGTGGAGATACCGTCAAAATCTGGGAGCTAGAGACCAAGTTATGGGGATCGGCACACGATGCACTGCACCATACGCTCGAAGGTCATAGGCGTTCCGTCTTTTCGCTGTCGTTCTCGCCGGATGTGCGACAGTTGGCTTCTTCCTCTACCGATGGCATCATCAAGATCTGGGATCCGGTCACGGGGTCTCTGCAGCATACCCTAGAGGGACATGAACGGGGTGTTTATACAGTTATATTTTCACCAGATGGTCGATGGCTGGCGTCTGGTTCCGACGATAAAACAGTTCGACTCTGGGACCCGGCCACAGGTACCTTACTGCATATACTCAAGCACCCTTCGTGGGGCTGTAGATTGGTGGCCTTTTCTGCAGATGGACGTTGGCTAGCCACTGGGTCGGACCGCATAGTTAGGATCTGGGATCCTGCTACTGGCACCCTACAGCACACTATCGACACGCAAAAACCCTTCTCTAAGCTTGTATTCTCTAGTGATGGACAGTCTGTGGAGACTAGTCAGGGGGTATATGATCTACCGCCGTTGTACCACAGTGCTCCTCTCAAGCCCGAGTCCGGATTAGAGTTGCGCGTGGAAAATCGCGAATGGGTCATTCTACAAGGCAAGAGGATACTTTGGCTACCCACTGACTATCGTGTGAGGCACATACTCACAAGAGACGGAGTACTTGTTCTAGGACATGGGTCGAAGGGGCCCAACCGTAGATCCATCACCCTCATCAAATTCTGTCAGTGAGGTGCGGCCAAGTGGTGGGTTTGTTGGTGCTCGCTCTCTAGGTACCGCGGCTGAACCGGGCACAAATAGCAAATATAGTGGATAAGGGGGTAGATAATATACTGTGGGCGCAATTCTACTCATATGGCGCGCTGCGAGGGCATAACATTCTGCTTATGAGAGAACCCCTTGTGTGGTGGTGAGAACGAACCACCAGCAATCTAATTCAATCTATTTTGATATGAACCTACCACCAATCATGAGTTCTGTGCGGCCACGAGGGCGTCGGCCGAATCTCCACCCAACGCCGATGTGCCAATTAGGGCGCACGGGGATGAGAGTGGCTCTATCCGCCAGACTCCGGCGGGAAACCGGCCAGCCGCCCTAAAATGTCTATTATAAACATCTGATCCACCTCGACCAAACGTGCCTCTCAGAACTCACCATGGCTTGTCAAGTGCGGAACGATGTGTAAGCGCGATCGCTTTATTGGAGCGCGGATGTTGACCTAAGATCTCACCCCTGCATCGCAGGAAACCCCGTCGGAGACACGCGACAATGGCATGATTTGGGCGATACAATAACATTCTGCCCATTGTCACTGAGACAAAGAAAACAATGCCAGTTCTTCATCAGTCGCAGGTGATCGACATGATTATCATAAAAAAAATAGCCTACTTACCCTTTTGACTAGACAGGTTCCTCGCACCGCGAGGCTGGATGGTGTTGGGGCTGACAGCCTCGGATGGAGACGACGAGCTGAGGCCAAGACGATCCATCGATCCAATGAACCCCACGAGGACCCAGTACAGTGTAACCATGAACAACAATGGTCACTCTGTCTGGTCAATGCATCCGACCCCCCATCAATCTTCTGCTTCTTGCTCCTCAAATGACTACCACCACCGGTCGCAGACTAAACCAGCGCGATAGCAAACGGCTGCAACCTGGCCGTTTTTGCAACTGGTCTAGATAGATAGACCATGTGCGCTATCTTCAACACTAAATCAGACTTTAAGCCGGCTGACACCCCCACTGCTAGGCAAACTTAGTGCATTCTATTGTCGCAGTGGCTTCAGTAAACCGAGGGCACCGTTATAGGCCACGTCTCCTGAGAGGCGGAGACTGACAAGACTCTAGCCTGGGTGGAGGATATATAGTCTGGCTATCTACCCCTGTTGGTTCTTTACTCATTCTTTCCCCAAAATTCCACTAGCATATACCACACACCACAATGGGCGACGCTGCAGGACTCCCCGACTACGTTCTGGACCCCAATGCGGTCCTCAACGACACAGACGCCGCCTGGCGTCACGGTGGTCCCCCGGACTACAGCAAGACCCGGGCCTACTACGAAGAGAGTACTACACCCCTTACCAGTTCAACCACAGCCTTGTACCGATACTAACGTTCTCAATTAACAGCCAAGAAAATGACCCACGAATCCGGCAGCCTCCCCTTCCTCGTCGAGAACCTCGTCAAGAACTGGGAAATCGAAGCGTCCTTTAAGACCAACCTCGCGGACTGGCGCACGATCGACCACGAGACATACCACTTCACATTGAACGGCGGGCCCCCGCTGAGCGGCGAACACATGCTGAAAGTCGGCACGTACAACGCTCTCCTCACGCCGAGTGCGTACTACGACCCTGCCAATAATGATTTCGAGGCGAGTCACAAGTCGTTCAAGCGCATGATGCCGACGTTTGCTTGGGAGGTTCTGGAGGTATATAGTGGGCCGCCGGTTGTGGTGTTTAAGTGGAGGCATTGGGGCGTTATGGCCAGGGATTATGTTGGGTTTAATGAGTATGTTCAATACCCTCCTCCCGAACGGTGATCTATGTGGATGTGGGCTAATAATGATATAGCAAAGGAGAAAAAGTCAAGATCGCGGCGCACGGTGGACCTATCGATATTCAGGGTATTGTGATCGCCAAGGTCAATGATGCGCTCAAGCTGCAGCGTATCGATGTGTGGTTCGATCCGCTGGAGATGTTCCGCCAGATTGCCAAGGATCATGAACAGACTAAGGTGGAGGGCGAGGAGAAGACTGCTTCGGGGTGTCCGTTTGCTGGAGCGAAGGAGTAGATTGGATGTATATGTAGATTAAGGATATGTTAGGATACGAATTTCTTTACAATTTCATTGTCGTTAATCGGCTTTATAAATTGTATTCTTTTATCCCGTAGTCTGTTTCGTTTACCTTGGACATTCGCATCTCCGTATTGCCATTACCGGCCAGTCCAACGAAAATCTATCTTAGGCAGTGCTTGTTACGGATGATTGGGACTATGATGCCATATTTAGGCTATCAGCCATTCAAGATCTTGTATAGTGGTTCATTACGTATTGCATTGCAGGCATTTCACCTCATAAAGTCTAGAAGGTATCCTCACTACCCCTTCATCCTGCACATACCGCATATGACCATCTCATGCACAGCTGCCACCCACTTACAAAGTCGCCGGATTGACCTTGCAATAATCCAAATTATGAATATTGGTATTGGGATTTCCCGCCCAAGTCCTGTCCAACAATTAGCATCTCTCACACACTCTCAAATCTCCAAAAGAGAGGACACTCACGGAAACGCATGCTCCACTCCACTCCCACCAAACACCGCAAACGTAAGAATGAACACGCAAATCTGCGTGCCACCATCCAACGCCGCCGAGACAATATAATTATACTTATTAAACAGCTGGGGATGATACCGTCTGAGCCAGAACTGGGCGGCAAAGCCCAGCAGGAAGTACGACATGATGGAGGCATTAATCCCCACGAACAGCCAGCCCATGTACCAGAGGATGATGGAGGTGTTGAGGTATGAGAAAATCGGGTGCGGGTAGTATCGGTTGGCGAGCCAGAAGGGTACCGGCACGATGAAGCCGACGAGGTAGGCTATCGTGACCCATTCGTAGCGGCCGCCGATGGAGAACATGTCGTTAGCGATGCTCCAGGCTATGGCGAGACTGTTGAATTGGTTTGGGGGTGTTAGCTTGGTGGTAAATGATTGGATGGGGTAGGGGGACTTATTTGAACATTGGCGCCACTCCAGATGTTGGTGCCGTCGATGGAGATCAGGACTTCGGATTGATTTCGGACGATGCTGTTTATAGTTAGTGGGGGTAAGTCGGGTACCGGGAGGTAGGGAGCATACATTAGCATCATCACGTAGTTGAATAGAGCACCGATGATGCAGCCCATTACTTGCACGAAGAAGGTGCACTTCGGAGATAGATGCACTTGCTGCGCTAGTCGTAGATCCTTGGCCAAGACCTGTCCCTGCTGCAGCGAGTTGTAGGTGAAGCAGGTGAAGTAGAGGTCTGCACGTTAGCTGGGTTAGACATTCGAGCGAAAGTTCACTTACTAGCCAACGGCTTCCCCGGGAACATATAGCCCGCCAGCATCTGGCAGATAGGCTGAACGTTGAACTGAAACCCAGTCAAGCCGTATTGTGCACCAAAGAAGAGCATGAACACCAGCGTGAGAATGTTGCCGACGATGAATCCCCACCACGGCAGCGTAGATTTCATCGCATACAAGCAACCTAAGCCAACAGCAAAGCTAGCAATCAGGACAGCACCCCACCACCACAGAGGAGTATCCTGGTAGAGATTGCGCAGCATAAGACGGTAGTGTGGATCGAGTGTTTCATCGTTGACGCGTCGTGCGAGACGTTCCTCGGGGGTTTCCTGGTTTTTCCAGAACTTGTAGGTCTCCAGCTTCAGCCATTTCTTGAGTTTGCTAGGGGCAGCCCACGCCCAACCAATCTTAATATCGTCGAAATCCCACAGCAGCATGTGGGTCAGTGTGGCGGTCACTCCCATGTTGGAGGTGATGAGGTATACCACGTATGTTCCAGTCAGCCAGGGCAGACCCTGCTCTTTGAGGGCCGCAGGGTCGACAATGTATTCGGAATTGAGGATCAGAGTCTGGTTGTACTCATTGTAGTAGGTGGAGTTGGAGTCGCCGTAATAGAGCAACTGGGACAAGAACGGGAAGTCTTGAGAACGCCAGATATTGCCATAGTAGACGGCCATGAAGAGGATGATGCAGCCCAGGTATCCGATGAAATTGTTGGTCATAGCGTACAGCGGATACCACAGTGGCGAACCCAGCGAGGCGATGTAGTTCCAATCGAAGGAGAGGGAGAGAAATCCGAGTCCTTCGTTTCCGGAAGCACCGCCGAACAGGTTGGTGAAGACCAGACTGTGTTGATCGGCCAAGCAGAAGATTGAGAAACCTTCCAGAAGGGGAAAGATGTACTCGGGGATGATGGTCCAGAAGAAGAGGATGCAGAAGAAGATGTAGAAGATCTTCAACCGTGCCTTAGACTGCGCCTTGTCTTTGTGCAATGACTCCAGCAGACTGCTGATGGGTAGGGTCATGGGCCAGATCATCTTGGTTGGCCGCACGATGACATCGCGCAGCAGACCGGCGATACCGAAACCAATCAGCTGAGATGACAGCACGATGAAGACGGCAGCAGCGTGGTTGGGATATCCACCGTAGAAGAGTTGCTGGGCTGACAAAGCCTCGGTGGCCAGCGCGGACTGTGTAGCGGCGGAGGACATGAGGGAAATGGCGGCATGTTCTTTGGCATTGAAAGGGCCCGGGTTGAGTAACTTTCCGATGACACCACGACGAGGGATCACATATGCCATGAGCTCTCCCAAGATATAGGCAATGACTGTGAGGAACACCTGCGAGACGTAGATGGTCTGTGGCTTGAAGTAGAAGATCTCCTGGAGCACACCGCCGAAGATGGACAGCCCGGCACCTACAGGAGCTTAGCAATTAAAACACGTCGTAGCGGAGACAATATTACCCAAGAAGATCATGCGAAAGCTCCACGGGTTCAGGGATGGATCATCCTCGACTTTGATGATATGGGTGACAAGATCTTGCGCCGTGCTCACCACCTGGTCGCTATCATAGTCATCATCCTCACCGATGCGCACCGTCTGCCCCTTTTCGAGCACTTGAGGCTCTAAGGCAGGAGAGTCCTGACTCGACTTCTCATTGTAGCTCGGTATCTCCTGCTCGGGAGACACACTGGCCGACTTGGTCTCCATGATCGATGAATGAGGTCGGACTTGACAGTATTCCCGCGACGCTGCAGGAGGGGTTGCCTGCATTATATACGAGGCCAGCCCAGGAAAAAGCCTCACTGGTAGAAGCAGCAGCAGGAGCACATGGTGGTTGCCACATGGGACTCACGATAAGAGCTGCAAAGCAGAGTGGCTGTCGCTCTGCACAGGGTCTCTCTGCACAAGGTCAAGCACTCAACCCTGCAGGCTAAGCATTTTTAGCGTAGGACGCGATAAGGCAGGATCTGAAAACGCTGAGATAGTGTGTAAAGCTGATTGTATCCGACTGTCTGAAGATGCAATCCGAACGAGTTCATTGGACTCGAGATAAGGGCATGGTAGTTCGGTTGGCATCGCTTCACGTTGGTTCAATAATAAACCACTGGAAGGCCGGCATCCCAGAACCCTGGCCCACTAGTATACGAGCCTTATCTGTCATTTGTGGAATTGAATATCTGTAAGACATGCAGATGCCGATAAGGCGATTGTCCAGCCATTGCACGGTCGGCTTTCACTGAGGGGATATGTCTGCACCGATGCGAGCCGACAGAGGACCATGGAGAGGTGGCATTGGCTGTGGGAGAAATATCAGCTCAACGACCCAATGAATATAACTACACACTATACGCAATGAAAGGTTCTTCTTACACATATCCCTCTCCTATTCCTCAGCTTGTCTCCCTCCGTCTCTGTCTCTTTTTCTCAGTCTTTCTCTTCTGTCTGTGTCGGCACTAACCCGAATGGGCGGGTATCGGCAGTCCGACGGATCTCCGGGGGCCGCACGTCCAGTGCCAATCACTACTCGACTGAGCAGAAGAGTGAGGAGTGGGCAGTGGTGTCACCGACCATAAAAATGCTTGCTTTGCCCATCCAGCCATCACTCGTCCAGTCCGCTCCAGTTGTACCAGTCTCGCCCCCAAGGCCGCGCATCTGAAACCAACCGGTTGGATGAAATCACCCGTCGGGTGGCACCCGAGCGGCCACTGGCTGGGATCATCGCCCGCAACGCGTCAACAGCAATCAAACCGAAGGATGCGAGATTATGCAGCGGGCGCTTCCTTTCCATTTTTCCGTTCCTGACACTGTCTCTAATCCTACTGTAACATTAATGTTGTGATTATTTTTATTCTGGGTGATGTGTCCACTGCACGGCACGTGGAATGAGAAATTCCTCCCTCGGGACGAGTAACCATGGCGCAGTTGGGGTTTGTGTGTGTCGGCTGTCCGAAAATCGCCCTAAACTCCGAGGCACGCACCATTGCCAATTAATTCCCTTCCGATTGATTTCTGCCTGTCCCTACGACCCTTTTGACCCTTGGTGACCCTTTGACCCTGGATTCAGGGGCTTGGTGGACTCACAGCGATGGGGATAGGGACTTTTGACCCTGTTGACCCTGTGACCCTCCCATTTTCCCTGGCCTAAGTTCGAAGTAGTCGTAATTATAGTAAAAACTCTTGCGTGGACTGGGGCGAAAGGGGAACAGAACTTATCCATGTCCGAGCAGCGATCGGCCAGTCACCAAGCCGGCTGGATCCGAGACCCGCTGCGTGGGAACTCCCAAGAGTCGTTAAGCAAAGCCAAGAGATCAGCCAAGATGTCGCTCACGAGCCTAATTGCTGGATTCCATATCGCTGACGTTCTTTGTATTACCGCGTAAGATTTTATCATTATTATCATCATCGTCATTTCTGGGGCTGTCAGCTAGTAGCTAGTCTCAAAGTACTAAAATTACTACTCAATCAGAGAGACTGGCTGGCTTCCCCAATGGTAGCGCCGTTCCATCAGGCCCAGTCTCTCTGCCCATCCTGACACAACCTTCAGGGGGGCCAATGGGCTTTTTCCGTAGGCAGCAGGCAAATGCGGCCCTAACAACTAACAACTAATAAGAGTCCAGACTAGCAAAGGTTCGCCTCGCCGGTCTCCATCTCTTCCTTCTTAGTCCTCCCATTTCCTCCCTCCCACTTGGTCTCTCGCTCCAGATTCTCTTTCTCTTCTTCTTTCATCCATCCATCTTGTATCCTTTTGCTTAGCCTTTTTGTTTGGTTTTCTTCCTCTCGTTAACCACCACATTCGCTCTATCTTAATACAACCACCACACTCGTTCTATAGCATCGTCTTCTTTCGTTCCCCTCACTATGAAGCTCGCCGTCTCTGCTGTAGCGGCGGCTGCTCTCGTCGACGTGGCTGTCGCCTCTGCCCCAGCCATCGTCATTAAGGTAGCCACCATTACCAATCCATCAATTCAACCCGCTGACCGTATCTAGGGCTCCAAATTCTTCTACGAAAACAACGGCACGGAATTGTATGCTACCATCTTCTTTCTACCCTCCATCACCACCTGCTAACCTGCCTCAGCTTCATCCGTGGTGTGGCCTACCAGCGTAAGCAGCAACCTAACATGCCCATTGGGCCTGTTGCCTCAGACTAATAATACAACAGCCCCCTATGATGACGACGGCACGACGACCTCCGCTGGCACGGTCGATTTCGTCGATCCCCTGGCCAACGAGACCATCTGCAAGCGGGATCTGCCCTACCTGCAGGAACTGAACACCAACGTGGTGCGTGTCTACGACGTCGACCCAGACGCGGACCACACCACCTGTATGAACCTGTTCGCCGACGCAGGTATCTACGTGCTGGCGGATCTGTCCTCCGCCGACTACTCCATCGACAGCAGCGACCCGGAGTGGACCATTGACCTGTACAACTACTACGCCAGCGTGGTCGACTCGCTGGCCAACTACACCAACACTCTGGGCTTCTTCGCGGGTAACGAGAACTCCAACAGTGTCAACACCACCGGTGCCAGCGCCTACGTCAAGGCAGCTGTGCGTGACATGAAGGCCTACATCAAGTCCAAGAACTACCGCTCCATCGGTGTCGGTTACTCTGCCGCCGATGTCTCCGAGATCCGTACCGACCTCGTCGACTACTTCAACTGCGGTGACTCGGACGAATCCGTCGACTTCTTCGGTGACAATGTCTACGAGTGGTGCGGTGACTCCAGCTACACTGAGTCCGGCTACAACGTCATGACCGAGGACCTGAGCAACTACTCCGTCCCTTACTTCTTCTCCGAGTACGGTTGTATCACCGTCCAGCCCCGTTCCTTCAGCAACGTCCCCGTCATGTACGGCCCTAAGATGGATGACTGGCTCGCCGGAGGTATCGTCTACGAGTACTTCCAGGATGCCAACGACTACGGTATGCCCAGCATTCTCCCTCCCTCCTACTAACGAAACCTACTTCAAGACATGTACATGGCTAACACCATCCAGGTTTGGTCACCATCTCCGACGGCTCCGTCAGCACCCTGACCGGCTTCTCCTCGTACTCGAAGGAAATCAACAGCGTCAGCCCCACCGGCACCAACAGCGCCAGCTACACGCCCACCAACACCGTCGCCCGGTCGTGCCCGACCGTCGGCTCTAGCTGGGAAGCCGCCAGCGCATTGCCCCCGGCGCCCAACTCGGAACTCTGCTCCTGCATGGAAGAGACGCTCTCGTG
Source organism: Aspergillus luchuensis (assembly GCF_016861625.1). Classification (NCBI taxonomy): domain Eukaryota; kingdom Fungi; phylum Ascomycota; class Eurotiomycetes; order Eurotiales; family Aspergillaceae; genus Aspergillus; species Aspergillus luchuensis. The sequence goes on from NC_054852.1 coordinate 166,219, forward strand.
CGTGGTGAAGGACAGCGTGTCGAGCAAGAAGTACGCCGACCTGTACAGCACCGTCTGCGGCTACGGCGTGTGCGAGGGCATCACCGGTAACGCCACCACGGGCAAGTACGGCGCCTACAGCATGTGCACGACCAAGCAGATGCTCAACTGGGCCTTGAACGCCTACTACGAGGAGCAGAAGGAGAAGGGTAACGGTGCCTCTGCTTGTGACTTTGCTGGCTCGGCTACTACTACCTCTACTACTTCTCCTACTGGTACTTGCTCTTCCTTGCTCAAGGCCGTTGGCACAGCTGGTACGGGTACCGTGTCGTTGTCTGCTGCTGCTGGTACGAGCACTGGTGACTCCGGTAGCAGTGGTTCGGAGAGTAGCTCTGCTGGTGTGCCGGGTTACATGAGCTACACTGCTACGCTTGGGTTGGGTCAGTTGGTGGTGTTTGTTGCTGTGGGTGTGTTGTCTGGTACCGGAATGATTCTTTTGTAGATTGTTAGTGTCTAGGTTTCCTTGTGTTATAGTGAAGATGATTGAGAGGTTGTAGGAAGGTGGGATTGATGTATTAGTGTCGGTCAATTTATATATATTAGGATTTGTTTTCATTGTTATCTGGTAGGATGTGTGTATAAACCAGGTTGATTCTGTGGGATATAAGACATCCCCAGAATAATAATGGAGAGTAACCGACCACCTCACCGGGACAAGGTGGAAAAAGAAATAATCAAGGAGGGAGGGGGCACCCACTTCAATAGTGCCTCACTAGTCGCTCGTCAGGCCGTGACATTACTCGCTAAATTGGGGTGGGGAGGGCAAGCGGGTTTTTCATCTCGTCCAATGTGAAGAGTGCTGTACGGTAGATGGGGGAGACTATTGGGGCTAGAAAGCTTGTGTTGTGGTGGATTCCTTGTTAGTTGGCTACATTGTGGGTTGGTTCTGAGCTGGTTGGGTGGTGGCGGGTGACCTTGAGTAACACGTCAACCTGCGGGCAGAGGTAGTATTATAGGGATCAAAGAAGCTAAGTAGTAGGATTGAAATGGATTTATTGTGGATTTTCAGAATCATGGGAGCTAATCGATGCGTTATAGTAATGTGACTTGTACAAATATATTATGAAGTCGAAATGCCCTACTTGTTGGATTGAACATGATGACGGATATTATCTTGCATAGCCACTGCAATAATGGTCCTGGAAGATAGCTAATTACCCCTTATATCATTGTAGGTAAAAGAACACACTAGGTGTTACAGAATGGATATACCAGTCAAACATGACAGCTCATTTCCCAATCCCACTGAGACACTGAAGAAATCCCGAGATCCACAACCCAAACGGGAGCACGGCTCGGAGTATCTGATTGGCAACCCAGTGCTTTATTTAGAATCTTCCATCACGTGCATATCCGATGGAAACTCTCGCTCCGTCATTGCCGATTCCTTGCAGATCGCAAAGATACTTTCTTTTTATGCCGGATGCGGGCTATTCAAGCCAGTGACTCGTTCGAAGGCGGGATCATCCTTGCGCAGAGATCGGGTGGCGTCGAAAACACCTTGTCGAACGGCCACATCGGACGACTTATGCGATGGTGTCCCAGACGCTCCAAATCCTGGTCCACTCCCCCTGGAGTCAACGCTAGTAACCAGTCGGCCGCCATGTCGAATAGCTCTGGCTCCAGATAGCCTATCTTGACGATGACAATATCAGCTGAACGCGGCTTAAGGTTCAAGTCGGTAAAGTCATGCTCGTGGTGATACGGCTTGCGAAGTTGTGTCAGAATCACAAAGACTGAGCCAACTTGTAAAATTGCCTCGACTACTGCGTCTTTATCGCCGTGCTTAATTGAGTGAACTCGTCCAGTCATGGTCAGAGGGCCTGCATGAGTATAATCCACCTCAGCCCCCGCCGTGACGGTAACTGTTGCGTCAACCCCTGCCTTTACTATCGTCTGTATCGCTTGTGGTCCGGGCAGACTGGCGTAGATGACAGTTGGACCTGACTCCTGTTTAAACTCAGGTCGCGCAAGCAGCTCTGTAAGCCCCCAGGTGACGTCTCCAGACCCCCCAGCGGTTGGGTTGTCTCCCGAGTCCGAGATGAAGAACGGTCGCTTCGAGGAGTGCAATGCGGCATCGATGCACTCTCTATATGATCCTGTCGGACCAACAAAGTGGAATTCTGCATGAACCTCCCAAAACTTTCTTGCCAGACGCTCCGCCCCTGCGGCGACAGCTTCCTCGCACGTCCCGGTCACCATCACCACGGCGCAATTACGCGGCTCGTCAGCCCAGGCGTACCCGACCCAGATTGCTGCATCAATGATACCCGGTAACGATTCAACCTTGGGCACCAGCTCATAGAGGCTCTTAGCAGGTTCCACTCTTGTGGATGTCTGTTCGCCCGGTAACAAGATAGGAAGAGTTATCCACGCCTTGAATGGTCGGTACATCCGACCTTCCTCCTGACGCGAGAGTAAATCAACCAAATTCCGACACGCACGCTCCTTCGTCTCCGTCTCATCCTCATGAGGTGCCATGCGATAACACGTAATCAAATCCGTCTGATGCGCTAGATCACGCGAGACATTGCCATGAAGGTCCATTGACGCTGAAACAATAACATCTGGTCCTATTACCCGTCGGATCCTTTGCAACAGCTCATACTCTGCGTCGTCGAGACCTTCCACACACATAGCGCCATGTATATCGAACCATAGTCCGTCCAGCGGTGTTGACTTGACAATGTCGGTTAATCGGGTTATGATTTCGTTGACCAGCTCTTCGAACGATTCCCGGACTACGATTCCGCCGGGTAGTGCGTGTCCGATAAGTGCCCCTCGCCAGTCTGCTGCATCTCCAAGCTCTGTACCGGGTTGGAGAAAGGGATATTCGTCGATGATTTCATGGGCGCGGCGGGGATGGAATGCGGGGGCGAGTGTGCGGGCGCGGGTGAACATGGAGGTTTCGCAGGCTAGGCCGGCGATGGCGATTACGGGGCGGGGAGGCATAGTGAGTAGTCGTGAGATCCACGTCTAAAGCATTTGCTCGTAAGAGAGAAAGAGTGGGATTTGGGAAGGGAATAATGAAGCTGGTGTTACGGCAGGGATGGAATGCGGGGATGGCCGATCGCTCTTATCACGGGCTTCCCCGCTTATCGCAGGATGCTTTACTTTGTACCACTGTAGATATCAGTGTGGTTGAATGTCAACTTTTCTATTCTAAAGAACTATCCTAATATTGACCCGGAGTTCGTTCTGAATGCTTTGATATACCCACCCCAAGAAACTATAACCAATCTCTTACCAATGCCATCATGCTTCCTAACTAGCGTTTTAGGGTATACCATCTGCTGGGTGCAGAGGCCTATCGCTATACCATCTATACTTACCCCGTTCCTCCACCGTAGGTAATAACAGCTCTGCAGTCTGCAGCGTGTAAGCTCCATAGGATATACCCAGGAGCAATTCCAGTTCACTCCCCGACCAAGTGAATATTTGGCCGGGGAGAGCACTCGTTAGGGTTGCTCCGGCATGTTTCCCATCGAGCCCAACGTCAAGTTCTTACGGTCTCTGCGACGAAAGAAGACTCGTTTGGCCCACTTCCATGATTCAACACCCATAAAGAAAAGAACCGCCTCGACACCCACAATACCCCACTCCCATGTGATGGGTTTGTGCTTGAACACGACGTCGTTCAGTCGAGGGATATAAAGAATGGGGAACATGGTGATCCACCCAGCCATGATAGACCAGAAGAGAAACTTGTTCCGCCAAACATCATACATCCACTGAGTGAAGTACCTCTTGGATTCAGGCTGCATGCGGAAGAATGACCGTCGCATATCGATCATCTCCCACGCCAGGAAGAGCGCGAACCACGTCAAACAAACGAACGTCGTAGCACGGGCTTTGAAAACCAGTTCACAATCTTGGATCTGGTCCGACCACTCCTGGTTGCACCCACGGGCTAGATTGCCGTCACCGAATCCCCACATGCGGACAGAGAATGCTGCCAGACACAGCGCCGCGGTCCAAATACCATACACTAGAATGTCGATAATCACTTCCCACGTGAAGATACCTTGCTTGCTCTGAGGAGGACGGTCCATAATATCAGGGGCGGCTACCTCCATTCCCAGGCCCATATCGGGCATACCTGAAGTGATCATAATGATCCAGAGAATTTCAACAGGAGCCAAGGGGAAGACAGATTGATTATCGGCATCCTTGAACGCCAGTCCGATGAGAAGGGTACAGGCTTGAGCGATGTTTTCAGCCAGCAAGTGCAACACAAATTTCTGGATATTGTCAAAGATACGACGACCTTCTTCAACGGCGTTGAGGATAGAGGCAAAGTTGTCATCTGTGAGAATGATGTCCGACGCATCTTTGGCCACGTCCGATCCCGCTTGTCCCATGGCGATACCTACGTCGGCATGTTTAAGTGAGGGCGAGTCATTCACACCATCGCCGGTCATGGCTGCGAAACGATTGCGGCGATGGAGAGCACTGATCATGCGCACCTTGGTCTGAGGTGCGCAGCGAGCAATGACCAGAGGAAGAGTCGGCAACGCGTCAATCTGCTCATCTGAAAGCTTGTCGAACTGACCTGCTGTCATAACCATCGCGTCCGCCACGTCCGCAGCTACGGTGCTGAAATCAGAAGGAAGGATCCCCACTTGTTGAGCGATTGCTTTTGCAGTACCTGGATGATCGCCAGTGACCATGTGGACGACTATACCGGCGCGATAGCAGGCCTGGATTGAGCCGGCCGTCTCGGGTCGTGGAGGATCGTACAACCCGATCAGGCCTAGAAAACACAAGTCCTTCTCAATAGTATCACGTTCCAGGTCGGAGCCCTCTAGTACTCGTGCCTGTTCAGTGTACGGACGTTGAGCTAGTGCTAGTACTCGCAGTCCGAGCTTGGCCAGCTCCTCCATATTTTGGAAGATCAAGTTGCGATGTTCGTTGGTCAGAGGCACCGGTGTGGAGGAACCTTGATCCCAAACGACGGACGTGCATGAGTCGACAATCCTCTCAACAGCGCCTTTGGTGAAGACCATGGTGGCGTTGTCTTGATCATCCTTTGATCCGATTTTGCTGAAAATGACTGACATTTTCTTTACTGTAGAATCAAAGGGAAATTCAGCCTTCTGATGCCACAACGCGCCTTGTCCTTTGATCCAACGGTCACGGTTCCAATTGAATCTGGATGCGAACACCTGAATGGCAATCTCCGTGGGTTCGCCTCGTGCGTTCCATTCACCGTTCTCGGATTCAAAGACGTGAGAAAGGTTCGCCATCGATGCGACATTGAGAAAATCCTGCAGTTGCTGGTTGTCTGAGACTAGATCTTCAATATTCGCTCCCGGAAGACCTTCATCCTCTTCACCAAATTGTAAAGGAGATACGGGCGCAAAGCTCAAATCGCCAATGGTAGGGTTGAATGGCTCGTTGGATGCGCCAACAGAATATGTTCCACGAGATGGGATCCATGCCTTTTTGACAACCATCTTCCCCTGAGTCAACGTACCAGTCTTATCCGAGCAGATATCAGTAACAGCACCGAGGGCCTCCAGCGAGTCGAGTTTGCGAACGATGACATTCCGCTCCACCATACGCTTGGTGCCGACTGCCATGGTGATGGTGAGTACAACCACCAAGCACGCCGGAATCATACTGATACCGGTCGCAACCGCGTACATGATGACTTCGTTGTTACTGCTGAAATAGTTTGCGGCCATGCAAACAATGGCAAACACAACAGCGACACCAAACAACAAACAAGCTAGCTTCGACAACTTCCTTTGCAGGGGCGTCCCGATATTGACGCCAAGGAAGCGACCGACGGCATCCGTTCCCGTGAGAGTCCATGCCTCGAGATACCAGCGTTTCTTGGTTTCTCCGTCAGGGCCACGCTTGACGGGACGACGTTTGGTGTTGCTATTGCGCAAGGCGAGGGCGATAGAACCAATCTCAGTGGACATGCCTGTGCCAATGACCACACCACGAGCACGGCCGCGGGTAACGGTGCTCGAGCTGTACGCGATGTTAAGACGGTCGCCCGGGCCTGTATCTTCCTTGAAAGTGGAATCACATTCTTTCTGAACAGGGAGTGATTCGCCAGTCAGGAGGGCCTCATCGGTCTCGAAATTGACGGCTTCAACTAGGCTGTTCAGAGACGAATTAGTATCGTTGCAGTCCAGGCTATCTCACATAATGAAAGAAGACCAACCGTATATCCGCGGGAACAGTATCTCCAGTCCTCAACTCCACCATGTCACCCGGAACAATCTCCTGCGATGGAATCGAAAAGGTCTGCCCCCCTCGTGAGACTGTACCGGTCGGCGACGAGAGTGAGTGAAGCGATTCCATAGTCTTTTCCGCGGCGTACTCTTGAAAGAACCCGACGACGATATTGAGGACAATGACAGCACAGATCACACCACCCTCGATCCACGACTGAATCCCGAAACTGACCGCCATGGCCAGAATCAACACCTGCAGCAAAGAATTGGATCAGATATCGGAATCTCAGACGTATTTCATGCCACAAAATGGAGAGTGGGCCGCTTAACTAGCATCATGGCGTTCGCCACCTGGCGAAGGAGGATCTTTGCAATGGAAACACTTTCGCCTTCATCCAGCTTATTGGGGCCGTACTGGTCCAGACGACGACGAGCTTCTTCCGGAGACAAGCCATCGTCGAGAGCTGTACCCAATTCCTTGATGACAGTCTCATAAGTCAGAGCGTGGGCTGGTCCACTCAATGGACCTGGGATGGCCCCGGGGCCCCGGTCGGAAGTGGAATGTTGCTTCTCGGCTGGCATTAGAGATGGCAGGTATGCTGTACTCAGCAGGTTACACGGATCAAGTGCGTATGGCAAAGCTCAGCGGGATACCCTTCCGCGCGGGGAAGAGGCTATTTAAGAGATTGGGAACGACCTCGTGTAAGTCTCTGGATCTGGGTGCCCCAGACTCATCCTTGCCCCCAGCTCCCCAGTAAATTCATCTATTGCCCCGTAGGGTTGGCGGAAAGTTTAACAGGAGGGGCAGGCATTGGCGCCGAGACTGTGCCAGCATCCCGCTCCGCAGAACTCGGCTGCTGTACTTTGGGTGACCCAACAGAATAAACTCTGCCAAGCCTCCAGAATCCCAAAATGCAGATTTGGCTAATGGACATTGAGTACGAATTTTGACGTGTAGTCGGTGCCTCGCCGCACGGATTTTACTCCTAATCGAATTAATCCATTCGAGGTGGACACCACTTTTTGCAGGCAATCATGGTAGTGTGAAGGATGAGCAAGATCTGGTCAAACAACCCAGAAAAAGGAAGGTGAGCACACATTACCAACAGTAATCTGGCCAAGAAAGTCTGCTTGGAAAATGTTAGCCAATGCCAATCTGGCCCAGGAGAAGACGAAAGGTAATTATAAATAGATAGGGCATCTTCACAGCTGTCCAGGTACTATTACCAAATCCGAGTGCATATGATCCTGGGCAGGACTGGGGACTGGGGAGCATCGATGGCGGAGATTGGGTGCCCGGCGGAAATCTATCCACCCTTGGCACCTGGGCGGATGTCTAGACACCTTGGCAACTTGGGGTTGTGGATTCCGCCCACATTCCCTGGTGTTGCATGTGAAATATTCTCTTGAGAAGTCTGTCAGCGGACATAGTAATCAATTGTGTGAATGAAAGATAATTAGTATATAGAACGACGAGTTGCCGATCGATCGATCATGATGCACAACCTAAGAAAAATATATCACTACCCTTTTCAGTTCATGAGGGGGAGGGATATGGATTGAATAAGATTACCATCATTAGTAACAATGCAATTTAAATAAGACGGAATACATAAATGCGATCAGAAGTCCTGATATCTCTAATCTTCTATACCCTGGTTTCTATATCCTCTAATTCTTGCTTAATGGTGTGAAAGACCCCATAATCACGGCATTTGCCCTCCAAAGCCTCCGTGACCTGTTTGCTGAAGTTTTCTCCGCATGATAGGCGCTACCAGCACATCGCATCAATCCACCGTCAATAACTGCTCGCAGAACCCCCCGAATCCGCGCGCCCGATCGTGAATGTGGATCTCCAGGATCCAGTGCCGCATGTGCCCATCGCGACCGGGAACCATCATCTTATCCCCATTCCCTTGTGCGATATACAAACTGATTTTATCATTCGGAATTCTCTCATGCGGAAAAGAACCCACCAGGTGACCTGCGATGGGAGCACCGAAATCCCATCCCGCTTGTTGAACCTCCTGGCAGGCGATGGCGTACAATTCTTCCGCCGTCATATCTGGGTTCTCTCGAAACCGTCGCTTGACCGTGTGCCATATGGGGTCCAGCGCATCGCGTAGTTTCAGCTTCGCCGGGTCATCTCCCAAAACATATGTGCGCCCGAAGTCCGCTTCCCATTCTTCGAAGACTGGGCCGAGGTCCACCACCAGGATATCGTCGGGCTGAATGATGCGATCGGGCGGGTTCTCGGCAAAGGGACTCAGGGTGTTTGGTCCACTGCGAACCACTCGTTTATGCCAGTGAGTACGGACTCCATGGCGTTTAGCTCCCAGCTCGTGGATCTCAGTGCTGAGTGTCTTTTCACTCACGCCCGGTCGAATCAGGTCTCGTTCGATTTCCTCAAATAGTTGCACCGCTTTGTTTTGCGCGTCGAGAAGGTAGGCAGCGCGGTCGCTTTCAATTGATGTTGACATTTTAAATAGCAATAGCGACAACGAAGTCCCAGGCCAGGAAACTAAGTTGGGAAGGGAAGTTTTTTGAGAAATGCGATGACTCCCAGAAGATGTGGGGGTGCGGGACAGACAAGGATGACAAATGGAGCTAAGCTCACTCGGTCGCATTGCGTCGAAGCGGGGTTGACATCTCCATAGGTGGGGGGCTGATTTGGAGAATATCATCACAACCACAATCTACAGTATTAGAGTCTATATTGCAGCAATATGGACACTGCTGTCGCTGCTGACATCCCACTTACCCAAACATTTCACTACCATTCCACTACTCACGAATACGCTGTGCGTTGGACCGCATTAGGTGATGCTTCCGGGCCACCTTTGATCTTCGTGCATGGCACCCCGTGGTCTTCGCGGGTTTGGCATGTCTTTGCTCGTTCCCTGGCTAGATATTTCCATGTCTATCTCTTTGACAACCCGGGGTTTGGCGATAGTCCACTGGGTATCCCTCTCTCAGGGAAAGAGGCACTAATCAGTAACGAAGTCGCCCTAGATGGAGACCTCGCTCAGCAGTCGGAAGTGTTTGCTGCTCTTTACAAAACCTGGTCCAAGGATTGGCCTCGGGTTTATGATAAGGCACATGTTGTCGCACACGATCATGGGGGACTGATGAGTTTACGGGCGCACCTTATCCATTCTTGCGCATTTGCCAGTTTGTGTCTGATCAATGTGGTTGCTTTGGGGCCATTCGGGCAACCTTTGTTCAAATCAGTGGCGGAAAATGAAGAGGCCTTTACCAGTTTGACCGGTCCGATGTTCGAAGGAATGGTCGAGGCATATATCCGGAATGCAGCATTTACAGAGTTGAGCAAGGAAACGATGGACATGTTGAAGCGCCCGTGGATCATCAACGAGGAAGGCCGGAAAGGCTTCATTAGACAAATGGCGCAAGCCAACAGTCGCAGTACAGAGGCAGTCGAGGGGAGATACTCCGAAGTGGGCCAGGTGATGCCAGTCAGAATTATCTGGGGGACAGAAGACCAATGGATCCCGGTGGAGACGGCAGAGAGACTGAGAACGAAGTTGAATGCCAGAGAGGTGGTGCTCATCGAAGGAGCCGGTCATCTCGTCATGTATGATCAGGAGGGGAGATTAGGAGTGGAATTGGGATGGTGGTTGAGTAAAGTCAGCCACGACCGGGAGTAAGGAGGTATATACTTCACTTGTACAGAGTACAATTAGTTATGTACTACTCGAAATAATGCCTGATGTAAATACAACGGCTGGTGTTCAGCAAACACAACAAACACTAGCCCATCATGTGATGTGATCGCCAGCTGCTGGGCATCTCCACTTGGTCTCCCCCACTCTTTCTGAGAATCCACGGCTCCTCAAGCGTCCGCTCTATTTACTATATGCGGACGGGCCAACGGTCCGGATAGCAGCCATGTCAACAGAGCCCCTCTTACCATCTTATGCCTCTGCTACTCAGCATGATGCCAGTCCCCATGTCAGGCGCCATTCTGCCCGTCGACGGACCTCCCTCGTCATTCCAGCGGCTCCCGTCATCCAAACCTTGAGTGGGCTCACATTCATGACAACGGCGATCATCTCCACCGTCTGGGCTTACCGAAGCTATGTACCTCCCCCAGAGCTGGTATGTTTGTCGCCCCATTGATATGAAAATGTCTAAACAACTTCATCAAGTCCCCAGCAGAGCCGCCTTCGTTACTCCCATATTTCGCATCGCTGTGCCTTACCATTTCGCTCGGCTTCTGGGTCGGATATTTACTGTTCATCCTATATGATGGAGCCGGCGGGCCAAGAATGCAACGAAAAGTCGTCATCGGGGCTTCCACCGTGGGAAAGTTGGTTCTAGCGGGGGCTCATATAGGGGTTTGGCTAGGGTACAAATATCTGCTCACCGGCTCGAAGCAGCCCAGCTGGGCACTGATGTTTCTAGCAACACAGGCTTGGTGGGATGTTCTGCTGTTGGTGGTTTATTCATGTCTCAGAGCCCCAGTGGAACCACGAGTACGATGGTGAGGTGGACGCCGCTGTTTCATCATCCTGGCTGCTATTAATATAGTTTCCTGATTTCTGTACGCATCCTTCATCCTTGAGCGGCGAGTATGTTAACTATCTTCAGACGGTCGTAGATCAATGGTGCGTTCTCCCCAGACAGTGAATGGTTTTGACAGGGCTCTTCGGCTACAGCCCTCTAGAAGACACGATAACCTTTCCATGCTAGCTTGTTATTGAGTATTTACGAATTTCGATTGCCTTCCAAGATTGGCCATAATTGCACTCCAAGATTCTCTTATCGCTAAGTAGACGACTAACCGCATAGCCATGCCGGTTTGGGTAAGGGCGCAGTGCGGCCAGAGCCGGCGGTTTCCCGAACGGGTGCCCGATACCCTTCTGGTCCATCTCTTAAGGAGCAGGCACTTGATCTCAACAACTACCTGTATGGTTACTGCTTTGCGGATTCCAAGCTGCGTGGTGTGATTTACCATAACCTTTACAAGTAAGCTCTTCTTACCACTGCATTCTATCATTTCCATACTGAACCTGGATTTTAGTGACGTGCCTGAATATGCAAGCTATACTTGAAGCAGTCCCTTCGCGTTATCGAGGCCCTGGTGGAGCGGTCGCCATCATCAAGGATGGTGAACTGGCTGGAAAGTATACCTGGGGTTATGCGGATTTGCGAAAACGGATCCCCATGACTGCTTCAACACTGATGCCAATCTGCTCGATTACGAAGCAGATGTTGTGTTTGATCCTCAAGGGTCTGGAGCGCAACCCCACACCAGCCATGGTGGAGCGAGGCGATATACCTCAGCAACTGTCGGATGCTTTTCGCCAGTTGGTCTCTCCCGAGCTCATCGACAACAACGGTCTCCGAATCGACCACCTCTGTAACAATCAATCGGGCATCCGAGACTATTGGGCCATGTCGATGTTCTGGGGCACACAACCGGAAGGGGGGTTCACTCTCGCGGAAGACGCCAAGAAAGCGCTTGACCGGACTAAGTCCCTCCATTTCCAACCAGGCACACAATTCTCCTACTGTAACCTCAACTTTCATATCCTTGCTCGCATTGTCGAGCACGTTAGTGGAACATCTCTCGGCGAACTGCTCTCGGAACGACTCTTTTTGCCTGCTGGGATGAAAACTGCAACCCTCTGCGCAGACAACGCCGAGTTGCCTCTGCCATGCGTCGGGTACGAAGGCAATGAATCTTTTGGCTATATACCGGCCGTCAACCGAACTCAATGGTCCGGTGACGCCGGCGTCGTGGCCAGCCTGGAGGATATGATCGCGTACGAATGTTATCTGGACAAGGCATGGGCCGATCAGGAGAGTGTGTATCGAGAGATCGCGAAAGAGCCGTTATTCGATGACGGTACACCAGCTGGGTATGGATATGGCTTGGAACATATAAAGTATGGGCAGACTGCGACAATCGGCCATGGCGGGGCCATTCGTGGATATCGCCTGCACCGGACCCAAGCACCAACAGAACGAGTTGCCGTTGTGGCTATGCTGAATCACGAAATAGATGCCGCAGAGGTAGCTGGGCATATCCTTCAGCAAGCTCTTAGTCTCCCTACACAGCATGGGCTGCCTTCCATGCCGGCCCCAAACTGGGCGGGAATTTACTTTGATCCGGACGCACAATTGGTGGTTGAAGTTCGCCTTGGGGGACCAGGAGAAGTCATCGTTACGTATACGGGTGATGATGAGACACTGAAGCTCACTGAGGAATTTGAAGCACAGTCGGACCTGGCAACTGCTACGCTGTGTTCCGATATCCTCATAATCCACCGTAAATACGAAAACCGTAATATCCAGGCGAAACGGATTATTGCTGGTCAACAGGCGCCCAAGGGCGACTATGTCGGCCGATACCATTGTACGGAAATGGACTCCATCTTTCTATGCAGCGGAGCCGGTGGTATGCTGTACGGATCGTTCAAGGGATTCCTCGGCCACGGGCCCGCTGAGCTCATGCGATACCTGGGAGACGACATTTGGTTTCTCGTATGCGCACGAGGCCTAGATGCACCAGCACCGGGGAACTGGACTGTTGTATTTCAACGTGACGTACAGGGCGAGGTGGTGGGTGTTACGTTCGGGTGTTGGTTGGCCAGAAAGATTACCTTTGTGAAGGACAGGACCCCTTAGAAAATGGATTAGATTTTGGGATTCATAGCTTCAGGAAGGGGGAGGAACAGCGCGGTGAACAGTCCACAGACACTTGCATTTTTGGAACACACATAGCTCGGGGTATCGTTATCTTGGACAGGCCATCCCATTCCAGATGGGACTGACGAACAGCGCAACAAAGCTAGAACCATTGATATCATGCTACCGCTACCCTCACTCAAAGAGAGTGCTACAGACAAAAGATTCGATCATAACATGAATCCCAGTGGAGTAAGAGTACTAAGCCCGAGGGACAACAGTCGCGAGACGTAAAGGTAATCGACACAAAAGTGAGGACGCACGCCCTCCCATAGGAGACAAGCCAAGAGCAAGCAACTCGAAAATTTTCGAGCCCTACAAAATCACGCACATAGAAAGCCCCTAAGGGAAATTTCATTGAGGACAACCCCCGGTAGTGGGTTGTAGACTTGTCACAGTCCGGAGAAAGAAAGTCCGCTTGTCACACACACACAAAGAAACAGCGAAAATTTGCTGTTGCCACGGAACTGGGGCGAGTCGACTCGAGTCGAGCTTGAGGTGGTGCCGACTTGGTGGGCATTCCCGCGTGGTCACAAGTATGCGGGATTATTCAGAGCGATTCATTTGGTTCCCACCCGTCGGTCGGTCGCGAACACGGCTTGCCCTCTCCCACGAGGTTACAGACCAGAGATAACCGGAACTGCACTTCTTTGGGCCACAAAAATCCCGCAGTGATGGTGTCAGCACCAAGCGAAGTCAGGATGGACCAATGTATATTGGCAGGATGGCAAATCTGACATCTTGTGCGAAGGCAACACGGGGTGCTTCCTTTGACCCTTGCTACAAATGTCCAGTTGTGCGGAAAGCAGCCAAATAAGATTGCGGATAGAATCGCTACTGGATGTTGATGTACGAAAAACAAAAACGATATCAGACATCACCCTGGCATGAGGGCCGTGATTGGGAGGGTGGATGTGTAGTTCTACAGCTTGCCAGGCCAGCCCCCACGTGGAGATGCTTATTTCCGGGAGCAGGCCAATCGGCGACAGATGAAGCAGAGTCTATCGGCAATAGGAATCTCATCCCAGCGTTGATGCAAAGCCATGACCCAGCAATGCTATCTACTACCGTCTCACCTGTTCTCCACGTGCGAGATTATTTGCAAATCGCACAGACAGCTCTGAGCACCAGGTTTTGTCATCGAGTTCGGCCTGTGAGAGGAAGACCTGTGGATGGATAGCACCCACTTCGGTGACTCGTCTTGTAAGGGAAAATGATGACAAAATTTACTGGACTGCCACCAGCCCCATGTTGGTAGAGAGTACCTGCTATAGTAGTATGTCTGCCAGCTTTGCTTGACCGGAGCAATCCATGGTAAGGCAACCAGGATCCACAGGGCCAGTGAGGGATTTCCCAGAGCCAGTTCCTGACAGCCGCTTCCCTGCACTAGCAGCAGGACACTGTTAATCTCTCGTATGGCTTTGGGGGTCCACACAATCCTCTTTGCCCTTCATGGCAGCTGAAACCGTCTGCCTGTCCGTCCTCAGACGCCGTGACACATTTTTTTCTCGCTTCCCTCCACGATATAGGGACTGCCATCCCACCCTACCATGACTTTTTGGGACTGGTTCGAGCTCACTATGACGGCCTGGAAGCAGATAAATAGATGGAGGGGCTTCTCAGGAGGATGCTGTTGAATTTTCCGCACCACCCCTTCATCCCCAGCCAATCCATATCTGTCATCCGCATCATACAATTGAATTCTACCCAGTGCATCACTGCACATTATCGAGAGTGTCATCCAAGAGTGATCTGTCTCATTTTTGTTCTGCATCATCATGACTACTCCCACCGCTGCTGTGTCTGCGGACCAGCCAGATGATGCTTCATCCACCCTGGACCTGGAAGCCGATAAAGAGACCCCCAATGACCAGGTGCGAAGCACTGCCCGATCCCAGCGAATCACCTTCGACGGTCCCAATGTACATGACGGCACTCGGTCTATATACTCCCCTGGCGACAAACGTTCCCGCAGTCGAGATACCATTCGCAGCACTCGCAGTATTCCCCAGTCCCCAACGGCAGCTGGAATCCCAATCGAGTTCCGTACCCTTTCGTTTCAAATCTCCGAATCCCAGGCAGCCCCAGAACATGTGCTGAAAGAGCGAGGAAAGGAAGAGAAAAAACCAGATCAGGACTATTTCGAAAGTCTGGACTTCCATGTACTTGCCATCGACCGGTTGTGCCAGCAGTTCAATGTCGACGCAGGCCGTGGTTTGAGTACTGACGCGGCAGCTAATCGTCTTCAACGCGACGGGAAGAACATCATCGCACACCATGGGGAGAATTATGTGAAGAAGATCCTTGGCTATGTTTTTGGTGGCTTCTGCTCGGTCCTCTGGATCGGCGTGATTATCTTCTTCATATGCTGGAAACCGCTCAGCAATCCTCCCTCAGTGACAAACCTGGCCATGGCCATCCTGGTCATCATCGTCATCATCCTGCAAGCATCGTTCTCCGCCTTCCAGGATTGGTCGACATCGCGCGTGATGAAATCGATCCTGGGCCTCCTGCCTGCGGAAGCTCTTGTTCTCCGCGAAGGTAACTTGATTAAGCTGCCAGCCACTGACCTTGTTGCGGGAGATGTCGTCCATATTTCCATTGGCAACAAGGTGCCGGCTGACATGCGCATCATCAAAAGCTCGGGGGATGTTCGATTCGATCGGTCCATTCTGACGGGAGAGTCCGATGAAGTCGAGGGTGCCACCGACGCAACCGACAAAAACTTCCTTGAGACCCGCAATATCGCCTTCATGGGCACCGGTGTCACCAATGGCAATGCTGTTGGTGTTGTTGTCCTGACTGGGAGTCGCTCCGTCATGGGTCGCCTGGCGTCCATTACAGCAGACGTGAAGGAGAAGCCAACGCTCATCCAGAAGGAGATCACGCGCTTCGTACGGATCATTGTGGTGCTGACCGTCATCCTAGCGGCAGCCATCCTTTTCACCTGGGTGGGCTGGCTGCGCGTTGACCACCCACAATACATGAGCGTTGTTGAGATGTTGAACGATGTTATGGGCTGCGTGGTCGCCTTCATCCCCGAGGGTATGCCGGTCGGCGTTGCCCTCACTTTAATGATCGTCGCAAAGAGGATGAAGGCAAACAACATCCTGCCCAAGGGACTGGCGACAGTGGAAACCCTTGGCTGCGTCAACGTGATCTGCTCAGACAAAACCGGGACATTGACCCAGAATAAGATGTTTGTGCAGTCGGTGGGCCTCGTGGACCAGGAGTTCTTTGTTGAGGATCTGGTGGCCGCACAGCAGAAGTCGATTCCCCTTCCAGAACCTCTTGAGCCCCTCCTGCGAGGCTCCAAGCTCTGTAACGATGCCTTCTTTGACCAAGAAACATTGGCCTTGCCAATTCCTGAACGCGTCGTAAATGGCAATGCGACCGACGCGGCCGTTTTACGTTTGGCTGAGATGCTCAGAGCAGATGGACAGACCGACCTTCATAATTACCGACGCACCCATCAAATACCCTTCAACTCGAAAAACAAGTGGATGCTTACTGTCCACCAAAATCCGTCCTCCTCGAGCCACAGCCTCATCTACGTCAAAGGAGCCCCAGATGTTCTTCTGCCCAAGTGTACTTCGTACTGGTCCAAAGACGGTGTGGCCAAGCCTCTGGATGCTGCTGCGAAGGACATGTTTACTGCATTCCAACAAAAGCTCTCCCGCCGCGCCCAGCGAGTCATTGTTCTTTGCCAGCGGGAATATGCACCGACTGCTGCGCTGGGCACGAACCAGTTCAACGATGAGCTGCTAGCCAATGGCGTGCAGGACTTGACAATTATCGGCATCTTTGGTATCATCGACCCTCCCCGTCCGGAGATTCCTGAAACCGTGGCGGCCTGTCGACGCGCTGGCATTCGCTTCTTCATGGTGACCGGTGATTTTGGTCTGACTGCTGCGGCAATTGCACGGGACATTGGTATTTTCACCGGAACTGCTGAGCCGGATACCGTCGCGGACCTGGTATCATCCGCAGTCGCAGCGCCAGCTGAGAAGGATGAGGGAAGATCGAGACGTAGTCTGCTGGTGGAAGGGTCGCAGATCTCGACTCTTAACGAAGACCAGTGGAATTCAATCTGCCAGTATGAGGAGATTGTCTTTGCCCGTACCACTCCGGAGCAAAAGCTGCGCATCGTCGAGGAGCTTAAGTCTCGAGACAGTGTGGTGGCCGTGACAGGCGACGGTGTCAATGATGCTCCCGCCTTGCGTGCAGCTGATGTTGGAATTGCCATTGTCTCAGGCAGTGATGTTGCCATCGAAGCGGCGGACCTAGTTTTGTTGGATAAGTTCGATTCCATTGTGGAGGCGATCCGCCTGGGCCGGCTGGTCTTCCAGAACCTCCAGAAGGTCATCGCTTATCTGCTTCCGGCGGGCAGTTGGTCTGAGATTTGGCCAGTGATCATGAACGTCTTCTTCGGCGTACCGTTGCCGCTCAGCTCCTTCCTGATGATCATCATCTGTGTGTTCACAGATCTGTTCTTGTCGCTGTCGCTCATCATGGAGAAGGAAGAGTTCGACCTGCTCAGCCTTCCGCCTCGCAACCACAAAACCGACCACCTCATTAACCTCCGCATCTACGGACAGTCCTACCTATTTGTCGGAGTTATGGAAGCCTTTTGTGCCCATATCATGTTCTTCCTGTACATGTACAAGAAAGCCGGCATCCCTTTCCACGCCCTGGTATTCGCATTCGAGAAATACTCCGACGGCTTCTACGGCTACACAGAGGCCGAGCTGACGCACTTCAACTATGTGGGACAGAGCGTGTATTTCGTCACGTTGGTCATCATGCAATGGGGCAATATACTCTCCGTCCGGAGCAAGCGCATGTCCATCCTGCAGGCCGATCCCATTCGCGCTAAACGCCGTAATCCATGGCTGCCTCTGGCTATGCTCGTGTCCTTGGTCATTGCTATTTTTGTGACGGAGGTGCCTGGCCTGCAGTCACTTTTCAATACTGCTTCCATTCCATTGGAATATTGGTTCATTCCATTGGGTCTGGCGATTGGCGTCCTGGTCATGGATGAGTTGCGGAAGGTGTTGGTGCGCATGTTTCCGCGGGGACCTGTTGCGAAGATCGCGTGGTGACGATTTGATTTGTGGAGTTGCTGTATTTTAATCGCGGGGTAGACCTTAAATTTCCTTATGAATATAACATTACTGTCTTGGTGCAACGCAACATCAGATACAGAGTAACAGTCTTTCTTGTTAGCATAAATTATGCTTGAACATTAAAACGCAGAAAGATTCTCAGCCGAATGAGGAATGGATCGGGAAGGGTTTCCTTTCCTGGTTGTGCGATTTGCATTCTTTGCTGATAATGCAAACAATACAAACACCCACAAGGACTCACGTGATAACATATCCCGAAATGGTCATCAGGTGCTTTTGCTTGAGCTTGCTGTGATCACCACTACTTTTACCATCAATGGTAGATAAAAGACATCGCAATTATTTATGGCTTCAGTAGCATTGTCCTAACATGTCTCCCATCTCGCCGAGCGATATGTATTTCTCAGATGGCTTTGTTGACCATTCGGTAACTGAAATGCTTGCCGTAGATGACGTCGTATCGGACCAGTGCAACCAGGCTTCAGTCATCCCATGGAATCTGGCATGGAGCTGACCCTGACTTTTCCGAGACTTGCCTTCGAACTTCAATTTTGATATAATCTCAGACGCGATGACTCTCCAAAGATGACCCCTCGGGGAGAATCCTCAAATCATGTCCCAACTGCCGGCATGGCAGAACGGACTCGATGGGCGTTACCAGCCTGGTTGGATCATTTCAATTTACATGATCTAAAGGTCCTTTTCCGCTGTTGGACTGCAGCATGGGTTGCGACATTGTTGATCTTCATCGGGCCTGCCCTACAGAGCATTGGCATCGCCACGTTCTTCGGCGCCCTGGTACTATATATAGTCCCACCAGCAGGCATTCTGTTCGTATACCTGCTTGCCTCGTTGACACTTCTGGCTGGGATGTGCCTGGGATGGGCTTGGGGTCTGCTCACGATGAAGGCAGCCTTAGCTGCGCGCCCTTCCTCAAAAACTCAAGCTCGTCTTCAGCAATTGCAGCAGGACGTGGTTTCGCAGGCTAGTCAAACTGGACAAAGCGCTCCGGCCGTAACGCAGCAGCTGATCCACGATGGGTTCATGCTAGATGCTCGTGTGACTGTTGTCTTTTATGTCATGGCATGTGTGTTCATCTATGCCATGTCTCGTCTACGGGTCGCAAATAATAAATTTGCTCTGGCCCAGGTGTTCAGCATCATCATCACTGACCTGTTTCTGCTTTTTGGGCCGACTTTGCCATCGTTTACAGCCCTATTACCCGCGGTTTTGATCGAGCCTGGTGCTATAGGCATCGGACTAGGAACGGCTTGTTGTCTTCTTTTCTTTCCGCAGTCGACATCTTATGCTGTTCTAACCAAGATGGAGCAGCTGCTTCGCCTGGCACAGGTGCCGCTGAAGTGTACTGAAGCGCGTCTAAGTGGTGAAGAATTGAGTCTGCAGCAACTGGTCGATACAAAGAGCAAAGGCATCAGTGCGCTTAAGGCTCTCGATCCGCTGTTGGCATTTCTTCCTCTCGACTTGTCACGCGGTCATTGGGGTGCCGATGACTTGAAGACTCTACAGCGGGCTTTACGCAAAACACTGGTCGCCTCGCTGTCTTTGCTGAACTTCCACATCGCACGGATACACGATGAGGAGAATAAAGCCAAGCTTGCACAACATGATGTGGCCCAATCCAACAACGATTGGCGAGAAAAGAAGAACCAGACTATTGGCCACCATCAGATCCAGCAGAGTAACGACCTGATACACGCCTTTCAGGATGCAGAAGAGACAGCCATCCGTGCACGGACACTTGAGGCACTCAAGCACTCCACTCAGCCACTTCTACAAGCAATGTCGAACGCAATAGATATCAGCATTGAGACCATCAACATAGTTAACAATCGGCGATGGGTCCGTGCACCCTCACAGTCGCAGATGGACCAGCAGACTTCGCGAGTGAAAGACGCGTTGGAGACGCTCCGTAGAATCCGCGCATCCAGTATCACCGCAACAACCGAAGCACTGATTACCAGTCACGCAGAGATCTTTGATGACCAGGGTGATTTCAACGCTGGTGACGTGGGCGGTGTGCATATTCTACGAGGCATCATCATCGGCATGGTCATTGAAGAGCGCATTTTAACGATGGCCGAAGCAACCCAGAAGCTCATCGAACACATTTTGTGGCTGTTAGAAAATCGTCCCAAACCCAGACTTTGGATCCCTTCTCGGTTACAGTATGCTTTGACTTGGATAGGGACTGGCAACGTTCCCAGTCCAATGTCAGTAGCTCCAGGAAACACAGCAACGGACCCGGAAGCCCTCGAGGAACGAACCCGGGAAGCGGATCGTCGACTAAGAATCAGCCGGGGATATGGCACACCACAGCGCACTCGCACCACACGGATCATTATATCGATATACCACTGGTTATTCAACCCAGGCGGCATGTACGCTCTCCGCATGGTCGTGGTGACCATCGCAACTTCGATCCCCTCCTCCCTCCCCCACACTGCCGGGTTCTTCTACCGACAGAAGGGCATCTGGGGGGTCATCACCGCGCAAACCACCCTCCTGGTCTACATGTCCGACTTCACCCTGTCACTAGTATCCCGCCTCGTCGGCACCATAGTCGGCGGAGTTCTAGGCATGGTTGCATGGTACATCGGCTCCGGACACGGACCCGGCAATGCCTACGGACTAGGAGCAATCACCGCAGCAATGACAGTGATACTAATGTGGTGGCGGATATTCCTCCCACCGACCCTAGCCATGGCAGCCATCATGAGCGGCGCGACATTCGTCCTAGTCGTCGGCTTCAGCTACGACGACGGCCACATCCAACAATACGGCCTGCCAGGTCGCGGCTACGAAGCATTCTGGAAACGACTCGTCACCGTCCTCCTGGGCTTCGTCGCCGCCACCGTCGTGCAACTCTTCCCGCGACCCCCATCCGCCACCCGGCACATCTGCCAGACCATGTCCAACTCTGTACGAACAATATCCGATCACTACGCTTTAGTCCTATCGCACTGGGCACGAACCGACCCAGACCACCCGATCGCCACCGTAGCCGAGAAACTCACGCTCGAAATGGCCGAAACCCTCCTCTCACTGAAAGCACCCATCGGTCTCCTCCGCTTCGAAATGAGCTTCGGCCCCTTCAACCGCAAAACCCTCTCCCGGACACGATCCCTCCTCGAAGACATGAACCAAGCCTTGGGTCGTCTTCTCGTCCTATCCACTACACTTCCGCTGAATTTACAAGAACGACTAATGGAAAGAGTGGGGTTCATGCACGACTACACCGTCGGAGACGTCATGGCCGTGCTAGGCGTCATCGAACAGGCACTCAAGGCGGGTGCCGCCTTGCCGGAACGGCTGCCCACGCCGTTGGTTAAGCGGTGCTATGAGACATGGAGTCAGCATCATCACACGGCGGAATTGAGTAAGACATTGGTCCGGGATGAGAGTTATAGACGGTATTGCGTTGCTATTAGTTCGTATTTGAAGTTTTTGGCCTCGATTGATGAGTTGGTTTTGGTGTTGAAGGCTGCGTTGGGGGAGTCGCATATTGTTGATCGGGGGGAGGGGGTGGTCTAGTAGCTAGTTTACTTAAATGTAAGGATTAGCTGTTCAAAATTTTCAATGCACGCAAGACTAGTATGGCTGAAGTAAGGTTCAAACAAAGGGAGTGGAGGTGAATGTAATCTCTGCTCTGGAGAGAGGCGTGCCAAAGGCAGCCAGTTCATCAGCCGTAAACAAGAATAAACTGAGACCATTATGCAGCGTTCAGGGCCATTGATCTATGATCATGAGGTAACAGTGGCGACGTAGGAATGCGATTGACCCGTATTCGGGCTGAATATGAATAGATAGAACTAATGAGAGTGGAGCATCTTCGCGCAGCAAAGTGCGGGTGCAAGATGTAGAAACTGGAAAGTAAACAGGCTTTCGATGGTTCATTCATCATCTCTGGGGTAATGCGGGAAAATGTTCGGCAAATTGACTAATATTCTCTGTTTTTCGGATGGAGTAGGAATTATAATATAGTATATAATAGTCTCAGGTCATCGTCTATTCGGCTACTTACCTACAATGATCTGCGCCTCATTACTAACTGTATAACAATGAGCCAGTATGTAGGCGGGCAATGGCAGCCGGTAGGAAATCATGAGTTTTAAGGATTCACTGCTGGTAAAATAATGATCCAAACATATATAAGATTATCAAGAAGCATTCTTTTGAAAATTAGTAAAGGGAATTCTATAGTCTATCCACATAGCCATTCATATATCTTTTCACATTCCTCTTTGAGTAGCCGTTTTAGTAGCCGTCTAGCCGTATGAATAGCCATCGAAAAACTTTCCCCTGAAACAGTAAGCCCTGTTCCAAAAGTCTGTCACTAGCGTCTTTGCTTCTGACTTAGCATGGTTATGTATAATACGGTAAGCATAACTTCAATGTCGCACCGTACGAGCGGCTATGAAGCCAGGCGAAGAGCCAAAATGGGGAGCAGGAAAGGGACGCTCTACAGCTGCGGACGCCCCCGGAACCAACAGTGCATTGCGGAAATGCCCAACCTGGGGCATCAACGACTGCTGACGAAGCTTCATCTACACCGATAGCATAGCCCCATGAGCCGCAAAACTGTGAATGAGTTACGATGAACTTCTTGCAGCCATGTGGGCCAACCGATGGGTTTGTAAATTATCAAGGAGAGGGATTAATCTACTGTGGATCGCTTTAGCTTGTAAAAGTCTTTATCCGCCCAGAGAGAAGAAGAATCTAGGGCATTTGACCAGTGGTGTCCGCCTTTGGGGCATGGGAAAGGCCAACTTTAATCCGTTATCTTAAATCCGTCAACTTAAATCCGTCATCTTTAATCCGTCAGACCGCCTCGAATTTTTCCAAATATTAACCAATCGTGGCCGTCATGCTGAAGATGCTGTTGCGCTGGATGTCTGCTTTACCCGGATGAGTGCCCCTTTACCTTTCAACATGCCGTCTCCCGGCACCCTGTCACTCGGCAGGAATGGAGCATCATGCACGGCGACGGTCATAATGGTACTAGGCGACGACAATACTAAGGACCGGACTGAATCCGTGTCATGGGGTATAGATAAATACTAGGATGAAGTGGGAGGACGGGCGACTACCCCGTGTTGGATGTGGCCCTGTTCATATAGCTGGTGCAATGAGGACGAATGCCCACTCAGCAACCGTCATTTTCATTATCTACTATCTAGCGCTACTACCACTCCTGCAGGTACCTAACATTGGGGCATGAGGGAATGTGAAGAATGATATCTGATGGCCTGACCTGACGGCAGAAGCAGAAAAACTCTCATCGCCATGTCGGCGCGTTATACCCGATCGGGTAACAACCTCGGCTTGGCCTTCGGCCCTAAGACCTATGCTCGGGGATATCTCTTTAAAAAGTTTTCTGTTCTCTTTAGTGAACTCTGCGAACAGTCTTTAATCTTGCCAATATGCTGGTTACAGACGGTTTATGTTATGGCTAGACCAAACTACGTGGTACGCAAAAGACACAGAAAATTTCTTTTTGTATATTGCCTTCACATTGCCGTCGGAGATAATACCTAAACGGTATGGTCACATAGTCTATCCGTGGACCCTCGGAGCCCACGAATATCTCCAAATCTTATCTCAGTGTAACGAGTGCCACAGGTTCGGTTCGACCGTTCTGCATCCCTCTTGGCACGACCATGAAACCCACTAAAGTCCACTAGGAGGCTTCGATAATGGCAACACGTAACCTTGCTGCTAAATCTTATTCCGGGGTTCCTCAGGGACCCCCAGGTTCACCAATCACTGTCCGCAGATCATGCATCTAGCTTGTGCGGCAAACCCCTTGCGTCGTAGGCATCGCCTCCCGCTCCCTAACATGCTAGATTAGCCTCAATGAGCCGCAGCCCTTGGCCAGGGAATAGAAATCCGAAGCTCAACCGAACTCATGCGTCTATCCAAAAGAAACCTGCGAGAGAGAGGGTATATACGACCAGGGGTGGGAAGAAGTGACTAAGGGAGGGAAATACAGAAAGATGATTACTCTGAAAACTTGGTAAAACACGTCCACGCCAGAGGCACCTCACGATCCACAATCCCAAGATCCCAGCCCTGTGCCCATAGAATCTGTCTGCCTGCTTCGAGAACCAAGGCTCATAGCCTAATCTCGGTGACTTACGTATTCTTGGAGGGTGGGGCCCTGTTGTGTAGTGGAACACTAGGTAAAAGTCTCAAACCCTGCTTGTGTTTAACTGGATTAAGCTTTTCACACGGGATGGTGAGGATCGGTCAGGAGATCCGCCCAGGCCTCCAGGCTGCTCTCAAACACCGTGGACCCGATCCTCCTGTCGAGGACTATGAATCCACTAGCGATGCCGGACGGAAAACAAAACAAAAAGGAGTAAGAACATCTTCAAACCATGGACCATATGGTGTGACGTACGTTGGCCCAGGGGTTGATGGTCCAGGCTTTGAGTATTCTGAGTTAAATAGCCTCGCATTGCCACCCGCTGATCATTTTTCTACCAAACTTTTCTCATTCATTCTCCCTATCCCACTGCTATTCATTCTCTCTTCGAAACGTCTGCGGACTCCAATCATTTGGTCTTCCTTCTTTTCTGACGATGCGTCAATACTCGCGCGCCGCCGCGGCGACCGTTGCTCTGGCAGCATCGGCCCGCGCTGCCTCCTCTTCCCTTGCCTCCCTCTGTACCGTCTCCCATGTCCAGTCGATTCTCCCTGCCAATGGCACTCTGCTCGGTATTGACATGATCCCCTCTTCCGTCACGGCCAACACCACCACCTCGGACTCGACCGAGTACTGTGCCGTGTCCGTCTCTTACGTCCACACCGGTACCACCAACGAGATCGTCCTGAACTACGGCTTCCCTAGCCCCGCTGACTTCAAGAACCGCTTCTACGTGGCTGGTGGCTTCGGATACTCCTTGAGCACCTCCTCCACGGGTGGTCTCGAGTACGGCGCTGTCTCGGGTGCCACTTCTGGCGGCTACGGTGCTTTGGACGGCACCACCGTCGACGAGGTTAACCTCTCCGGAAATGGCACCATCAACTGGGACCCGATCTTCATGTTCGCTTACCAGGCCCTGGGTGAGATGACTACCATTGGAAAGCCTCTCACTCGCAGCTTTTACGGCTTGGATGACGACGCCAAGGTCTACACCTATTACGAGGGTTGCTCCGACGGTGGCCGTCAGGGTATGAGTCAGATCCAGCGCTACGGTGACCAGTACGATGGTGCTATCATCGGTGCCCCTGCCTTCCGTTACGGCCAGCAGCAGGTCAACCACCTGTTCTCCAGTGTGGTCGAGCAGACTCTTGATTACTACCCTCCCACCTGCGAGTTGGAGAAGATCGTTAACGCCACCATCGCTGCTTGCGATCCCCTCGACGGCCGTACGGACGGTGTCATCTCCCGTTCTGATCTCTGCCAGCTTGAGTTCAACTTGACCTCTATTATCGGGGAGCCCTACCACTGTGCTGCTGAAGTCAGCACCTCCCTCGGTTTCAACTTCAACAAGCGTAGCGATGGCACCTCCACTTCCTACACCCCGGCTCAGAACGGTAACGTCACCGCCAAGGGTGTGGCCGTTGCTCAGGCTATCTATGACGGTTTGTTCAACTCTGCTGGTGAGCGCGCCTACCTGTCCTACCGCATCGGATCTGAATTCTCGGATGGCGAGACCTCCTACGATAACAGCACCGGTACCTGGGGTGTGGACATTCCCTCAACTGGTGGTGAATTCGTCACCCGCTTCATCGAACTGGTCGAACTGAGCAACCTCGACTCTCTCACCAATGTGACCTACGATACCCTTGTGGAATGGATGAACGTGGCCATGATCCGCTACATGGATACCCTGCAGACTACCCTCCCCGATCTGACCAACTTCAAGGCCACCGGCGGTAAGCTCATCCACTACCACGGCGAGAACGACCCTAGTGTGCCTACTGCTTCTTCTGTGCACTACTGGCAGTCTGTCATGAGCATCATGTACCCCAGCCTCGGATCCTCCAAGGCCATCGAGCAGATGAAGGAGTGGTACCAGCTGTACTTGGTCCCCGGTGCTGCTCACTGCGGCCGTAACACCCTCCAGCCCAACGGTCCCTTCCCCGAGGATAACATGGAGACCATGATCCAGTGGGTTGAGCAGGGTATTCAGCCTACCGGTCTGAACGCCACCGTCGATGCTGGCAAATACGACGGCGAGGTTCAGTCCCTGTGCCAGTTCCCCAAGCGTCCCGTCTGGAAGAGCAACAAGTGGGAGTGTGAGTCCGATGACGAGGGTGCTGACACTTTCTACTACACCTTCCCTGCCTTCAAGGTTCCCGTTTACTAAGCGTATAAGTCACTGGTGACTTTGGCTGTATATTATTCGGCTTGCAGATGCAAGGGACGTTGTCAAAGCGATTTGTATGTAGTATATACTTTAGACGAAGATTATTCTTTAATCCACGAATCCATCCCTTTAAACTCCATGATAACTTCGTCTATTACACCACACTAAAGAACATTATTCGTAGATACCAGATCCACACTGAAAACTAGCAGAGTGCAGTACCACCCTCACGACACCGACAACACAGCAACTCCCCACGGCGGCATATCCACCGAATACGTTCCGCTTGAACTAGTCACGTTCTTTACCGTCGGCTGCACAGTAATATTATGCACGTAATTCGTCGCATTCTGCGACCCATACAGCATCTCTACATGCCCCGTCTTCGTATGTGGCACCTTCACCCGAACACTCTGATTCTTCGGACCGTAATTAGCCAACTTCACAAAATACGTACTATTCGTCCTCGACGCAACCCAATACAGCGGACCAAACGTGGCAGTTGTATTCACAGGAAGAATCGTATCCCCTCGATTTGTAGAGAACATCCGTTGAACATAGTATGACGTCGAGGGAGTCAGAGAGTCGGGGCTAGAGTCGAAGCCGAAGAGCGTTGGCTTAACCTTCATTAGCTCGAAGCATGATTTACATACGGAGATGGGTATAGGG
This sequence comes from Aspergillus luchuensis, assembly GCF_016861625.1. Classification (NCBI taxonomy): domain Eukaryota; kingdom Fungi; phylum Ascomycota; class Eurotiomycetes; order Eurotiales; family Aspergillaceae; genus Aspergillus; species Aspergillus luchuensis. The sequence goes on from NC_054852.1 coordinate 193,291, forward strand.
GGCAAACTCACCGACCACTGCGTATACCCAAAATGCTGCAACAGCGGGGCATAAGCCGCCATTTTCACCACATCGGAGTTCCTCTCCAACCCAATCATATGCGCCGCTTCACTGCAGCTGCATTGCATGGAGGACCAGAAGATTCCATCTGCCTCGTCGGTATCTCGACACCCGTATTCACCGACCATGATTGGTTGTGTGCGCGGCTGGTTGTCCCAATAATCGAACATGGCGACGAGGTCGTCTGGTTTGCGATAGTAGTGGTAGTCGTATATCAGGCCGGGTGGGGAGTCGATCGGGAGACAGAGGAAGTCGATGTTTGATGCGATGAGGGTGATGTTGGGGTAACTGTTGCTGATGGCGTTGTAGATTTGGTAGAAGCGATCTGGGTATGTGTCGCATCCGCCGGTGAAGTCGTCTTCGTTGCCGATTTCGATGTAGTTTATTGACCAGGGATTGCTGCGCCCGTTTTGTGCTCGCATGCTACCGTACGTGGAGTTGGGGGGTCCGAGGAGGTACTTCACGGTCAGCTGGGGAGGGTAGTAGTGATTGATGGGGGACATACCTCGAGCTCGTTCATGATGTCGTCGATGAACGGCTGGAGTTCGTCGCCGGATACAATGCCCCCGTATGATTTGCCGTCCCAGACGGCGAGGATGGGTTCCATGTTCATGTCTTCGCACCACCAGAGATATTCGTCCAGGCCTATATGTGTTAGCACATGCTCGTGGGGTGAGGTAATGCAAAAGGCTTACCGAGCGCGTCGGTATTTGGGTAGAACCAGTCGCCTATGCATCGATTAGTGATGTTATCCGTGGTGTCGGTGCTGGTGCCTACCCTCTCTCCCGGGACGATCAACGACGGGCCCGATAGTTAGGTTCCACTGCCACCGGCTGTCAATCTGTAGTCCTTCCCTATCCGCTTGTTAGAGGATCTTCATAATCGGATTGAGTACCTACAAATTATTGCCACCTGGGAACCGGAGAAAAGACGGACGTATTTTCTCTAGGAACGTCGCAACATCGCTCCGTAGCCCATTTGACCTGCTACCGATTAGCAGGGCATTGATAATATAGATCGAAACATACCTTGACTTATACGTAGGCGGAAATAGTTGCACCAGCCCAAAGTTCAGCGTCCCGCCAGCCATCTTCGATCCATTGAACAACAGGCGCCACTCATTGTCACCATCAGGAGACGCGCTGGAATTGAACGAGGTTTGATAATGCGTGAACTTTCCCCACAGGCTCTTGACAGTAATATTATGCGAAGCATATATAGTATCATTTGTTGACCCAGCAAGCTGTAGCATAATGGTTCCTGAGTAATCACCCATCATCCAGAACTCGCATGAGTACGTGGCGTTCATCACAGGTATACCATTGTACCCTGTATTGGCAAACCCTACGAATCCATCTGCTTCGAAGTTTACAGATACCTGCAAAGAAGAGGTGATGGCACTGCTGACTGGGTTGATCATGTCCTGCATGAGGTCGACATCCCCGATGGGCTTGTATGCAGTTAAGCTAGGATTGTCTCCCTGGAAGCCGTTGTTCTGGAGCAATTGCCCGTGAATGCCACCATCACCTGTGTATACTTAGCAGCATTCTACCGGGTGAGGTAGGTAATTGGGTAGTACCTGAATGGTCCATTTCCTAGGCGAATGTTACTGCTATGTTCATTATGCCCCCGTCGGAACCTACCTCAAACATAACCCCATAAAGCAGCGGACTAGACTGATTCCCAGCAGACTCCTGAACAGTCAACGTGATAGGCGACGACACACTCCCATTCGTGCCATTATCCCTTGTGACCAACATGGGATAGTCATGGCTAACCGGGCTCAATCTGTGGAAATACGTCGTCACAGCCACGTATAGCCATTTTGCGACCCCTATCATAATGTCGCAGAAATATCTTCCCCACCAGCGTGCTCAATTGGGCGTTCTTTACAGAAAAATGGTAGGATAGTAACGCAGGTTGAAGTCTTTGTTGATAGGGTTAGCAGCGTTGCATTGGTGTCCCCGGTGTTCCGTGATGACATCATGAATGTTGGTGTACCGCGGCGCGGAATATCGGACGGATGCGATGAATCTCGTACTTCACCCCTAATCATGATGTCAATTTCGATGAATATGTACAGATTGTAAGAAGTTTAACTTTATTGTTGGGGAGTAGTCGTCAGGGGTTGCGGGGTGGTCTGCCGCTGGTTCCTGGCACAGCGGCCGAATATATATCATCTGTGGCATTTTCGGTACTCACGAAAACTGGGGTTGAAGGAGGTAATATGTTTTGGTAGTCCAGTATAAGCGCTTTTAAAAGCGCAACAACTATGTAGGGTCAAAGATGCAGGAAGCGGCGGTCGCATGATACAACCTGTCTATCCTTCCACAGCACAATAACTCAAGGCTATATCTAACCGAAGAGATGTCGATGTTGGCAACCAGTGTCCATTCGGCCCATTCATAGATATACAAGTTTTAATCTCGTGTTTCTCTGAGGGTGTCTTTATCGACGGTCTTCGAATTAGTGTCTTCATTCTCTGCAGAGACTGTCTCTGCCGGCTTCTTCACGCTGCTCTCCTCGAGGGCCGCAGCCCCGAGGCCACTCAAACATGTCGGGATCTAACCAACGCGGAACAACTCTCTCAATGCATCATAAATGCAATAGGAGCAGTATTATTTGTGCTACTAGGTTGGCAACTTCGAAGGCTGATTCTAGGTGCTCCCCCTAGTCACAGGAACCTCCGGCCTCGGCCCTCGTCATTTATACCCCACTAATAAAACATGGCCTTTGAATACGTATTTTAACTCATCGTAATTAGTAGTAGCCAGAACTATATATCTCATCAGATGATAGAGTACCCCTGCCTTGTATACTAGTGGGCGAACCGAGTATAAGAAAAAGAAAAAAGACGTAATTAATTAAACTGTTACTATATGCAGGACCGGTGTTTGCTCAATTATATCCTCACCGAATGTGACCAAATATCAACATCTAAAACCAATGTTCACGAAAAACAGAATATTGTTCAGGCTTTGCTCTTCCACGACCTCACCCGACAAAGATAGTAGATAGCAAAAGCAAATGCAGCATTGAAAGCAATGTATGCCCAAAGGAGCCCAAAGTTCCGCCACCGCTGGTCATAGTATATATCCCGACTCGCCAGGAACTGATCAGCGGTTTGAAGCGTACAATACTTGCATTGGTCTGTGCTCTCCGGGTTGAGAAGCTTACCTGCGGCAGTACCGGCCGCTTCGAGGTAGGCTTCCAAGTATTGCCCGCAAGTATCAAACCCAGGGGCAACGCTGAAGACACTCAGTTCCTTCTCGGAGCAGTTGACCGCACGACCGCTCACACCCGAGGCAATGATGGCATTCACGAGGTAGGTCATTGGCGAGATGCGATACATGAAATCCCAGAAACCAGGAAGCGCGACGCGAGGAACGAGGATTCCGTTGAAGACAAGTGTCATGTTAAACAGCATGGTGGCAATGAGTCCAGCTGTCTCGGCATCAGGCAGAACGGCAACCACCGCGTGCGCAAAGGTCGATCCGTAGATGAAGAACTGGATGATCAAGAGGAGCATGATCCCCTGGCGCTGGGAGTCTGCGACGCCGTAGACGGGGTACACAAAGCTTGCATAGACCAGGATAGCGACGAAAATTTGGTAAGGGATCTCAGCTATTAGATTGGCGCCTAGGAAGGCTGCCCAGTGGTAGGTCTTCGACGGTTGTTCTCGGACCTCATAAAGGTCTCGCTGGAAAATAAACTGAGGCATAATCTGCTGAACCAGTGCGGTGAAGATTGCTGTGATCATAAAAACAGAGAAAATGGACGACTGTAAGCCTTGTTGGGAGGTACCGGGGATGTAAAACGAGAAGCCTACGAAGACTATGAAACGATAATTAGCCGAAGGCCCATGAAGCCTCAAGGGCAAGAGTAACTTACGGGCTGACAGGATGCCCAAGGCCAGCTTGCCATAGATGTATTCGGGAGACCGCCAGTACTGCTGGAAAATCCGGCGGAGGACAGCAGCGAATTGATCCCTGAAAGGCATCGCAAAGGCGTCTTCAGTTCCTTCTGATTCACCTTGATTGTCGGCATTATTCGAGTATCCCACGGCCGAGCACTTTTTCTCCAGAGCACTCATCATTTGGGTATATTCAGAACTTTCCTTCCACACAGTCGGCCAATCCTGTTCGGCTTTGCCATTCACCCCTGCACCTGCAATCTCGAGAATGTACTCGGCTGGATTTTCAGAGTCGTTGCATCTCCTCGCACCTTTTGTCTCGAAGTAATCCAGCATTGTGCGTGAATTTGGTCCGATATCACCAAAGTAAACGGTACGACCGCCTTTAGCCAGGAACAATAACCGATCAAATTGCTGGAACAGCATGGCTGATGGCTGATGAATCGTACAAAGAATAGCCTGTCCACTAGATGCGAGCCGACGCAAAAGCGCGATAATAGTCCATGACGACTGGCTATCCAAGCCGGAGGTTGGCTCATCGAGGAAGATGAGTAAAGCGGGCTTTGCGGCAAGCTCAACGCCAATGGTCAGAAGCTTCCGTTGCTCGACATTCAACCCTTCACCCGGAAAGCCTACCACTGCTTCTGCGAATTCTTCCATTCCGAGCATGGTGATGACTAGAAATACTTTAGTAAATTTCTAGAACACTTGAAAGAATCTGGAAATACCTTTTTCGACAAAGTCGTATTTTTCCTGGACGGGGACTGATTTAGGCTGACGCAGCAGTGCCGAAAACCTTAAAGACTCACGAACGGTCGCAGTATGAAGATGTAAGTCCTGTTGCTGAACATAGCCAGTGCTGCGCTGGAAGCTAGCAGAGAGAGGAGAGCCGTTTACTAGCATATCGCCTGTGATGACTCCTGTTGAAGTACGTTGGGCGAGGACGTTCAGTAGTGTTGTTTTTCCAGCCCCCGAGACACCCATCAATGCAGTCAGGGTGCCAGGCTCCACCCATCCACTGACTTTATCCAACAAGCGGCGCTCCTCCTTTTTGATCTTGATATCATAGCAGACTTCACGCCACATAAATGTGTCCTGATGCGGTGGCATTACCTCTTCGCCTGCCGCCTCTTGTCCTTGACTTGCGCTGATATTGGCGGCCTTCGGGTCTTTTGCAGATTTCTCCAAGGCAACGGGAATGCGACCATGTCGGAAGACAAGACTCTCCGCCGTGGATGAAATTTGTGAGTTGATCTCAGTGAGTAACAGATACAAGGCGAGAAAAGCAATGATGAAAGCGCAGAGGATACCGAAATTCCTCCAAAGGTGGCTGTATTCGTACCCGTAGCTCACGGAGAGAAAGTTATCTCCGTTTACATATAGCTCTCCAGCTACCACACCCTTTGCAGCACATATAAAGTAGGTACCTGATCCGTTAGTCAACCCGGGGTAGAGTGGTACCAGGTCCGAACAGGGGAAATCACGTCCATGGAATTCGTTCACAGCCAGCGCTTCAAATGCATATCTTAGTGGATTGATGTAAGAGATCCACTTGAACCAAGGGTGCATGCTGGGTAGGGGAAGCAGGTAGCCGGTATAGATAACAGTGGCGAGTAGGATGACTCCGGCAGCAGCGAGTGCCTGAGGGATCGCCTTAGTCGCCGCAGCCAGGGAGCGAAAGATTTGACTCATACAAAGCAGAGCCATGGTGACAAACAGGTAGAAAACAAAGAATGGACCAGCCTCGTATCGAAACCCGCACATGAAGTAGAACACGATGTTGAATATAAGGCTGCATCCGACCTTTATAGGGATATCGGCACAAACTCCCGCTAAAGCCTCCGTGAAAGGGTGATAAAATGCATACGAAGCCTGTTTTTCGACGATCGGCCGCTGTGCATAGAGATTTTGAATCTCAGTGACAGTCAAAAGCGAGTTAAGCAGAATGGCAAAGAACAATGCTGACATCTTCAGAGTGAAATCCTCGGTTCCGAACGCGCCTCCATAGAATAGAGACCCAATGATGATGGAAAAAACGACCTGACCAATCATCAAAGTTAATGTGGAAGGAATGTCATTCCAGACACGTTGGTAAAACCGGGAAGCACATATCCCAATCTGTGTCGGGATATCGATCAAATACGGGGAGCTTGACCGTGCGTACCGAGCCTGACGTTTGGCATGACTTTGCTTGAATGCTTCGGTAGCGCCACAGTCAGCACCAAATCTCGCCTCGTGGCTTGAGATGTCATGACCCAGTCGCTTGTAGCTCGCGCTGCTCCTCCAATGCACTTCGAACTCCTCGGGAGTCCGCGGGACCTTCGCTTCATACCCTTCCCGTGCTTGCCGCTCACTTGGGTTGGTTATACTCGTCAGAAAGTCTGCGGTCGTTTGTCTAGCAGGACAATACCAGCCCATATCTTCGAAATACTGCTTCGCGTCTGTGGTAGGGCCAAAGTATATCTCATGCCCTTGGTAGAGGACCATAACCTTGTCAAAGCAATTGTATACGGCTTGCGAGGGTTGATAGAGTGTCGCAACATGAGTAGTACCAAAGATCCTCGAGCTCGTCTTTAGCGCCTTGACGAAGTCCAAAGACGACGCAGAATCAAGGCCGCGTGTAGCATTATCCCAACAACAGAGTGGCGAGCCAGCCAAGGCCATTTCTGCGATAGATACTCGCTTTCTCTCACCTCCACTGACGCCCCGGACAAAATCAGAACCAACTTTTGTGTTGACGGTATGTGACAGACCGAAGACTGCCATCACAACGTCCCTCATATGCCTGATGTATTCCTTTCTCGACATTTCATTCGGGAGAAGTCGAGGGGTACGTGCTGCTGCTGCGAAGTTGAGTGTTTCGCCGACCGTTAGATGGGGGAAATCTATCTCTGAATTAGTTTTTTTGTCCCTAAATGATCAATTGGATGACCCTTACGTTTCTCAACTTCCTGGTTGTAGAGAAGCTCGCCCTTGAAATTCTTCTTCATCAAGGGTTGTGGTATTCCATTGTAAGAAATGACTGAATTTGACGACAGGTCGAGTCCGTTCGTCTCCGCTGAAATGGTTTTCAGCATGGTAGAGCAACCAGCTCCTGGCCGGCCGAGCACGAGAAGCATCTCGCCCTGCTCGACATGTCCATGAACATCGTGTAATATTGTCTTGGAGGTTTTAGGGCCACGACTGAACGTACCCCCCAGGATAGGAGCATAGACTGAGGATAGAACTGTGTGTTGAGTTTGAATCTCGGATCCGCTTCCCTGCACAGTAACATCTTTGAATACAACTCCCGTTTTCCGTGCGCTGCTGTCCCCTTCGAATTGTTGCACTTGATGAAGCATCCATTGGGATAAGTCGAAGTGAGGACTCGTGGGGTCTATAAGCGATGCAAAGTCCTGCTTCAAGCTTCTACCTGCTGCGGTTGATGCTGCTGATTGTCGAGACGCTATTTTCCTGAGCTCTTCTTGCTCGTGTCCGGACAGCGTGCTGGTGGAATCATGGTGTTCCTTTTCCTCATTGCCAGGCCCCTCAGGAGCAGGTGCTGTAAGCATGCTGATCGATGTAAAAGATGCAACAAGTGTGAAGAGAAGATAGCCGAGGGTGTTCAGCGGACTTTGAACACATAAATAAAAAGCTTGTCATGATGGTTGAGGTATCGCGGCGCCAACGATCCTCCTCTGAATATATTGTATCACTAATCATTGTTCGGTAACGAGACATGTCTGAAATCGGGATCTCCTTTTCCGAAGAGCGAAATACAAAGAAAGTAATAGTAATATCCCGTGTCTGCGGTAGCCTGCCCACCCAAATGGTGCTTTGATTTCGTCGGGCTCCCGAACTTGCTGTCGCAACGGAGTTGGAATCGAGAGCCGAAGGTATGGGCCCACCCGACCTTCGAAAGCCGATATCATGTGACCTCGTATAGTGTACCATCATCGGACTTCGTGCCATATTATCTTCGATTTACTAACACAACTTTGATAATGGCCCACTTATTCCATAGCAAGTGGGAAACTGCCCCCCTATTCTCACAATATTACTACAGTGCAATGATAGTATTGTGTCTTGTCACGGTCGAGAGATTCATATATATATTATCCTCTTAGTAATTTCAATGAGTAGCTATTGATTCGCTTTTATTGAGTACCAATATGTTCAAAATAAAACAGAAGTTTCTCTCGGGGTATCTCGGCGTTTTCTGGCGCATCACTGGATGATCAAGACCCGCGCTGGCGGGTCTAGAATCCACCCAGGCAAATATTGTACTACTAGTATAATTCACCCGTCCATTCAAAATCCACTTATCTATCGTCATTTATTAGTCACTTCAATCCCTATTGACAGTTTCATGATTGATACAAAGGCTACGACGACACGTAAGGACCTCTGGTCTATCATTCAACTAGACTTATAGTTCGACTACACACTATATATAAGGTTTCGGGCCTAAGCTTTTAACAAATCCATCGTCTGCAATTTGCGCCGAAGTGGGAAGCCTCTTCGATTCAATGACAGCCTGTCACTAATACATGCACTGCTCAACATTCCCATCCTCAGCAGTTGGGATATGGCAGAGAAAGCGGTAGTTTCATGCAAGCCACTAGCCCCAAACGCCCTTGCCATTCCTTACAACTGTATGCCGCGGGAGCTCACTCATAGGCGGCAATTGCACTAGAGAAAGCAGCGTCAATTGAGGCCAGAGTCGAAGCGATTGTCGAAGCATCCGTCGTGGTGGCCTTCGCCTCCAAGTCCGCCCCCAGCTCGTCCGTGTCGGTCTTGAGCGTCTCCAGGGAGGAGAGCAAAGTGGAAGTGACTCCTGCAGATGCCGCAGTGGACTCCTACAAGTGCACATTAGCCCTGCAACAACAAGTCACAGAAACCTCGCCGACTTTATGGAACATACCTTTGAGATAAGCTCATCCAAGGTTGCGATGATAATTGTGGCTAGAGAAGTTACTTCAGATGTGATACTGGAACTCTCCGAAGTGGTGAATGCAGAAGCAGCCTCGGTATCAGTGATGGCTGTCTCCAAAGCACTTTTGACAGTGTTGTAATCGGACAAAATGCCTAGCGCTGCCAAAAGGTCTCCGGTCCAGTTGGTTACGTCCGTCTTGAGAGTAGTAACATCTGTTCCAATAGTCTCAAGATCAGACAGTACGGTCGCAGCATCGCGTTTAGCGATAGGGCCTGCTTGAACGAGACCAAGACCGAATGCGACGACGAGGAAGGAATTGCAAATCATGATGGAGAGAGATGGTAAGACAGATGGGTGTTGTCTTGAGTGAACTTGTTGATTTCGTGTCACAATGTCAGGCAATGTGGGCCTTTATATAGCTCCAGGAAGTGGTCTTGCTGTCCCTCACGCTCCTTTCAACGCGGGGGTGATGCACCACTAATACAAAATAGCCACGGATGCTTGTGTCGCTATTCCAACCCACGATGTCACAATTTCGGCCACAGGGTCGCAATCGGTGCAACCGCTCTTGACCCTGCTGTTGTTGTACGGCATTCCTCACATGTCAACCTCGGGATCATGTTCAAGATGTCCTGTCTTCAGGGACGCAGCGCTTGTGGCTGACCGCAGGATAGGTCATACGTCCCTGCACAGTCCTCTGGTCGGACTGGGCTGGAACTCCGCTTTGGCCCGCAAGAGCTCATACCCATCCATAACTGTCCCTATTACGGTAAGAAACGGGGATGTAGTTAACTGATCCTATCTGCGTGATGTATTCACTCAACAATCACTCACTGAAGCATTGGAGGAAGCCCCGGTCCTTATGACACAAGATTACTGGTCTGGACTTGATTGACCTTGGCTACCCCAGATTCCACGAGGATTGCTTCGAAGTCTGGGCTGACAAGCAAACTGTTAACCCCGCTCGCGCGCTGGCGTGCTAGTTGTATGCAACCTACTCCAAATATTCCCGCTTAATCTACTCCGTGGCTGTGATTGGCGGGGACTGTTTGTGGCGGCGGAGGAGCGACGGAGCGCACCAACCATCATGAACCGGCCACACATCTGGCAGATCTATTGAACATGCTCCGTGTCGAATTCCACAATGATGATAGTAGGCTGCAGTGAACTGCGGGGTGGTAATCCACACACACTTAACTCGCCGATTTTCTTCACGTCTGAGCGTATGCAAATCAGCAGGTGCAAGCAGATCTGAGGACAGTCAGTTGGTAGATTTTTGGAATATTGCAGTGGTTTATCATGTTTTCCCTAGCAAAAACGGGACCTGATTCTAGTAGATAGGAAGTTGTAGAGTTGTAATAAGGCCTTTGCAACGAGCCTTTATTACCTTGCTTGTAGCACATCCCAAAGACAGTCGCAAGAGACATGTCATTTGTGCTTCCAGGAGGCCTGGTAGGTATTAACATATCCTTTAGGACGATACTTTCCCGGTCGTTCCTGTTGTGAGGATCTCAACCCACCAATCAATCCGCACTTGAGTCATTATAGACGCTAGTCATTTCTGAACCCTTTAAATATATTGTTTAGCTCGATATCAAAGAAAGACATCTCAAATATTAAACCCCTCGACAAAATTTTGCTGCTAGGCTAATGATCCAACCCTGTTAAAAACCTTCAAGGGAGTGGGCATATTCAAGACCATCTGCGCCTCCTTAATAATATCCATCCGCACAATAGTCGAGACACCCAGCTCGTTGAGGAGTTGACTCAACGGACCTTCGTTCCGAGCGAGATTGACATTGGTGGGGAAAAGACACTGTGTCGCCAACAGGGGGTTCGTCTGAACGGCCACCTGGTACCATTTCCCGTCGATCTTGTTCACCGCGTTATTGATCCCAATTCGTGATTCTGACGGAATGTTCCTCAACGCTGGAAGGGGTACATTCAGTGTCAGATCTGGTGTTCCGTTGGTCGCGCTGATATCGGCCTTGATGTTGTGATTGTCCATGTTCAGGTTAATGTTGGCCATCCACTTAGGGAGTTGATATCCATATATTCCCCTCACCCGAGCAATCTCGGTATCGACTGGAAGAGCCAAGACATAGCCGTAGAATGTTCGGTTCCATATAGAGCTGAGAAGTTGTGTGGAACTGTAACTCGTGCTACCCGGTTGTCGAATGATGATGGCGATCGAGACCTCGTTGTAAGGATCATTATCGCAGACCAGATACGAATAAAATGTCAATGCAACTAAACCGTAACCAGGCAATGCTGTGATGGGCTCCAAAGGCGACGGAAGCTTAGACTTCAAGTGGTCAAGAGGCGCGAGCATGACGAGCTGAACGCTGCTAGTGCGATAGTAGAAATTGGGTGCATATACTTGACCGACCCTCGAATCAACCAGCTTCTTAGGGATTTTCCGCAAGAATGTGATATCGTGTTCGATATTCGGGTCCTGGGCTACCTCATCGAGGTTCGGGTTCATACGGTAGCGGTCATAGTAACCTCCTCTGGGTATATCGACCTTCTGACCTCCGAATTCGACCTGAACAGTTTGTGACGCCGAGCGTCTACCCTCAGATAGGAGTCATTACTGTTTCGGAAAAAGGGATGTTTGATTCACATACGTTGTGGTGAACTTTTCTGATGCTGCTGAAAAGCGGTCTGATGTCGAAGACATGATGTTACCGGTAGGTCGAACACTAGACCAGGATCTGATGATTTCAATAATCGGCATTTATTGACGTAGGTGGTTGCAGCGTTGACATATGCCTTGGGATCACTCCTCGCCACTTTATGACTATCTCGGAGGTCGGTTGTCGGTGGACTTGCGATGGTAGTGCTGGCATGTGAGGAACACTGAGGCAGACGATGGGTAAAATCGAGCAAATTACTACCGAGGCCCGATATCAACGTGGCTTGGAGTTTGATAATTCCCATATGCACGACAACGGAGCAACATCATGCCGGTGGCACATATGAAGGGACATTCTGGGTACTAGTTATTCATTTGTCATGGCATGGAAACAGGAAGAAAGAAAGCTAGTAGGCTAACGTTCTAGGCAAATCTGTCTTGGCGGGAAGAACGGCTGGATCCTCAACAGGCCCACTAAATAAGCTTTCGCATTTCGGCAGGTAAAGACTAGACACCTTGAATCTTGGTGGGAAAATAGGGAGCGGGCGGAAAAAGCTAATATCCATGGAACGCATTACAGAGAGTGTGACATTGGGAAGCCACAATAGCCTAGTAACGTCATGACGACGTACGGGAGGAAGTTACAGCTCACCAATTCTAGGCCAGCATAGCTGAGCAGCTCATTTTATAAAGCCGCGAATTTGCGCACACACAATTCAGCGTGTCAATCCATAAGAGTCAGATAATTTCAGAAATTGAAAGTCTGTCCGAATTGCCTATTATTACTCCCATTATTTCTCACATACATGCCGCACCTGAAGCTTCGTGATGGAGCAGAACTCTTCTACAAGGATTGGGGAAATCCCAGAGGACCAATCGTAACCTTCTCCCACGGCTGGCCCTTGAGCAGTGACAACTGGGAACAACAAATGATGTACCTTGGTGAACATGGTTACAGGGTTATTGCGCACGATCGCCGTGGCCATGGACGATCAACTCAGACCTGGGACGGAAACAACATGGACACCTTTGTCGACGACTTAGAGGAACTTTTCGCGCATCTCAAGGTGCAAGATGCGGTCATGGTTGGACATTCTCATGGAGGAGGAGAGGTCACCCATTATCTTGGAAAACACGGCACTAAGCGCTTCAAAAAGGCTGTTTTGATCGGTGCCGTACCTCCTCTGATGGTGAAGAGTAGCGGCAACCCGGAAGGAACAGATAAGTCGGTGTTCGATTCTTTCCGGCAGGCCATGCGTCAAGACCGCGCGCAGTTCTTTTTGGATGTTCCCAGCGGACCATTCTTCGGTTTCAACCGACCTGGAGCAAAGAAAAGCGAAGGACAGATTCGTAGCTGGTGGCAGCAGGGGATGAACACCAGCTTCAAGTCCGCGTATGACTCGATCAAGGACTTTTCTGAAACGGACTTCTCGGAAGATCTGAAGAGAATCAATATACCAGTACTGGTTCTACATGGGGACGACGATCAAGTGGTTCCCATTGAGGCAGCGGGGCTGAAGTCAGCAAAACTTCTTCCTCAAGGAAAACTGAAGATCTACAAAGGCGGATCCCATGCCATTCACAATATTAATGTTGAAGAAGTCAATCAAGACCTGCTTGACTTTATTAAATCCTAAGTTCGATGGCTTCGGTATGTGATACTTTGGGATAGTGTCTTTTTCATGTGCCAATTTAGCTTTCTGAAAACGCTGGCTTTATCAAGGAGACCATCGATATCATTCTACATTGGCATCTGAAGCTACCATTGGCTAGTTCGCGAGGGTACACTATGAACGCATTTCAGAATATATATTTCAAAGTAACTTTAATAATGTTGTTTTTTCATTTTTCTCCTTCGATAGGGTGCGGTACTTTCGATATGTTCATTAAATCCTGGAGGAGGAATGAAGGCAGGATGGATCCAGGAAAATACTCCCGACGACATAGACAGTTACTATAGCATAAGCAACCCCAAGGAAACAAACATGGCCTGGCCTGTGCAGTTGTAGAATCTACCAGACAGGACCACATACGGAATCGTGACTTTCAAAATCAGACTTTACCTCTGACATTATAAATCAGCTTCGACACTGGCACACACGCATCACGTGAGCGACGGGAACCATACTTCGGATATCTCATAGTGTGCGGGTCCAGTGGGCATGCGGGTACATCACCTTGGTACCGCAGTGGGCTTAACCGCATTGAGGCAGGCTTGCGAGTCCACTTGAACCCTTTTCCAACTCTCGTAATGACGACTGGACATGGGCATAACCTTTCCCATAACATTATAATGATTGATAGGCTTTAGTTGAACTAATCTTAAGAGTTTTTAGACATAAAGTACATGTCATTCGGAACGATTTGTTGCTCCGTCGTGAATCTTCCTGAGAACTGTTCAAAAGGAACATATAATCATATATTGCCTCGGTTCCCTTCATCTTTGCGCACTATTTGTACACTCAGTTCGCAGTTTAAACTGCCTTTATTTCATCCCCTTTCCTTCTGTCATTTACTGTTACTCCTCCACTAATACTCAATATGGAAATGTTGTCCCTAAATATATTATCCTACTCGAAACCATCCGAGTATCAGGTCTCGGAATTGCCCACTCCAACTCTAGTCAACTCAAAGGATGTGATAGTCAAGGTATACGCCGCTAGCATTAATCCTATTGACGTCAAGAGAGCTGATGGCGCTTTGAAACTCGCTGTGAAAGACCCGTGAGTATAAGCTTTTGCCATCAATCAAGATGATGCTAATACAGTCAGTTTTCCCTACAAAATTGGCTACGATTGTGCCGGCGTTGTTCAAGAAACTGGGCGAGACGTGAAAAAGTTCAAGGTCGGAGACGCTGTGTATATTAGACTCCCTGAAATTTCCCGGGGTAAGTGTCTGGTACTCGATGTTTCTATGGATCGACTTACTGAAAGCGAAATTCAGGATCATGCAGCGAATTTATCAGATGCTCTGAGGAACATATCGGTCTTAAGCCGCCGTCGCTGTCTTTTGAGGAAGCAGCCTCAATTCCATTAGCAGCGATGACCGCCCTCCAAGCTCTTCGGCTATACCGTGGCGACCTTGCCGGAAAAACTGTCTTTGTGCCTGCCGGATGTTCGACAACCTGTCAATCCATTGACTCCTCAATAGGCTAATTGAATATAGTGAGTGGTACCGGCTTATTTGCATGCCAACTTGCCAAGCATGTATTCCATGCGGGTAAGGTCATCACTACAGTCTCGACTGCGAAAATCCCGAAATTAAGAGAACTCCTGGGTGAAAACACTATCGATCAGGGTAAGATCCCAGATCTGGCTACCATTTCCGTATTGTTCTCTAAAACGTCTTTAGTTATCGACTATACCAATTCCGACCCCAGGGATGTGATTGAACATGGAACAATCGACTTTCTCTTTGACACCGTTGGCCTTTCTATGGAGCTATTATGTCTGATGCGGCCAGGATCGAGCCGTATTGTATCAGTCTCTACTCTACCTTCTGGAAATCAGCTACAGGATTCACCTCTCATGGACCTGCCTCACAAGCCCACTATTCCGTTCGCCTTTCGGATGGGACTCAATCTCGCTGATCAGGTTCGAAAGGTCAGAGCACGCCGTTATAAGACAGAGTACTCCTACATGTTTCTCGTATCGTCTGGTAAGAGCTTGGATGAACTGACGCGGTATGTCGAAGATGGGAGACTCAAAACAGTGGTGGGATCAGTCGTCGACTTGCAAGACATTGAAGCCGTGAGAAAGGCTTGTGGGACTGTTTACAGCGGTCGGGGAGGATTGGGGAAGCTGGTAATCCGCGTTCGAGGCTCCGAGTAGCGACCTTTCATCTTTTGTCGTCTCGACGGGGCTTTTTATGGGGGTAGGCGGCATGTGGCCTTTCAGACGATGCACAACGCTTTGCCTCAATGTTATAATAGACTTAGTAATTTTTATTGTTCCTGCCATAAGGTGGCTTGGATGTGTTAGGGACTTGGCAGAGTCAAGCTTCAGTCCGATTGCATACCTACAATTTGTGCAACACATTAGCAGTGCTTTTGTACAGTCCCTTGCTCGCCCGATCAAGTCCGATCTAGGGGTCTCTGATCGCAAACCGACGAAACACCTCGACACCCCCGGCCACGACTACAGTAACAGCTTCTGTAATACCATAAGCGAGTCTTCTGCTGTGCGGCATTATCACTCGGAGCAATTCGGAGGAAGTAATTTCGAAGTTTAGGATGTAGAACGTGGTTTCTTGTTTCTGTGGCCATGCGGTAGTATATACTGTGGAAGATTAATTGCGGGATACGTCTTGCGGCGAACTTTGACTTGCCATTTCATTTTCGAAGGAAACACCAAGACAAGGGTATTAATCCAGCTCTGGAATTTACTACCAGGAAGCTTTTTTCTTTTTTCTTTTTTTTTTTTTTTTTTTTTTTTTCTCTTTCCTTGTTCGAACTGCTCAGCCGGACTTCGAATTGAGAGCCGAAGCGCATGTGGGTCAATTTTCGAAAGCCGGTGTCACGTGATGAGGGCTCCCGGGCTGGCCATCTTTGGCTCCGAGTGCCGTCGAGTGGTGCCATCATCGGTGTTCGTCCTGCAACTTCCGTAACCCGAGGCGCAACAATGACCGACAGGCTTCAACCCCGCGTTGCTAAGTCTTGCGACAATTGCAAGGCAAGGAAGACTCGCTGCATACGTGAGTCCAGCTCTGTCCCCGCTTGCTAGTTCTCCTTACGAA
This sequence comes from Aspergillus luchuensis, assembly GCF_016861625.1. Classification (NCBI taxonomy): domain Eukaryota; kingdom Fungi; phylum Ascomycota; class Eurotiomycetes; order Eurotiales; family Aspergillaceae; genus Aspergillus; species Aspergillus luchuensis. The sequence continues at coordinate 209,548 of NC_054852.1, forward strand.
TTTATTCCCCTTGTGTCACATACCTGTCTCCAGTTGACGACCGTAGCCTGGGCGGCCGACTAATCCTGCGCGGTAGGCCCTTCAAGCAGCGCAGTCTGCACCCCTTGCCAGGTAGGTTCAGCGGTTTGCTCGGATTTTCAGGAAAATATGCTCAATATGACGCTTATGCACCTTGAGGTTTGATAGAAACGCAAAGTTGAGTGTCACTATAGCCTGACACGCAGACAATTGAGGCCAAAGAAGTCACAAGAGATCTTAAGTCCAGGTACATGACATGATTCGTCGAGCCCTCATTTGCGATGCTGATACATATTTGAATAGCAACTGTACCTCCATCGAATTATAATGTCTCTTCAGCTGCATCTGTGTCCACGGATGCCTCGGCATCTTATGTTGACCAAATTCTCGTCGATAAGAATGCAGATGGCAGGAACCGCGAGGCATGCTCCATGTTCAAGGTGAGGTGCTTCTGCTTCTGCTTCTGTTTCCGTACACAGCTAATGTGCGCAGGCTCGTGAAAACCAAGGTAATCAGTCATCTACTCCCATTGTCATAGCCCCCGCTTACTTCTGGCTCAGTCCTCAGTACTGGCATGGCCTTTTTTTCGGAGAGCCACATCCACTCCCTGACAAATATGCTGGGCCACGGCAGATTAAGAGAAGTACTTGATGCTATGGGAGAAGCTATGCATCAGCATGCACATGGAATCAGCATCGATTTCAGCACTCCCGCATCACCAGTTCAAATTTCACATGAGGAGGCGGCTCATTATATCACAGGTCAGGTTCTCGTCTGTGTTGTTGTGGGTCAAAATTCTAACGCGTAGACTCAGTTTATTTTGATGACTTACATCCCTTGTCGCCCTTTCTGGACCGAGGCGTCTTTGAGAGGAGAATCTCGGGGCCAGAATTACCGGAGTTACTGGCAAACAATGCTCCATTCTGTGCGCTATATCATACTTTGCTGGCACTTGGATGCCAGTATATGGATGGTGGATCTTTCGTTCCAGGCAAAGGGAAAGCATGGAATTACTTTCAGGTTGCATTGAGCCTGTTCCCAAAAATACTTGCTCCTCCTCAAACTTTACTTCACGTCCAAGTGCGTATTCTTTACCCTGTTCTGGATCCAAGCTGACAGCCCAACCAGGCACTGGCAGCCATGGTGAGCCGAGAAGGTAATGCAAACATCATTCATTTCGCTGAAAAATCATAGGCAGTCTTCACAATGAGCTTCTCCTGTATTCCGATCGGCGAGACCTTGATGTCCGAGGCCGCAAGAATAGTTCAATTGCTGGGATACAACGCCGCATACGTTCAAACTGAGAATGAAACATTGTGTCATAGAGCTTTCTGGGTTATATATTGGCTGGAAAAAGTTACTTCCTTTTTCCGGGGCCGTGGTTCTGTAAGAGTACTTACATTTCGAAGCCTTCTTGACTAATGGCAGTTGTAGATGATACCCGACTACGACATAGGCTGTCCTGTTCCAGCATGTTCCGACACTGCCCCGGGAGAGCTTGATTGGCTATTAACGACAGCGCGCCTAGGTCGCCTGATGTCTCGCACTTACGAATGTCTCTTTTCCGTGAGTGCGGTCCAGATGCACACAGCTGCCCGCATCGCGGCTGTGGACTCGATGTCTCGCGAGCTAGAAGCTTGGATTCAAACTCTACCCGAACCCTATCAGCCCGGGACCCCACTTCGCTTCTCAAAGGGCAAGAGCCCCTCCGCGCAAGATATGGCGCTGCAAATACGGTTCATATACTATGCTTTGGTTATGTCTATGTGCCGGCTTCGGATCCATCTTACAAGCGACCAAACGAATGAGACAAATCAAGAGACCAAGCGTCAACTGATGGAGACCGCTCGAGCTGTTATATACCATACACGTTACATTGAGCATGAGGCGCACGTTCCAGCCTGGTAAGTCATAGCGTCCGGGTCCGTGTTCTCACAAATCCTAATCGTAAGTAACAGGCAACTGGGCATCGTGCCTGTTTCCGCTCTTTTCATTATCTTTGACTTTGTGATTCATAACCCATTCCACAAAGAGACTGCCACCAATATCTCGTTCCTGGACATAGCAGCCGGTTATTTCAGCCGTTGGGAAATCAGTAACAGAGACTCTTTACCGGCATCAACTGCTGCTGAATTTTCTCACATTGCTCGTCAATTTGTGCGGGATGTACAAGCCAGGTTGCAGACCACAGATTCACGAAGGACTTCACGCCCCGAGGCAGATAATTCAGTACCAATGACAGGCGAGAAGAACTACTCCTCCGGATTCGCTGTCGATCCTAACCAGGTAACGGTATGTTTCCATGATGCTCTCCTTCCACGTCCCTCGCTGACTTGCCTGCGATACAGAATGAAGACTCTCTCATTCTCCCGGACATCGAAGGTTTTTCGGGCGCTGGACCAGACCAACTATTTTATCCTGAAGACCCGCTTCAAACATTATTTGGAACGTACATGCCTCCTACGACCGACATATCTAACATGTTCAACTCGACTTTATGGAATCCGTGATCATTGTAATACAATGTTCAAGAAATCATGTAAACTTACTAAATCGCACACTCAATATTATACATTTCGACCGAGGGGCAGACCCAGCAATTCGTGACCTACATCTGAGCTGATAGCAACACGGACGGTCCACAGGGATAAAGTGGAGACGCGGCGTCCGGCATTCGGGTTTCGGAACTCGCCTCCAATATGTGGACCCTAATTGTCTACTAGCTTAGCTCACGGTCATCTGTAGTCCGACAAGTGGACTTGATTTGATACCAGCACCCGAACAAGAAATCATTCATGACCTAGCCGTATCAAATGGCGTGGACGATAGTACCCTGTGTTCCATTAGGCTTAGGACTACAAAGTCAATGTCACGGTCTGTAAGCTACATGTTGACAGTATAATAACATATGGTACATTGCCAATATGTCACGAAGTATAAATCTGCTATATTACAAGAACGAAATCCAATCACCCCCTGAAGAAAATTCTCGGCCCCAGGCCCCGGTGAACGTAGCCCCTCAGCGGTATCGTGTGTTCACGAATCAAGCTAAGGCTTATTTCTGCATCATGCTCTCAACCCAAGTAGCAGCGACCTTGTCCCAGATAGTGGCATAAGCCATATGAGCAGAGAGATTAGTTCCGGCGGCATCGCAAACGCCATCTTTGTCGTCGCAGTAGTCGTGGAGTCTGTCGGCGTACTTGGAGAGGGCTGCAAGTTGCTCGGCAGTACGGGGGTATTTCTGATGCGAGTGGGATGTTAGCCAAGCAGCCAATCCAGCTATTTCATGGTGAATTGGTTATAACTTACGCCAGTAGCAGACACATCCCCGACGTTGTACGTCTGGTTGGGCATGTGACGGGGGTCTCCGTAGAGAAGGACAGCGGCGACTAATAATATTAGCATAAATCTTGTTGATGTACATCCAGGTTAGTCACTTACTATGGGATCCGGTTTCAGGATCAACAGCAGGAGCAGTGATATTTCCCAAAGTTCCGTTATCACCGCCACCGGCCAACATGTCGCTCACAACCATGGCTCCCTACACGAGCGTCAGTAAGATACCCTTCAAAAACGCAAGCCGGGGGACAAGAAGGTACCTGAGAATATCCGAAGAGTACCACCTTGGTTTCCGGACAAGCCCTGACATAAGCCTTCAGCTGAGCAGTGCCATTGTAGATGCCCTCCTCATAGCTGGGGGTCGATCCTTCCTGGGTTGCAGGATAGATGATATTCTCGTAATCGCTGTCCGGAATAGCATCCATGACCAAGTCGGTCAATGACCCGAGCAGGCCAGGGTAGCTTTCGGTAGTTCCGCGGGCAAGCATCATGTGCACCTTTGCACAAGGGGCTTTTCCATTCGCGTGCGCAGTGGAGGCACTGGCGAGAGCAGAGGAGAGCAGAGCTGCGGTGACGATGTTTTTGAACATGGCGGCGGATGAAATTTTCTAGTCGACGAGAAACAAGACAATTGGGTGTAGGATATTTTGAATGAAAAGCTAGAGGGTAGATGGGAGTTTATATAATTTCTTCCCTGCCTAAACTCCTACGAACTGACTGAGCAGGAATGTCAACACGATATCGGAGAAATATGGGCTGATTGTTACAGCTATCTTGAAGGTGAAGTCCAGACCTTGCGGTGAGTACTGAAATTTCCCTCCTCTAAAGAGATACTGCTCAGCCAAATTCATGCTCGAACTTATTGTCAGATTGGAGACTGCAGTTCTTCAGCAGGGCATCTGGACCTTAGCGCGTCAAGAATTAATGAGAGAACGCGTCAGCAAGTGCTGATCACATCCGCAATGATGCAGAGGGGCTGCTAGGTAGTCAAAGAAATAGAGTTGTAAAAAAATGTACCGTGGGTTCAGGGCCTCCAACTATGTGTCATGGTTCGGGGCTAATCTCCAACCCTGGATGTCGGACTTTGCTGGTTCTCCACTTTCGTTTAAGCTTCGTCCGGGAAAGGGCCCAGGTCCACACCACACACCATGATCATATCTTTCGGATTATCAGTAGCAAGCAGGTAGACCCATTTCAACGTATAATGTTACGCAAATGGTTTCTGGATCCGGATTGTGTAAAGGTGGCTATCAACACTCCCTATGGGCAGCTATAGTATTCAAGTGCCTTGTGGAATACTAGGGCCATCATTTGTTACAGCCCCAACAGCACAGCCACACAGTTATCAGTGGATTATCGACCCGAAATTTTTCCTTTTCCGGGTGGGGGGAGATGATAACCCGTGAGTTAATCTAACCCTGTATCACATAAGCTTTCCACTGACTAAAGTTAAGCTAAGTAACTAAATATGGGGAGAGGGGATAAATCAAGATTGCGTGTTCACAAGGTGGGGAAACCAATTCATACGAAGCAGTGGCCGGTGGCACCTATTCTACAGGTACTCTATGGACATGCAATTTTGTTTTTCTGTGGGGGGTGCCATGTGTTTTGAGCCGTGGCAAAAGCGTACAAGAGTTTATTTTCCCTGACAGTCTGCCACCGCAGCTTAGAGTGGGGTTACTAAACTTTCAAGCGTGGACCGGTCTACTAAAGGTGATCCCTGTAGAGCAAAGATGGCTGCCTAAGATTGCGGTCGAGCATCGCTCCAGGATGCAGTTCCTAAGATACCGTGTGGAACAGGCCAAAGTAGGTGCAATTACTCGCATCTAATAGTTGGGCAAAATGGTTCCAGCAGAGCCACGTAGTAGGCTACTCTTCATATGCACAAGCTGGCCCCATAAGAGAATTAATGGTAAGAGGAAGGTGATAGATGCTAGGTGATTCTGAAGGCTCGGTCCTTTTCCGCTGCTACGCTTCATTTCTTTTGCGTCAGGCAATATATTGATTCGCACAAGTTCAGTAATAAGCTCTGAGGAATACCAGCAGGAGATGATTCTAGTCAGCATGAGCTAGTGTGGTGTCGAATAAATTGCAGATGGTTTTATCCGTCCAGTCAAGGGATACGGATATCGTACCTCCGAAAGCTAGTGGACATTGAATGGAATAGCCCTGAGTAAGACGGATCAGATAGGAACACGGCAATTGTCATCCCAACGTGAGCTCAGTATATAAGGACCCACCCACTAGCTCTCTAGGGATACTCATTCCTATCAGCATCAGCTAGCTTCCAATCCTGAAAATACCAACGTTCATCATGTTGTCCTGGCTGTGACAGCCATCACCTTCAATGCGATCCTCGGCTGCACTCGTTAATAGCACAGACTGCGCTGATATCCACTTCAGCTGGCCCGCAGTAGATCTTGAGGTCGCCTTGGTACGAATATTCAATGCCATAATTGGTGCCGAGAACACAATTTTGAGCACGAAATACGAAGATACTACCTACCGCGCGGTTAGCGAAGCGGGGTCGAATAGGTATTTCGTTGGCTGGGCTGCAGTGGGCAGCCATGTGAATAGATATCCAGCGGACTCTCCTGATTTGCGAATTGTCCTAATCTTCGGCTCCGAAAGTGCTATCATTCTGGGAGCCTTCGGAGTGGAGGCGATATAAGCTGAGTTAGATTTGACTATGACTAAAGCCATTATATACAATTCGCTATCAGTCATTCGGCGCTATATTATCATCAATGCCAACGAAAGCGTGCTTTTTGCACATGGTGTACGCCCTGAGTAGGTTGGACCTTAAGCAGTCATCGAATAATTGATTCCGGATCTGTGGACGAAGTCTCCAGTTCTCATTGTCCGGTATAAACTTTGACTTTCTCGGAAAGATATTCAGCGATCGTAATGATCTTTTCTTCCTCCAACCGCCTGCCGAATAACTGTAGTCCAATGGGTGCTCCGTGGTAAATTTCCGGATCGTCTAATAAGGTCAGGATTCGCTTCAGAAGGGTCTGAAAAGGCCTACTTACAATCTTCATATATCTTGCGATCCAACTCACTCAGATACTTTGACCGTTCGGTCATGGACGAAAGACACTTGTCAGCACAGCATACAGGGACTACCAAGCTTGTATAATCCAGAGTGTTGATAAACGTAGTATATCCAGTATGACGGTACTTTCCTGGAATAACAGCTGCATGAGGTGCGGTTGGGCAGATGACAGCATCAACTGGCCTTCCTGTGGTAGTCAACTTGGCCGTGCTGTTCCAGTAGTCCATATATCTCTTCTGGTATTCCCTTTTCCGCACGTTGAGTTCCGCTACCTCCCGGGCGTTGAAGGGCTTGACTGGTTCAACGGAGCACTGAGGAATCTGTTCCTCTCCTGACAAGGCAATGTGACTCAGAAGGTCTTCGCCACCGTCCATATCGTAGATTTCGCTCTACGGAGAATCAGCTCACTGCTCTAAATATGCATCCCAGATTTCGACATACCGCAATTTCTTGGCCTTCGCGACACAAATCAGGGTCCCATTCTATGACCTAATACGCGTGTTAGATCAGTGAGCAATAAGGTTCTTCATCTCTGATTACCTGGTGGCCCGAGTCCTTCAAAATGCGTTCCATAAAGTCCATAGCTACCTTCACCGGCGGCTGAGGTTCGACACGTCCATCATGCCGCAAGATACCAAAGGTAAGTTGAGAAGATGTACCATCCTTCTTTGTAATCAACTTCTTCGTTTGATCCACAACATGATCTCTCCATGGTAACGGCAAAGAGAGAGGATCATACTGCCATGGCTCCTGGGAGAGGATGGCTTTGAAAAGTAACTTCAATCCCCCAATACTTGTCGCCAACGGGCCAATGACTGACAAAATGGTGTTTTGGCCGTCAATGGAGTTTGCTGCGCCTTCATACGGAATTCTTCCTGCAGATGGGCGCAGCCCAAAAATTCCGTTAAAAGAAGCAGGAATCCGAACACTACCACCAATATCGGTACCGAACCCCGCCGGTGAACCGCGGAGCGCAATTAGAGCCCCTTCTCCGCCAGAACTTCCACCACTCGATAGATGGCGATTCTTGGGGTTCCACGTATAACCAATAATATGATTTGTTGTCTCTCCTGACATGAGTGTGACGGGTACACTGGTTTTACAAAACAACACAGCTCCGAGGTTGCGAATTTCCCGTACTAGTTCACTCTCTGCCACTCTATGGCGAGGATCGTCTTTTTTGCCCTGAAAGGTTCCGATCCAGCCCACGTAGCCCATGGTTGTGTCGACGCCTTTGACATGGAATTGATCCTTCAGACTTACTGGAAGTCCATGCAACGGGCCTTTGGGTGTCCCTGTTGCTGCCAGATGCTCGTCGAGCTCCTTAGCAACACGAATAGCATCTTCGAAGAATACCTCATGTAGACAATTGACCTATACTGGAGTCAACAGACGCGATATATCTCAAAGCAATAAAATCGACGGCTGGATAACATACAAGTTGATGAGCAATAGCAGCTCTATGACAGAAAGCTTCCGTCACTTCGACAGCACTCCAACTTCCTGAGGTGGTTTGACTTGTGATCGCAATAGCATCGGATTCGGTAATCTCTATTTCACGAGGAGTCAAGTACCCCTGAATGAATTCACCCGTGACATCAACTGGTAGGGTGTCATACTGAATTCTCCATTTCTGGGGAATCGCGTTCAAAATAGCCTGGCGTTTAGCCTGGGCTGCCTTCTGCCAGGATGGCATCTCGGAATGCATTATTTCTTTAAGGTTGCTATCCTGTATGGGATGGGCGGTTGATGGATATACCAGCGCAACACAATTGACTCATCCACAGCGGCACATCATGCATGTCGGAGTCATCGGCCCGATACTGCTTAGTCATTCTCGTGTATACAAATACAACTGCCCTAGTACTATTATAGGGGAAGAAGCGATTCATGCGCGATTCATGCACAGAGCAACAGTTAAGAAAGGCGGTACAGTTCGAGACTGCTGCCTGCTTAACAGTCTTACAATAAAAATTTCCGAATTCGCCTCTCAGCATATTAACTGACCCCGTCCGTCTTAGGAAAAGGAGCACCTTGAAAATGAGAACCCAGCCAAAAGCGTAGCTCACATAGTCTAGTGTATCTGCAGGGCTCAGAGTAGCATATGAGAAGTAATTCACCATTCTGCGGAAATTTTCTTTTTCCCATAAGCTCCGGCTTGGTGCAAAGCTCTATCATGGCATAATGAAGAGGAGCCGCGGAAGTGATTTATCACCCCTTGCAGACCGATGATCGGAAATGCCAATACATCGCGAACTTTACTACACCGAAACTTTTGGTCCATGCACATAGTACTATAATCGTGATAAATAGCATGGAAGCATATGGAAGGCAATTCTGTGCTCATCAGACATTAGTATAGATCACGCCTCATACAATTTTGGGTCCTACAATTACTTCAAAGACTAACGAGTGGCGTCATTGGCAAAGTAAGGGATGTGTGGCAATCATCCATCAAGAGGTCAATATTTAGCAATCAGGATATAAGCAGACTATGCAGATCAGCGACGAGTTGTAACCTGGGTGCCATGGACAGTAGCTTTCCAAGTTCTAAGCATACCCAGGAGAATGCAATAACCTTGGTGGTCTGATTTTCTGCTTCGTGCAGGTGGGTTTGCTTTTGGATCAGGTTTCCCTCGTTGCAGATCTCTCGGGCTCCCATTCGATTACAATTATGGATAATGTACAGGTCAAGATATGAAAGATATCATCTCAGTTGGCAAGGCTTTCAGGAGAATATCTGAGCCTTTAGGGAATCAGGATCCGCACTGTGTAACCAGAGCCGATAACGTAAGTTTCTCTGCTCTCCTAGCAGGTTGCATTGTATGCCGTGCAATCATTAAGCCAATACAAATTCCATCTGCTACAACCAGTTACTACATGAGGAACGCTGCAGTTGCCGAGAGTTATTTTGTACACTTGGCCCAAATTACTAATACCTAGACTGGAGCATATTATCTTTAATCCTTACTCATACGACCCTTGGCATAGTCTGATGTTAAGAGACGCGCTCTACAGCAGAAGCAAGCGAAACAATGTAACAGGATACAGTAAAGGTATAGTCTATTCATGGGATTTGATAGGAAGTAAGGGGAGCGATGCTCCTGTCCGAAAGAGGATGCCACATTGGTGGTATACCTAACTTAAAATTGATATATCACATGCCTGGCTGAGATATGGCCTTATGTTATAAGTGCTGACAACGCCGAAAGTCCCAGAGAATCGGTATTCAGAGTATTGGCTGGAAGCCCATTAGAGGCTATGAGGATGTCGCTAGCAACGCCACAAGAATGGGAGATTCCGGTCTCCCAAAGGGCATATATGTCCAAGTCACATGGTGGACGTAAGTGAGAAGCTACCGTTGGGAGGATGTTCGGCTAAACCGGTTTAGGACTTGAGCTTGCCACAATTGGCGTGCCCAAGTACCGTGTGGATGAGATATTGGTCAAAATATTGTTTTCAGGTGTTTGTCATACCGATTTTCACGCGTGGAAAGGTCTGTAGTCTCTTTGGTTCTGCAATACATTGCTGACAAGCTATAGGACACTGGCCTGTGAAGCCAAAGGATAACCTCGTTGGTAAGTTAGTTGAATGTTTTCATCTGATCCACATTGTATGTGTAGCTTACCTTATCCAAAGGCGGCCACGAGGGGGTTGGCATAGTCGTGGCTCTTGGCAAGGATGTCAGGGATATCTCCGTCGGTGACAAAGTCGGCATACAGGTGTGGATGCCACAAAGTATTTACCAATAGGTGTATGCTCACAAATTGCTACAGTGGGTGAACAGGACCTGCGAAGTCTGTGGCTTCTGCTCTCGTGGTTCCCAACCACTATGTCCACATATCGAGCTTTCTGGATATACCGTCGACGGAACCTTCCAGCAATATTGTGTGTGCAAAGCAGAGAACGCAGTCCGCATACCATCTGGCATGCCCCTCGACCAAGCTGCTCCAGTATGTACCAGTACAGAGATGCTTCCTTTACCATCTTGCTGTTGACGATCTAACTTGGTTTCGAAGATATTGTGCGCTGGTCTCACGGTGTACAAAGCACTCAAAGAGTGCAAGCTCGAGCAAGGAGAGTTAGTCGGTATGGATGTCTTTATCTGAGACAATAAACGCTTATAATAACTTCTCCTAGCAATTGCAGGAGCAGGTGGAGGTCTTGGTACATTAGCGTGCCAGTTTGCAAAAGCATGCGGGTACCGCGTTCTGGCAATTTCAGCAGGCGAATCTAAGAGGAAAATGTGCGTCGAGAAATTGGGCGCCGACTACTTTGTCGACTACAAATCTTCATCAGACTTGGTCGAAGAGATCAAAGAAGTTACTGAAGGGGGGCCAAATGCAGTAATCGTCGTCAGCTCAACGACAAAGCCATTTGACGACGCTATTCACGTTCGTATTTCTATTAAAGCCTTCTACTGCAAGACCTAATCCAGAATAAATACAGTACGTCAAGCCAATGGGAACCATTGTTGCCGTCGGCTTGCCACCAGGCTGCATGAACGCAGACATATTTACAATCGTCCTTCGAAATATCACTATAAAAGGGAGTTACGTGGGTAATCGCCACGAGACAGAAGCAGCACTGGAAATTGCCTGCCGTTCCGGAATTATTCCGCCTTACAATGTTCTTGATGTACACGAGCTGCCGAAGGTGTATGAGCGTATGGAGACTGGTATGAAATCCGTTCGTTCAGGCGAGAATATGCTAACACTATTCAGGAGAAATGGAAGGACGGGCCGTTCTTCGAATCGCAGACGATAAAGTACAATCTACTCCTGTCAGACTAACTGCACAATTGGAACCGCGGTTCTGTCCTGAACAGTTCACTGTGGGCACCAGACTAGCCTACCGGTTGGAGGAGCTGGGAGTCACGGACTACTTTGCAGTACCTGGTATGTCAGAGGGGCTAGGCCAGAGGCGCATGCTAACGTCAATAGGCGACTTCAACTTGGGCTTACTTGACGAGTTACTAAAAAATGGATCCATACGCATGATCGGATGCTGTACAGAGTTGAACGCCGGATATGCTGCGGATGGCTACGCTCGAAGTTCGCCCGGTAAAGTCGCCGTTGTATTCGTAACATTCATGGTTGGAGGTCTTTCATTGATCAACGCCATTGCTGGTGCATACTCAGAAGGCCTGAGAGTAGTGGTCATATCCGGCTGTCCGCCGCAGAAAGCGTTCGAAGACAAGCGATTGGTCCATCATACGCTAGGCACAAATGACAAAGACCAAGCTTTGCGAATGTTCGACCAAGTCACGGCACTATCTGTACGTCTCTCAAGCTCGCAAAATCCTGCGGAGGCTCTCGATGGTGTGATTATCCACTGTTTGAATGCATCACGCCCTGTGTACGTCGAGATCCCTACAGATATTGCTCAGGAGCCTTGCACACCCCCTGGACCTCTGCCCATCAACTGTTCTGAACTATTCGAGATGGACCACGCTCTCAATGCCGTTGAAGCGGTTACAAATTGCTGGAACGGGGCCAAACAGCCTATTTTACTGGTTGGGGCCCATGTGCGCCAAACTGTTCTCCCTCAAGTGTTGGTGTCCCTCATCGATAAACTCGGTTGCCCGGTTCTGGTCCAACCAGACGGCAAGTCTCTTGTCCCTGAAGACCATCCTCAGTTTTTGGGAACTTTTTGGTCCAGTGCAAGCGATCAAAAAAGTGAGAAAGTTTTCATGGATTCTGATTTATGGGTTATGGTTGGGTGTCGTTGGACTGACTACCACACCTTGGGCTGTCTCAATATTCGAGAAGAATCGCATCGTATCCTCGACCTCCAGGACGGATCTGTCACTATTCCAAGTGATGAGAGTTACACAGATATACCGCTCAATGAGTTGATAAAACTTATCGCCCAGTCTAATATCCAACACAAAGGTACTGTGCAACCTAACGGGATAATCCCAACTGTCAAAGTCAAACGAGCAACTATAGATACCTCAAAGCTCTCGCTGTCCACCATCCTCGGTGGCATTCAAGAGGTGATAGGACCCGAAAATTCCGTCATCGCTGATACTGGTGATAGCTGGTTCAATGGGCAAATGATCAAGTTGCCCTGGGGAGCCGATTATCAGATGCAGATGGTGTATGGTTCAATCGGGTGGAGCCTTCCGGCCACTCTTGGTTATCAACTCGGCCGGCCAAATCAACGAGTCATCTTGATGATCGGGGACGGTAGCTTGCGCATGACGTTCCAGGAATTGAGCACCATGATCAGCCTTAGGCTCAATCCCATCATCTTCGTCTTTAATAATCTAGGATACGCAATAGAGGTGAGTTCAGGTGAAAAACATCCATAACAAGAATGGTTGTCTTACTATTTCTAGACCGCAATTCATGATGGACCATACAACTATTACTCGAACTGGAATTATACCTCATTGGCGAATAGCCTCTGTAGCACTTTTCATGCCTTCTACGATAACCCATATGTCGACCACAAACTCACGGAAACTTGTTCAGACCCTCCGATGTTTTCAGCGCAGATCACAACCACTACAGACTTATTGATAGCCCTAAGACGTGCTGAGCATGAACCCAAGAAGCTTGCCTTCTTGGAGTGCTGCATCGATCCCAGCGACATCAGCTCCTCACTACAACGCTTTGGCTTGGCTGTCGGCACGAGGGGCAAAGAGGCCTAATATTGCGACACTAAGGACAGTTCATATTTCCCATTGTTCTTCTAGGACATTGGAATATGTTTGCACGTCTTTCGGCTAGTTTTTGCTGTTGGCATATCAAATTGACTCGATAATGATCACAGGATTCTCTAGGATAGATGACGCAACCTGCAGAGCTATACATAGCACAGATATATAAACACTCACGATAGAATGACCGTAGAATAACAATATCATTCTTCGTTGGATATCTTTATATTAGTTACTATAATTATATTCCATCTTGTCTGATTAAAACAAGTGCAAGGGTTGTAGGTAACTATATATATGGAATAAGAAATTATATCTAGAAAACGATTCACAGGAGAGAAGTTAAGAGATAAAGAAATCCGAAAAAAGCTACAAGAAAGATATTCATACTTTTCTGCTACATCTCAATCTAGAAAGTAGTGAAGTCGTATAAGTAAATGATTCTTTGCCTTATTAAAAAATTTTTTTTCAAGTATGAAAGGATATGGTAGTATATAACTAGAGTAATGGGTCTCATATTACTTTGTGATTCTTATGAATATAATTACAATTGCGCTAGTTTTATTATGAGAAATAATAGGTCTTAATTAATTTCAGGACCATATGCCACGTGATGATGAGCAGCTAATGGCATCACGTGGCTTTATTGTGGATGCTGTTTCTTATCTGATCAATGGCATTGATAAGGATCTCCGCGTGGAACTTCTGTTTTGGGCCAACATGACTTCACATTCCTGGGCATGTATTTCCATTACTTAACAGATCTCAGTTATTTGGAATGGCCTTTTGATTTATAATTGCGTATATTTCTGAATATTTAGGCTAGCTCGCACAGTTCGGGCAGATAGATAGTTTGTACTCGATTCGGTTCGAGTAGCTAATTAGATAGTCAAACATACATATATATATAGTTGTAAACTACTTATACTAATTGGAATTTGAAAATACAGTTACCAGCAGTGATGACCAACCAGAACTAAAGCACACCGTACTTTGTCACTAGAACTCCTGCTTGATACCCATCTGCTAATTATAGTCACGCAATATCCAAAGAGGAGTGAATCGAGCGGTTATTGGCGGGCAGCGGCGCTCCCACCGGACCGGGTATCGGAGAGTCGGCGAGTCGGAGAAAAGAGTCACGGGGCGGGGTAACCTGATAAGTTGATAAGAACCGCGGTTCCTGACGGAGCTCTTTGTTCTTTCCCATCTGCCACCAGTTCAACATGCCTTCCATCAAAGTCGCTGAATATCTCTTCCGTCGGCTCAAAGACCTGGGCGTAGCTTCCGTCCACGGTGTGCCCGGCGATTTCAACCTCACTCTGCTTGACTATGTGGAGCCGGCCGGTTTGCGATGGGTCGGTAATGCGAACGAGTTAAACGCCGCCTACGCCGCCGACGGGTACGCCAGAATCAAAGGCATTGGCGCCGTGATCACCACTTTCGGTGTCGGGGAGCTGTCTGCTGTCAATGCGATCGCAGGAGCCTACACTGAGCGGGCGCCTGTCGTGCACATTGTCGGAACACCAGCTCGGGACTTGCAGGAGGGACGCAAATTGGTTCACCATACTTTCAACGATGGCGAATATGGGCGCTTCGCTAAGATCTATGAACACTTGACTATCGCTCAGGCCAGCTTGCGGGATCCACGCACCGCTCCAGCACAAATCGATGAAGTACTACGACAGTGTCTCCTTCATAGCCGACCGGTCTATATCGAGGTGCCAATGGATATGGTGCACCAGTATGTGTCAGATGAAAGACTCGCGCTCGCCGTCAGCACGCCCGAGCCTGTTCCTTCCCAGATTCAAGACGATGTCGTGGCAAGAATTCTGGAACGCATCTATGCAGCAAAGCAACCGATTATTCTCGTCGATGGAGAAATCAGACCGATAGGCATTGTGGACGAGGTGCAGAAGATCATCAATGCTACAAACTTCCCGACGTGGGCCACCAATTTCGGGAAAGGATTGGTAGATAACACACGGCCAAACTTCCATGGAATCTACCGCGGTAACTACGACCCGACTGAAGTACAAGACTTCTACAATGGAGCAGACCTGGTATTGTGCTTTGGGCCACACTTCAGCTCCACCAATTCCTACTTCTACCAGATTATCCCCAAGCCTGAGGTTGCGATATTGTTCACCGACAACGAAGTCAAGTTTGGCACGGAGATTGTTCGGGACATTCCTGCCAAGCTCACCACATCCCGTCTCATCCAGACCATCGACCTCGACAGAATCCATCGCTATGACCCTTATCCTAACCTGCCCCGTGATAAACTCGTCTCATTCTCCGAAGTGGAGGGAGATAAACCGATCTCCCAGGATAAACTGTGGCGAGTGTTTGCGAACTTCCTTCGTCCAGGCGACATCCTACTGGGAGAAACAGGCACGGCAGGATATGGTGTCCGTGAGATGGCGTTTCCCAAGCACACCCGCCTCTTCGCTCCTGTGACCTGGCTGTCCATCGGATACATGCTACCAGGAGCACAAGGTGCCGCTCTCGCGCAGGAGGAGCTGATGGCATCAAACAACTACCACGGCATCAAAGATGCACGCACGGTCCTTCTCATCGGCGACGGTAGCTTCCAGATGACCGCACAGGAAATGTCCACAATCATTCGACTGAAGCTGAATGTCGTAGTCTTCCTCATCAACAACGACGGATACACTATTGAGCGGTGCATCCACGGTCGGAAGCAGGGATACAACGACGTGTCGCGGTGGAGATATCTACAGGCCCCTAGCTTTTTCGGAGCGAGCGAAGATACATATACAGCTTCCGTTAAAACCTGGAAGGAGTTAGAGGATGTTCTTTCGGACGATGTTGTTAGCAATGGGAAGGAGCTGCGCATGGTAGAGATAATGCTAGATCGGGAGGACGCTCCTATCGGTCCTTTGTCGATTCTTATCGATCAACAAAGACAGACCGGTGCATAGGTAGAGTGATACACGAAGAGTAATACATGGACATAAATCTACACACTGTTGGAAGTGACAATTAAAAGGGACTGTAGATAATCTCATTGCTGTGTCGCTACACATAAACTTGACCACGCACATTACAATGCTCCAAGACTTCTCTATGATTCCGGCCCTTCACTCAATACCACTAGATCCTATGTAGCCTTGAAGACTCCCACGCACCCCTCATATCTCAATCATTCCACCCTACCCAGGCAACTCCGCCACCTCCCAAGTAGCCGGCAACTCCGCCACATTCCAATTCGTCGGCAGCTCCGATATCTCATTCCCAACCGCGACCAACTCGACCCACTCCTGTTCATGTCCCGGAGCCTCCACAATACCACACCCCGCCGTCGGCAGCTCCGCCTTCCCAAACACACCCCAGGTCGTATCTTCCTCACCCTCCGACGATGCTGGCCGATCAGCAGATCTCTTCCGTTTTCGCCAGAACATAACACCGGCAATCAAAGCACCAGCCACAACAAGAAGCACGATGGGGGCCGCTATCCACGCCAATGGGCTCTTGAAATGCTCTTCAGGATGTGGCCCCGTTCCTTCTGTGGCAGATGCAGTAGGATCTGCAACCGCCGTAGACACACCAACCGATCTTGACAGTTTCTCCAACCCAGCTGTGATTGGAATAGACATATACGCTAGAGCTGACACCGTCCTCGAATAGGTAGACGTATAAGGGAACGTGGAGGCGTCAGAGGACTCCCAAGCATAGTCTGTAGTTGTGCAGGAAGCGTTGAAGGAGGCTGTAATGTCGCATCGAACCACATACGTATGGATCGCATATCGGATCACCATCGATGTGGTAGTCTTCAGACGATGGGTTAAGGGAGTGACTGAGTCGACGCTCGTGAGAGTGAGTTCTGCAGCTGACGGGCCATTCATTGCTGATACTGGCACTGTGATGAGACAGTTGCCGAGCTTGCTGCTTTGGCAGTTGAAGATGGCAGTGGTTTGGTTGGTTGTGGCGTTCACGTTGAGGATGCTGGCGCCTAGGTTGTCGAGGTGGGTGGTGTTGCTGGTGCGGAGGATGATGAAGTAGGTTGTTGTTGTTGCTGCTGTTGAAGATGATGACGATGATGATACCGTTGATAATAGTAAAGAAGGCCTAGTCATGGTCGTGGGTGGGATGTCTGTGGTAGAGTTCATTGTTGACTTCAGTAGACGTGGTGCCTGTGTTGTCCGTGTTATCGCTAGACTAGTCGGTAGTGAGGTCCAGGAAGAGTCCATGGTGGAGTCGGCCATGCATAGGGCTAGAAGGATGGCCACTAGGGCGAGATAGAACTTGTAAACACGCATCATGGTGGATTGCTTTCTCTTCCAAAGAGTGGTGTTGCAAAGTGCGAACTGAAAACTCTAAGATACAATTTGAGATATGTAGAGAAGATCAAGGAATGGGCTTCCCACGGTCCTTTTATAGTTTTAGAATTGATTTGGTTATTCACTTCAACTACGTGCATCAGGACGCACAGCCGTTAATACGGGGCCATCACTCGAATCATACATGCACCAGGATGCGCAGTCGTTAATACGGGCCCGCCGTCACTTTTATGCATCTAGGATGAATGGATGATATGGTACCGTGTTAACCTGAAGGATCAATTCACATGCATGCTATGATTTGCCTCTAGCAAGAACAAGGAGTCAACATGGAGGAATGCATGGATTCATGGCAACCTGGAAGCCATAAAGCGTTCAAGCTTGGCTAAACAACCATCCCCAGTCGCAAGATAGGAGCAGGCAGGGACATCCTCAACATGCTGGTACAACGCAGATAGTTGCCAGAACTGCCTCTCACAGTCTGGACACTCATACTGCCAGTCTCCATCTGTTCCAACGATATATTTCCTGCTCTGGTAACACTCCGTTGCTAAATCATCAATCGTCTCTTCCGAAACCCCCGATTGACAGGCCCCTGATTCCAGATGGATTAACATCCCGGAAAATGACCTGAAGCGATGATAGCAGCCATAGCATTCCACGTCCATGGGTTGGTGCTTCTGCCGATGCTGGAAAGAATTAAAGTATCAGAACCTTGCACACAACAACGATAGGGTCGCTCAGCTTACCATTCTTAGATTGTTTTCGTTGCCGAAGTATCTGTCGCAGATATTGCAATAATGGTGGACAGAGATATCATGGCTTAGGACATCCTCAGCAGACTTGAAAAAAATGTTGCACTCAAGACAAGCATGATGATAATCCTCCAGATGGTCTCGAAGATCTTCATTCGTTTCAAAGTCTATTGGTTCGCAACAAGAACGACAAAGATTATGCCTCTTGGATGCTCGGATGTGTGCATTCTTCGAGTCTTCTGAGACAAATACCCGACGACATCTCTCACACCATTCATGTCGTGTGGTTGCTCTGCAATGGGCGAAAAGCGCACCTTCAGTCCTGAAACATCTGTCACAGATAGTACAGATGTAGTCTTCACCATCGTATTCGAGATATGGCCCCAAGTCGCCCATGTCGCTGATGTGTAATAGTCCAAATGAGTAGTACAAGTCTGCAAAGTGATAGAGTGTAGTTTGTAGAGATACAACAGTTGGATCAAGAATTAAAACATTTAAACCTGTGGTGGATTCACGGCGGCTAATTCCGGACCTGTGAATCCTCCACACCCTCGAGACGCCGGGATAACCCCTTGATTGTGCCCCAATGCTATATATGGAACAATTACCTCTCAGCCGGCGCTTAATTACTCTGTGCAGACATGTGCGGCGGCTAAATCATAGGGTGAGAGTGCTGGACTGACTGGTTCTAAAAATTCACAGGGGCGACTAGCCCTTCCATTGATATTGTGATGAGTTGGAAAAAGCTAGACTAAGCCTTACATTAACAGGTTTGGCGCTGTGATGGACAAATTTGTGAATTACTGGAAGTGACTAGTATGTGCGGCTGTAATTTCACTTGCACCCAGGGAGGAACTCATACAAGTGGAACACTGTTAAATTTAGCAATTATTTCGGCCTCTGCCTACTATGAGCCATAATAAGCTTCAGCCTGATTGATATTCAGATGTATGGTAAGCCTTTCACACAGCACTACTGCGAATGCAACACCCTCGTTGATATGGACATATCAGCACCAAAATGGACTAGGCAGAATGAACAAACGTAACGTCCGGATATGCTGCAGAAGGGCCACTCAGAAGATCCGACGTGCGCCCATAAGCAAAATACTGCAACGCAGCAACCATGTATGAGACAACCACATTCTTAGCCCTCAAAGCGCCAATCGTTCCAAGATAAGTTTCCTGAGCAATTTCTTTTAGTTCGTCAGAGATACTCAGAGAATCCACCAGTACCGGTAAGTCGGAAAAGGAATAGTGCTTAGACTGTGCGAGTCGTAGTTCCAATTTCCATCCTCGTAAGTTCGACCAGAATGTTCCCCAGCTAGGATCTGTTTCTGCAGTGTGGTTGGCATTACTGAACATTAGGAACGGGCTGGACAGTCCCTTTTTGAGGACGGATCCCCAGAATGAACCGTCTAAATTGATGCCTCCGACAAATCGGTTGTCAACCAACATTGTCTGTGCGGCTGTCGCTCCGCCGAGGGAATGGCCGGTGATTGATACGCGGTCGAGAGACAGTAGGCGTGGATTGTCTAGTGACAAGGGGAATATTTCATTGACCGCCGTCTCGTTGTGGGTTTGGTTGTAAACAAAGATCATGTCTTGGACGCGAACGTTCATTGCCCAAGTGAACTGTGCATCTGTTGTAGTGTTGTCGAGGACACCGATGATCGTACTACCATCGGGAAATTCCACGATATTGGCATCATACGGATGATCGACGGAGATGACTGCAAATCCGTGACTGGAAATGTCTTGAAGCAGCGAGGTGTACATCAATCTTGATACACCCAGGGCCGGTGAAAAGAGCACAATTGGGTAACTTTCGTTGTTACGAGACGAGAGTGGCTGTTGCTGTGCCTGGATGCGAAAGGACTCGAACGTTCCTGCAGGTAGCCCGAAAGACTGGAATGTTTCATCTTCATATGCTGCTGTTGCATTCGGGAAGTAGGATTCAGAGAGCACGCTCCCGCAGTTGACGGGTGTAAAGGTCGTGACCATGAGGGCACGTTTCCCCCCTTCTGGATTGAATGGATTGGTTCGAGACCAGTCGACTAGTTCACTGGCCTTGAGCGTGACGCCGCATGGCCCAGTGCCTGGAGGAAGAGGAACGGTTGCTGCTTGGCCGAGACCGAGAAGCAAAAGGCTGGTGCATAGGATGGCAGGAATCATTATAGCAGCTTTTGACGATGAAGATAAATTAAAAACCGATGAGCCTGGAATGGAATTGCCATGATGAACAGCAGTCAAAGGCCTGTATTTATACTTGCCATGTTGCATACATTTACTGGCGATAGATATCTACTTTCGGTATCCGAATGCTTGGTTTGCCCGGTTGTGGAGCACTGAGTCCCGTGGTGGATGATTGGTGTGTGATGATTATGCCCGATGGTGGTTCTTTGACCATATGGCAGCTTAGAGGAGACTTTTATCGGCGATAGTCTTGAGCTATATCTTGATAAATTTGCTCATTTGTAATGTACTGTAACATAACAGATGGATTATGTACCTGCTAACCACATGGTAGTATATTACTGACTAGTATAATCTTAATGAAACTGGCTGAGGTTGAATGGGGCAGTATGAGACACCAGCTAGCTATGGCTCCGTAAGTAACGAAGGAAGACTAGCAATAAGCATCTCGCTTGATTCTAGTGGAACAGCAATAGCAAATGCGGCATTTTAGTGAATCAAAGCGGGACGCCTAACGAACGCCCGTGACAGATTCCTCTAGTGTACATCATCATTGGCACAGAAAAAGGGAACGAATCCCTCACTGAGCAACAATATTCTTTACTCCAACAGGGACTTCAAGCCGCTTCTGAATATGCCATCCCCTGACGATCCGATAATCACCATACATGCAGCGATCTAGGGCTCAAAACACTGACAGAGACGAACAGCCAGCATATCATCAAAATTGCTCCACCCGAACCTAACCTCATATACCTGCATGAGATACTGTCACTATAAATCCTAACTATAGTCTTTCTTCCATCTGCAATGTGTATGCGCGAATTATTGTTCTAGAAATGAGATCGCATGAATGCCCGAGCCAAGCTGACCCGACTTATCCGAGCGCTACCCCAGATTGTACTAGCTTTGCGGTGGCCATTGAAATCTACAGATGTGGTAACCCACAAGAACTGTGCTGTGGCATAGGCAAGATCTCGCCTTTGGCACCATGCTTATCTTTTATGAGAGATTTACATCCAAGGGTGACGTACACGAAGCCCTTGTCTTTAAGGTTTCTTGTTTATTGGGCTATCCGAGGTCGACTAACAATTTCCCAGTCGAATTGGAAGCTAAGATCACACTGAGTCTATCACACGCATAGAGAAGCATACTCGACAGTTTCATCTCATTCTCTGCTTATCGTTACATTTTGTCAACCCATCTCACTGACCCTCCGCATACTTAGGCACCTCCTCGCCCTCACGCCAGAAATACTTTGCGCCCGGATGCGACTCAGGCAATCTCGTCTGTCCCTTCTGCTCCGTCATATTCTCGCGCATCGTGCCGCCCTTGACTGCATAATCGGTGTGGAAGATCCCGCGTGCCTGCAACTCGGGCACGAGATACTGGATAATATCATCAAACGTCTCAGGAATGCTGGCGTAGCTGAGATTAAACCCATCGACATCAGCAACCTCCACCCACCTCTCCAACTCATCCGCGACTGTCTTGGGCCCACCGATAATTTTGCTCCCATTGCCGCCCATAATCAAATAATCCGCAATCGTCTTCTTATTCCACTTCTTCCCCTCCATCCCGGGCACCGTACTGGCCCAGTGATTAACCATACTCCGCACCGCCGGCTGCTCCACGAATCGGAAGTCCTGTTCATCATCGTATGTCGACAGATCATACCCAGACCAGCCTCCAAACAGGGCCAACGCGCCCTCGCGATCGCCATATCTGGCATACTCCTCGAACTTGGCCTGCGCGGCCTCATCCGTCTCCGCAACAATCACCAACACACCCGCGACAATCTTAATCCCCGCAGGATCGCGACCCAGCGCCTTCGCCTGCTCCCGCACACTATCAACACTTGGTCTGACCAGCTCAGGTGTCTGTCCATTCAAAAAGATCGCCTCGGCATGCTTCGCCGCGAATGCCTTACCCGCCGACGACGTACCAGCCTGCAACAAGAACGGCGTCCTCTGCGGACTCGGCTCACACAGATGCGGCCCGGGGACATTGAAGTATTTCCCCTTGTGATGAATCTGTCTCACAGCCTTCGGATCTGCATACCCCTTCACCCCATCGCGATCATCCCCCTTATACACAGCCCCATCGCGCCATGACCCCTCCCACAATTTATACGTCACATCGAGATACTCATCCGCAATGCGATACCGCTCATCATGCTCAATCTGCGTATTCAATCCGAAGTTCCTTGCCGCAGACTCCAAGTATGACGTGACAATGTTCCATCCCACCCGACCATTCGATAGATGGTCAACAGTAGAGAAGCGTCTCGCCATCGCGTACGGCGCATCATATGTCGTCGACGCAGTCACACCGAAAGCAATCGTCTCAGTAGCAGCCGCCATAGCGGGGATACTGTATAGCGGATCATTGATAGGGAACTGCGCGCCCGCAGGGATAGTCGGGTCGAGGTTCGCGGGCCCCTTGTAGACGTCGTAGCCGCCGAGCACGTCGGCGAAGAATATGGCGTGGAATTTTGCCGCCTCGAGCTTCTGTGCGACGCGGATCCAGCTCTGCAGGGAGGTGTACTTGTGGCCTTGGTCTTTGGGGTAGCGGTGCAGGCCCGGGTTCAGGTGCGAGGGCGATTGCATGGCGAAGGCATTGAGGATGAGATGTTTTTTCTCGGTGGAGCCCATGTTGCAATACTTGATGAGTTAATCAGGATAGTCGGTCTTGAGTGAGGGAACTGGAAAAATATTGGTAGTATTGTTTCAGTGTCAACAGGCCAGGGCGTGAGTTTATAAAGCGTCGCACAGTGGGTATCTGGTATGTGTATTGTGCAACTTGCACTAGTTTCTCCCGTGTCAGTATAGCTCGTGATAGCAATGCCCCTCAGTTGTATTACTCGGACGAGAAGGTATGCTCGTGGCTGTGATTTGCGGGTTGTATGCGAGGCCAAGGGGAAGACGTGCGATTGCCGCGTGATTGCGCCAGATGCGGTGGTGATGGTGCCAACTGTGGTAGTCTCGGGAGTGAGGGGAAGGAGGGGTAGAGGTGCTGGTGTAACTGCGGTTGTAGCTGTTAGTCAGTATCTGATAAGAGATTTGTGTGATAATTGCTTTGACTTGGGATTCAGTTACGATGTTGTTGGGTTTAGTGGTTACTTTGTAGTATAGAATAGTTAAGGAATAGTAGGTTTGGTTGTAGGGTTGGAGATGTTGTCCGGTACACATCAGAGATAGTCAACAATTTTATTTTCCCATCTATATTTTCAATATGTCGCATGATAGTATTCAGTCTATGTACAATTTATAAAGAGAAAATTTGTTGAAAGGAACATCCCTCTACTCCGCCATATCAACAACTATCCTCTTCCCCGACACACTGCCCTTGCGCAACACCTCCAGCGACTCATTAATGCTCCCTAACCCGCCCTCATGTCGAACAACCTCTGGCAGTTGCAACGCCTCGGTCTCCAGCAACCCCTCCAACCAAGAGACCATCTGCTCTCCCACGGTCGGAGAAGTATGGAATAGCTTGATTGGAACAGTGTGATATACCAATGCCTCGTTTCTTTCCTTTGGCAGGCCTGTCAAACCGAGTAGATGAGAATGAGAGCCATCTTCGCGGATAGTATTATCAAGTGTGCGCTGTAGTAGTGTCGCCGTCTCTGCCCCGACAATGTCAACAGCATACCGGAGTTTACCTCCGGTGACTCCACGTATGATATCCACAGCTCGTTCCGTATCTTGTCGGTCAACAAGAACATCTGCACCGAGTTGATGAAGTCGCGAGCCGTGGCGGGCGATATCTGCTACACAGATGACGTGGAGGCCTGCGAGCTTGGCGAGTTGGAGGGTGATGTATCCGGTTGTAGTGGATGCTGTGACAGTCAGCGATGATCTGAATATGTAAGAGGCAACTCACCACCCCAGATAGCAATCCAGTCACCCTTCCTGAGACGCTCCGGTACCGCACTTGATGAAAAGCATTCCCCACGAATATCGGCGGGTATATCGTTGATATCAAGCTGAGCAACCGTATCCTGCAAGTTCGGACCCGGGGCCTGGGCGCACTCCCTGAAGTCAAGACCGAGTGATACACCAAGGGCTAGGACAGAAGCGACAAAGGCAACACCGAGCGAGGCAGAAGCGTGGATGCAGGAGTTCGATGGTATACGTGCAGCGTTGAAGTGGGTAGCGACGGCGTATTCTTGAAAGGCAGCTTTCCGAATATCACGATAGTCTGTCGATGGAACCAGCACCTTGTCGCCGACACGAACCCGACTATTCTCATTGTTGACCCGAACCACTTCTCCGGCGAGATCCCGACCGTTGATCCATGGTAGACTGGGGAGGCCGAAGTTGAAGGCTCTGATGGTGTTAGCTGGGAAGGGTCGTGTCTGCGGAACACTTACGGGCCCTTCCAATCGACAGGGTTTAACCCAACTGCTTGAATCTGTCGATGTTAGTCAAGCCACGAGAAGCCACGATAGGATAATCAGTACCTTAACTAAGATCTCGTCCTTGTGAGAGATCTCCGGGATGGCATGATCAGTCACCAGGGTATATTGTTCTCCCGCAGCATGTAGAAGCAGTGCACGCTGAGTCGTCTTGGATGGTATGATCGAATCAGTGGGTGCCGATTGGGTAGTATAAGTAGGGTCTGTTCGCTGCTCCAAGACGAATTCCCGATGGTACACCGTGGTGTACTTTTCCTCCACCGATGCAGGGAGGGTATAAGTTGATATCGTCGTCATTATTGCAGTTCAGTGATACTGTTCAGTTTGCTTCAGACGACTAAAGTGAAGGTCACTTGGGCAGTTATAGATATGCATACCTACCCGGCCGAGAAATAACCACCAGTGAGAGGGGTCTCTCGGACACGGGCCAGCAGATCCTTGATCAAGATAAGAGCCGTGGCAATCGTGCATTGCGCGCCATATGCCGGTTGGATTCGCGATCACTTGGCGGTTCAGGGCAGTTTGCTGCATTGCGCCGGGCGGGGTCGGGATGGCGTGATAAAGTTTTGTACCGATGGCATCATCAAAGTCCTCGAATGCCACATTATTGCAACGAAGAGGAGAGCTTAAGAAAAGATATTGATGCCAAAAATTGAGACATGGTCGTGGGGCTTCTATATTTGTGTCGTGGTGATGTACGCACTTGCAAGGGGATCGCGAAAGCCCTGACTGCTCAACGGACATACCCCTGGCTGGGATCGGCGAATCAGAACCTGCGCTGGCATCAACTTCATCAGAAATGATGTGATACGGAGACAAGGAACAGCGACCGGTACCATTTTTGGAGCAACATATTCGCTGGGTTGGATACAGTAGGCAAGGTTGAGTGGAGGCAGGACAAGAATATTTCATGTCTCCAAGTTCCTGTGATCGATCGTAAATGAATCGCCATAAATGCACAGAGTAATGGTAAAAAGCCATCGACTACCCTGCATCTGATATCCTGTGAGACCTACACGCCATGTCACCCTTGCTGGCTATCAGCAGGCCCTTTATCAACACACAAGCTGCGGTCGGAATGACGTGCCTGCCAGTAATCGGCCATGATTTCCAAGCAATGTCAGCGTCTGCTCAGCGAAGTTGCCTTTATGAAGGTAACTTGCCGAACTGATAGCTGGTCAGGTTTACTCGTATCTTGCACAATTCATGATGGCGTACGGTGAACGACAACCTCTATTGAGCGTACCTGGCGACTCTTCGGATGACGTGCCCAGTGATGTCCTGCCAACCACGGGACAGCGAAAACATCTTACCTGGATCAGCGCATACATCCTGGTAGTCTCGCGAGTTATTGGGAGCGGCATCTTCGCAACACCCGGAACCATCGTCAAATCTGCCGGCAGTGTCGGCCTGTCACTGTTGATATGGGCAGTCGGAACCGTTCTGGCAGCCTGCGCGCTGGCCGTGTCGATGGAATATGGCTGTATGCTGCCGCAATCAGGAGGAGAAAAGGTAGTTTCACTGTCCCTAAAGTAGACCCAACTGAAAAGTCTATCTAGGTATACCTGGAGTATACCTATCCGCGTCCTCGGTTTCTGGCGTCGACCCTGATCGCAGTGCAGGCAGTTGTTCTGGGTTTCACGGCCAGCAACTGCATCGTCTTCGCCAAGTATACTTTCTTCGCTTTTAACGTGGTGCCCACAGAGCTCCAACACAAAGCCCTAGCGGTGGGGTTGATGACTGCTGTAACAATCATCCATGGCTGCTTCCTTCGAACTGGGATCTGGATTCAGAACGCATTCGGCTGGGTGAAGATATTTCTCATCGGTGCCATTTCTCTGACCGGTATTTGGGTGATCTTGCTTCGCCCTCATGGTGACCCTGACGCTCTCGCCCCTGAACCAACCAGCGTGTTCTCGTGGGACACATTGTGGGAGGACTCCAACTGGAGTTGGAACTTGCTGTCCACGTCGTTGTTCAAGGTGTTCTACTCATACGCGGGATTGAACAATGTCAACAACGTCCTGGGCGAGGTGAAGAATCCGATCCGGACGATCAAAACGGTATGTCCGGCAGCGCTTCTCACCGCTGGTGCTTTGTACTTTCTTGCCAATATCTCGTACTTCCTCGTTGTGCCGCTTGAAGATATTAAGAACAGCGGAGAATTAGTCGCTGGTCTGCTCTTCGAGCGGCTTTTTGGCAGCCACATCGGACGGACGCTATTTCCGCTCGCCATTGCCATTTCTGCTGCTGGTAATGTCATGGTAGTTACTTACGCCTTGGTAAGCTCCCCTGGCTGTTCAGTGAATTTATCTAATGAATAGGCCCGCGTAAACCAAGAGATCGCCCGACAGGGATTCCTTCCGTGGTCCCGCGTCCTGTCGTCCTCCAAACCGTTTGGTGCTCCCCTTGGCGGCCTCATCGTGCACTATATACCCTCTCTGCTGGTCATCGCCCTGCCACCCCAAGGAGACGTGTACAATTTCATTCTCGACGTTGAAGGCTACCCCGGACAAGTCTTCAGTCTCGCAGTTACAGTGGGTCTTCTACTGCTGCGATACCGCGAACCGTCTCTCCCACGGCCTTTCAAGGCGTGGCTACCAGCAGTATGGCTACGAGTCGTAGTTTGCGTCGCATTACTCTCTGCGCCATTTTTCCCTCCAGCAGACGGGAAGAGCGATGTTAATTTCTTCTACGCGACATATGCGATCGTGGGAATGGGAGTGTACGTATACCCTTGCCATCGATGAACACGACTAACGATAACAGTATCATCTTCGGAATTCTCTACTGGTACATCTGGACAGTGCTTCTCCCACGCTGGGGCGGATATAAACTGGAAGAGGAAGATGAGGTGCTGGATGACGGGACCAAGATTACCAAGCTTGCGCGTTCGTATACTTAATCGGATAGTAGATCATGATTAGAAATCAAGCCACAAAGACAGTTTCCACCATATTAATAATTTGTAACATCACATGCGACCTTGCATGTCATGCCAGAAGTACCGGAATAGATGATTGGATTTATCAGCGCCAGATGCAGTATCCTGCTCGGATGGCGTGCTTCTGACAAATGCGGATACTACCATATATATAACTGCCCCGGATCTGCACCAACGTCTCTGACTTTCATACTACTCACCATCAACTTTATTACTTATTCAGTTATCGTAAGACATCACAATGGCCTCCGCAGCAGTCCAAACTCCCACCGGAGGAGACGCTTCCACCGTTCCCTCCAAACCCACTCCCACCCCCTCCTCCGGCCCTCACCACGCCCACACCACCCTCAACTTCCTCAAAGAACTTCCCGACGGCTCGCACCTCGCCCCAAGCTACGTAGGCGTCCCAAGCAGCTACGACCGACCCAGCATATCCATCCCGGTAACCATCAACGACGTGAGCGGCCACGAACTCGACTACACGCTCGACGGCAACGGCTTCCAATTCTACTACCACACCAGCGCGGAGAAAGACTTCCTCGACGACGAGAAGATCAAGCGAGAATACTACCCTGAAACCGAGCAACTCTTGAAAGACGCGTACGTCCATCCCACCCCTATTCCCTCTCATTTCTACCCCTAACCAGCCATCAGCACCAACGCCTCCCGCATCTTCATCTTCGACCACACCATCCGCCGTCCCCAACCAGCCAACACACCGAGCTCCCAACTCCGCGGCCCCGTGAACCGCGTACACATCGACCAATCCTACCGCGCCGCCAAAGACCGCGTGGAATACCATCTCCCAGACGATGCACCCCGACTGCTCCGCGGGCGATACCAGATTATCAACGTCTGGCGACCCATCAAGACCGTGAAACGCGACCCGCTAGCCGTAGCGGACGCCCACACCGTCCCGGATAGCGATCTCGTTCCGACGAAGCTGATCTACCCGAACCGCGAGGGCGAGACGTGTGCGGTCAAGCCGAACCCCGCGGTCAAGTGGTATTACCGGTATAGACAGGGACCGGAGCTGGTGACGTTGATTAAGTGCTTTGATTCGAAGACGGATGGACGGGCGAGACGCGTGCCGCATAGTGCGTTTGAGTTGCCGGGGACGGAGGGGGAGGAGGGGAGGGAGAGTATTGAGGTTCGGGCGTTGGTGTTTCATGAGGATGATCTGAGTGACGATGCTACTACTACTACCGTATAGTTAAGTGGTTGTTAGGGCTGCTGTGGTGCCAATTGTTATCGATAAGGATGGATGGATATGATGGGAGAATGGCAGGACATATTACCTACTATCACTACTTAGGTCTTAGTTAGTGTACTAGCTCAATTACCATATATGTACTAGCTCATAAACTAATACATGCAAGCAGTGACATATATTGCGCGATCACCTACCTACAGCACACCCCGAAAGAATACTCATCTATCTAATCATGTCCTCCCCACGCACACTAAAATGCCGTGCTCGAGCACGTAATCACCCCCTCAAACCACAACATCCACGGTCTCGACCGATAGCTCAACACCCAATGTCAGTGGTTAGATTGCGCTCCTTGCTGTCATGTCATGCAAGGATGACGGGCTGCATTGGGAGTGAGTGGATATTTACCGAGATCGGGGAGGATTGATTTTATCTATCTAGATATATATGTGTGTACGTATATAAGTAGCTGGTAGATACCCTTGCATCTACCCCATTTTCCACTGTGGGATTTTTCTAGTAGATATATTCGCACTAAGACATTCTAGCGACATGTCACTCGAAAAGCAACCATCCTTAACGGATGAAGAGGTACATGATACACCATCCTCTACTCCCTTCGAACCGAGTCGGGATCATAAAGGTACTACCCTTTCTCATCACCCCTCCCCATACTGACTACTAATACTACGAATATAATAGTGAAATGGTACCGCTCAACAACCTACAACGCCCTGGTCCTCGGACTGTGCAACTTCCTCGCCCCGGGAATCTGGACAGCAATGAACAGTCTCGGCGGCGGGGGCTCCGAAAGTCCCTACCTAGTCGACGCCGCGAACGCCCTCACCTTCGGACTAATGGTATTCTCCTGTTTCTTCGGGAGCGTCGTCGTCCGTCTGGTCGGGATAAAATGGACGCTCATCCTCGGCACAATCGGGTACGCGCCGTACGCAGCAGGACTGTACACACACAATCGGTTCGGAACGGACTGGCTAGTCCTCTTCGGTGCAGCAGTATGCGGACTATCAGCAGGTATATTCTGGATGGCGGAGAGCGCGATCGCGCTATCCTACCCGGAGCCAGAGAACCAAGGTCGGTTCTTAGGACTCTGGTTGAGTTTCCGCGTCGGGGGCCAGATCCTTGGCGGGGCGATTAATCTGGGCTTGAACGTGCATCGGAATACAGCGGGGAGTGTGAGTTATGCTGTCTTCGGGGTGTTTATTGCCTTGCAGGCGCTGGGGCCGGTGGCGGGGATGTTGTTGACGGAGCCTGGGAAGGTGATGAGACGGGATGGGATGCAGGTGAAGTTACGGATTGCGCATAGTGCGTGGTACGAGGTGAAGGCGATGACGCGGTTGTTTTTCCGGAGGGAGTTTCTGTGTATCGTGCCGTTGATTGCGCAGGCCACGTATACGGAGGCGGTGATGTTCACGTATCTGGATTTGTGGTTTAGTGTGCGGGTAAGAGCGCTGGGGAGTTTCTTGTCGGGCGTCTTGGCGCTGGTGAGTGGGAATGTGTTGGGGGCGTTTTTGGATAGTACGAGGCGGTTTGGGTTGAAGACGAGGAGTCGGGGGGCGTTCTTTGTGGTGTTGGGGTTGCAGGGTGGGTGGTGGGTGTGGGCGACGGTGGTCACGACGCAGTATACGAACGAGGGGAGGAGTGG
Organism: Aspergillus luchuensis; assembly: GCF_016861625.1. Taxonomy (NCBI): domain Eukaryota; kingdom Fungi; phylum Ascomycota; class Eurotiomycetes; order Eurotiales; family Aspergillaceae; genus Aspergillus; species Aspergillus luchuensis. The sequence continues at coordinate 240,118 of NC_054852.1, forward strand.
GATTGATTGGGTGGATGAGGGGTTTGCGAAGGGGTTTGTGTTGTATTTGGTGTGGGTTGCTGGGTTTCAGTTGAACTATATGTTTTTGTGAGTGTGCCTTGGGGGTGAGGTTGGGTAAAGTGTGTTGTGCTAACTGGGATAGGTACTTTGTGGTGGGCAATTTGGCGGCGGATGAGGAGGAGGTGGTGCGGATTAGTGCGTTGTTGCGCGGGATGGAGTCGCCGGTGCAGGCTGTTTCGGTAAGTGCAATGCTTTGGATTGAACCGTTGTGGATGGTGCTGATGAGTGTAGTATGGGTTGAGCAGTGTCGGTATCATGGCTTCTGTGGGTGGAACGTATCTCAACTTTGGTCTCTGGGGCATCTCGCTGCTGCCGGCGTGGCTGGTCATTCGCCAGTTTGGTGTGAGTTTGGAAGATCGCAAGGTGGCAAGGGATTATGGACGTGAGTGATGATAGATATAGAAGATCATAGATCATAGATCATAGAGTATGTTCAGTTAAGCTATCTACATGATGCAATATTCACAAATTGAATAAACCGCCCTTGCGTTTTCCGCCTGGATAGACCACCATGGCGGAAAGAAACAGACCGACCGTGATTCCCAACGCCGTCTGCACCATAGTCAACGCCAACCCTCCCAGTGACTCTTGTGTTTTGGTTGTGGTGGAATCCGACACGGTGTTGTTCTTCACTGCTTCTGCATATGCCAATCCCGAGATGATCGATCCACTACTGGCCAGACCAGACGAAACCAGCGTCCACATACCCGGCACAATGGCCGCAGCAGCGTGTCCATGCCACACTCGACTGTACAAGTTGGCACACAATCCGATCGTGAACGCCCCGATAGTACTGCCGAACCGACTGTCCAGGTGGTTGGCGGTGAAGTAGTTGGTTGTGTAGCCTGCAACGCCCATGAAGGACATGATCGGCAGCTGCTTCCATTTGGCCTGGTTGAGGATGGCGGCAAAGGCACAGTAAACAGCCACAAACACGAATTCCTGCACGTATACGCTGCCGTAAATATTGGTGTCTCGTGAAGGGCAGGTTGTCGCCGTGGTCGCATTATCGTCCATCAGCCCGTAGATCGTTAGACCGACTGTCACGCCATAACCGAGGAAAAGCGAATAGATAATAGTATAGACCAGTCGGATGGATCCTGCCACGATCTGATGCGATTGCAATTCCAGACTGCTACACAGCACGGAGTATCCTGGAAGAATCAGTGCAATGGATGATTCTGCCAGGGCGGAGAAACAGAAAATAGGCTCGCCGTTGGAGTAGTAAATGCTTCCAAATGCACGTGCCAAAAATGACGTGAGCATGGCCACGGTCACTTCGAACACGTTTGAGTACAACGCGGATCGTGGTGCCAGCACATACTGCAATATTCCGAGCAGACAGCCCAGGACGAAGATGATGGGCATGTCGACCGGGCGCGCGCTGAACGCCCACGGACCCACCGCCACACTCGCGAAACCGGACAGCAAGACCAACAACCATGCCTGATGGATGCGACTCTTTCGTGTAAGGAGATCGTCCATCACCGGGAGTGCCTCATCCGGCGTCAGTCTGCCATGGAGGACATTTTTGTAGCAGTTGTGAATGTCCCCGAGTCGGCCGAGATCCAATCCGTGTGTTGTACGGACCAGCTTGACCTCCGCAGTACGGGTGAGGGGATCGTCAAATGAGATAATCATGCAGCCGGGAATGTACATAAATTGACCGTTCACGCGCAATCGGTAAGCCGTCATCTGCATGTATTCTTCAAGACGATGCGTCGGAGCGCCAAACTTCATCAGTGCGCGACACAGCTGGATCATATAGCGCTGGCGTGTGAGAAGCGAGCCAATCTTTTGTGTCAATAGCTCCTCCTTCATTTTCCTCCGCCCTTCTTTGTCGTTTGTTGGATCCTCCTCGTACCACTTCTTCTTCCGACGTTTCCGCAGGTCAGTAGGTAGCGGTGCCAGTCCGTCTTCTGTCGATGCTGGGATAGCACCATCGTCATGAATTTCCTCTGGATTATGTCCCATCTGATGGCTGAGTAAATGCCAGAGCACACCTCCGACCAGATTCTCATCATTGCTGTTGGTCCGCGACGGCGTCTCACCCAAGCCCAGGTTCTTGACAAGGTTATTGGCATCAGAACCCAGCACCGACTGCAGCTTAGAAGCGTAGGCAGCATCCTCGAGTTCCTCCTCGGCAAGCATCTCTCTCATCTCGATATCCTCCTGAAATCCGTAGTCTTCCGGGTGCCAGGCCGAATCCAGTCCATCACCGCCGTCAGGATCACGACCGAGTTTTTCAGCGAGTTGTGAAGTGCCATCGCGGATGGCTTTGAAGAGCACGCCCCACTGGTTACCCCCCGCGGGCGGAGGAGGATTTTCGCGGGTCAACGGGCGTTCGTCATTGTTGGTCGATCGGTTACCCAGCCGGTCGTCGTCACTGGAGGGGTCGGTGTCGCGTCGTGGAGGACCCAGATGGGTTTTGGATTCGTCAACTGGGCTGGACATGCTGAGCCGTAGGCATACTAATGGCAATAATCACGAGAGGATCCTGCAGTTGATGTCTTAGTTTTCTGAAGTGTTCCTGGGTGTGCCTGAACTGTCGGAAAGCGTACCACGGAACGGGCACTTACATGCTGTGGCAAGGGAAAAGGAAGCGGGCGAATGACAAGTAACGGCGGTGCAGAAGTTGGCACGACTTGGACCGGGGAAAAGTGAATGAAAATTGGCGGGAAGAGCAAGAAGAAAAGATTCCGACTAAAGGGGTGTGTTGACCCACTAGAAAAGAGGAGAAGCGCCGAGCAAATGATGTTATTCCCGGCCAGATGCTGATCTCTCTACCGATTGGGAGGGGTTCGACGCTCTAGTCGCTACGTAGATGGCCACGAACACGTCCCAATGCTGCAAGAGACTCGATTGGATGCCATGAACATTGAGGAAGAATATTGAGGGAACACGTCTCCACGGGGAAATCACTTCATTTGTGAAGGATGCAGCAGAATTCCTCGGGCCAGACTCCCCTGAAGGAAAGGAGCTTCTGAAACAACGGCGGATCGGCCCCCACCACAAAGCTTCGCCCCTTGGCACTGGCCGTTGCAGTCCCTGTTGGATCATGAATACTAGTAGCTGGGGAAGGGGAGATTGAGCTGGGATCTTAGCCCCAGATATGATCGATCAGACTATAATGAGGGATAGGTATAGCCAGATTACAGAGATACTAAGTATAGCAGGGAGATGGATGGACTGTGGATGGAGACCGACCCAACCGAGGGGAAGAGATTAACCAGAATAAACTTGAAATGACTGACGGACTAGACTAGTAAGGGTTACTGTTAGACTAGCTTCAAATTCGGGAATAACGGCACCAGTCAACTGTACTATGAAGGAAGTATCCACACCCACTCGGCACTTCCATCCGACCAGTTATCCGTGGTTGGCAGGACATGTCAACTGTTTGTCTGCTTTGCATTCCCCTTCCGTTCTAGAACATGTTGAGCCACGGTTCTGGCCATCAGCCATCCTCGCTTCCCCCCGACTTGTCATTCCAGACCCGGTGGATACTGTCGCTGCTTTCCATTTATTTGACACACTCCAGACCCCATCCATCCCCAATTGTATTGCATTCCATTCCACCCAACACAATTGGATTAGATTACCCCCCTAGTCTCCTTTGGTCAATCTTCTTCCGTTCCAAAGTATAACTCGCCCTCCTTCCCATCTCTCTTGAAGATGCCCAGTTCGAAGGCCAAATGCACCACGTCCTCCACCCAGTCGGTGCAGCGATACAAAGGCACGGCCCGGTTCAAAGGCTTCCCACTGAGGGTCAGCTGAGCCGGGGGAGGTGGGATTTCTTCGGCACATTCCCGCTCGAATCGGATCACGTCGTCTCTGGCGATCACGGCAATCTTGCGCTTCGAGTCCATCACATAGCCGGGCAGCAATTCGGGATCGGGGGTGTTGCGATGGCCGTAGTCCATGCCGCGCAAGATGGTGCCCACCACATGGTAGAGCCGACCGCTGTTGCAGAAGGGTTCCGCGTCGGGCATGGTTTCGATGAAGATGGCCAGGTGGTTGCGCACGCCGTGCTGCTCGGTGAGGTAGACGTCGTAGAAGTCAGGGGGTGATTCGTCCATTTTGAATGCACGTTAAGTTCGGTAGTAGTAAGAGGAAGTTCGATAGTAATGAGCGGATGTTTATGGTAGAGAGAGGTTGGTAGTAACGAGAGGATGAGGCTGCGAAGTAGAAAAGTTCTCTCGCTGGCTGTTCTTTGACCAGATGTTTTGAGTGAGGCGGCAGTGCATTCACTGTCCAGCCTGGTGGTTGCCTGCTGTCACTGATGTCAAAGAGTAAGACCCCCTCGCGTTAAGTGTGCAGGTGAAAGACCGCATTCACACAGCAGCAGGCACTTTCACGCTGCCTCAGATATCTGTCATGCAGCCTGCACACACCAGGATTCAATCTACATTTACTGTCGAGAGGGTGATTCACTGATCACCTCTTATCAAACTCTACACCCCATTAACACATCCAGCCTCCCCTTCGCCAATGCATACACTGTCTCCAACCGGGGCATCGACACCCCACACTTCCTCCCCAGTCTTACGGCATTCCCCACGATCGCTTCGACCTCAAACGGCCTCCCCATCTTCACATCCTGCAACATACTCATCTCCCTCCCTGTCCCTTCCTTGGCCCTCCTCTCCGCCAATGCAAACCTCTTCTTCGCCGCCTCCTCATCCACCCCTGCAATCCCAACCGCCCTCGCCAACGCCACAATCTCCATCATAATCCCCCAGGCCAAGTCACGCGCAAACGGCTCCGAAGTGAGCAAGAACCCGCCATCCGTGCACAATGACAACGCACAGATCGGATTCCATGCCGCGTTGAGCAGCAATTTCGCCCACCTCGCCTCTTGTATATCCTCGAACAGCACCGCATCCCCGCCTCCTTTTACCATCAACTCGACGAATTTCTTCGCCGCCCGTGTATGTTCCTCTGGCGCGCGAGCCGGATACGTTCCTAGTTCCAGGAGATCCAGCGGCTCCGCATGGTCGATCACACCAGCTTCTGTCTGTACAGTGGGCAGATAGACTACCCCGCTGATGACTGGATTGGAGGGAAACGATTCCGCAATATCCTTCTCGATGTCGATACCATTCTGCGCCAGGACAATGGCGGTGTGTGGGTGATTTTCAAGCACCGGTCGAAGCTGGTCGGCTAGGGAGGGCGTCCGACCGGGGAATGCCTTCGTTGTGACCAGCACATAGTCGTATTGGATATCGCGGGGACAATCGTGCACGGAGCGAACGGTGTGATCGGGACGATAGGTGACGGTGCCGAAGCGGGGACTGCGCAGGGTGAAGCCGTGGTGGGCGACGACGTCGTAGTTGGAGCGACAGACGGCGGTGACGGTGCAGCCGGCTCGTTGCAGCTGGTGGAGGTAGATGGCACCGACGCTGCCGACGCCGAAGACGAGGATGGAGGGGGAGGCTGTCATGATCATCTGATGGTTGCTCTGGGATAACATGGGAGTCGGAGTTGGTTGGCGGCTGCGCCCGACCACGTGGGTCGGTCGGCTGGGTGAGTCTTCTACCGTGTGCAGCAACTTTACCATCTATGAAATTTTATATAGCTTTCTATATAGCTTTCTATTATCTGATTGATGGCAGGAATAGTTGTATAACTAGAAGTTATACCCCATAAACATGATACTGGGTGATGTACATATTCACAATATATATACCACCCCTGTCTCTCATTCCACTGATCTGATAAACCTCTAGATCTTCGCCTCCGACTTGAGATACTTTTCAAAGAAACCAGCCAGCTGATTGTACCTATATCATCGTCAGATACCCTTCCCTCTAACAAGAGTGGCTTACTACTTACCCCCGCTGATACTCCGCCAACCCCTCCGGAGTCTCCAACTGAGCACGAGCACCCATCCAGCCATGCCACATGGTCGGATACGTCTCGACCACGCCTCCAATGCCATTGCCAGCAATAACCTCAGCATACCCCTTGACAGCCTCAACCGGCTCATCCTTCGACGCAAGCACAATATGCGGAACCGTCAACTTCTTAGCCTCCTCGACATCCATGAACCTACGTAGTATCTCCGTCAGCAACCACCCCAGTCAACCCAAAGGAAAAAAGGAAACATACCCAGGATGCACCTGTCCCGTCGCAACAAACGGCGAATTCGGTCCTGAGACCTGCGCAGTAACCTAGTATCAAACCCAAATCAGCATCACCCATATACCTCCACCTTTGTATGAAAAGAAAAGGAATACTCACCTTCCCACCCCAACACAACCCAACCGCCCCCCAACTCCTCACCCCCCCAAACCTCCCCCTCGCATCCTCCGCCACCCTCCGCACCACCTCCACTTTGTCCTTGACCGCCGCCTTCGTATTAATAAACCCAAACAGCGCCGCCTTCTTCTCCTCCGTATCGGGCGGGAACCACGCGAGATCTGCCCGCTCGCCGTGGAAGAAATCCGGCACTAGGACGAGGGCATTGAGTCGTGCGGCGAGGAGATCTGCGCCCTGGATGGTTTGGTTTGACAGGCCGAAGATGTCGTAGATGTCGATGATGCCGGTGGTGGCTGTTGGGGGGCCGGTTATATCTATTGAGTTTTGGAGTGGTGTGAGTGGGCTGTTTGGTTGGTCGTAGAGTTATTGATGGGATGGGGGATTGATGTACATGTCTTTAGATCGGCAATTTGGGTGTATGTCCCCTTGGGTGTGTATCCTGAGGAGATCACGGGGGGGATGGTGCGGCAGGCTTCGCAGGTCATTGTTTTGGTTTTTGGTGTATATTAGGTGGTGAGTTGGGTGGAATTGAGTGAGATGGGATTATTAGAGTATGAAGAGGGGCTATCGGTTTATCTATACGTAGGCTGACTGAAGATCCTCATTGCCGGAGATAGCTTCCGCCCGGCTTTTAGCGAGTACCTACGGGATAGTAAGTAGTGACCAATTCCCGTGCTGGTCGGGATTGCTCAAGCAGAGACCGGTGGGCCTGGGAGGCCGGTTACGGGCCGGGGCCGCGCTTCGATGCAGACCCCGGAGGGGGTAATGGTGCAATTGTTGATGTTAAGTCCGGCGGAGATAAGGATATTATGCCAAATTTTAAGAGGAAATGGTTATTATGTGGAGGACACTAAAAAGAGTAGTTGGAAAGGTCACGGTAATACTCCGCTGGAGAGCAACTTGCAATACGATTACATTCTAGAGTTGAATTCATCATTATCATAACATACAATCATCGCTGTGTTGCATCTTTTCATGCACTCGCATTCCAGTCGACAATGGCATCATCGCCAACCTTCTCCTTGATGATTCTGTGACTCAGGTCCCACAATGCTGCACCCAATGTAGGATCCGACGCCTGGGCAGACTCCTTTCCGGGCTGTGCAGGGTCACTGAAGTAATATCCGTTCCAGCCCTTCTCTTCAACTTCGGGGCTTGTCGCTGCATATAGTGCACTGAAGGAGCCGTGTTCGGGTGTCCGACCGGCTGCTAGCATGACTGTAGTTAGCAGCTTGCCCAGGAGGCCGGGGTATGCGTCTTTCCATTGTTGTTGCATTGCCGTGTTTACCTGTTCTCATGTTAGCCGAAAATCTCCTAGCAGAGAGGCAATGGCAAAACTTACAGCACCCGGGTGCACAGACAGCGCATAGATATTATCATTGTTAGGTTTGATCACCCGGTCCAACAGTCCGTACTTCACTCCAAGAATGATAGCCAACTTCGTCCGACCGTAGAGCTCCAAATTTCCGACCTCGGGATTGTTGATCTCCTCCAGTGTCGCAAAGTGCACGTTCTTAGGCGCCATGCGATGCTGCTCCGACGTTTCGAACACGATCCTCGGCGCAGGGGTATTCGGTAACTTGGACGTCTTTCTCAGCAACGGGTATACCAGATTCACGACATAGAACTGGCCCAGCCAGTTGACCTCGAAATGGCGATCAATGTTATCGTGTGTTTCGCCGTATTGGTTGACGTTTATTCCGGCGGAAAGGATAAGCTGTCGCCTGTATCAGTATAGACAATGTCGGGAGGACAATGGGTTAGGCGACGCACAAGATCCAATCGATCTTCCTTCTTCTTGAAATCTTCAAACACCTGCTTAATTTCGTTCAGGTTGCCCATGTCGCAGGGAAACCACTCAATCTGCGCATTCTCGCCGGCTTCTTTCTTGATTTGTTCGATCGCAGCTTGGCCTTGCTCTTCCTTGCGGTTGGTCATGTATACCTTGGCGCCATTGAGGACGAATGCGCGGGCAATCTCGTACCTATTCCCTAGTGTTAGTCGATATTGAGATATAATCTGGTAGAAACTGACCCGATGCCCAGCGCACCGCCGGTAATAAGGGCGACACGGCCGGTGAGATCATGGATCTCCTTCTTAGGACCAAGAACGGGCTGTAGAACGGACTGCATTTCCTGTTTGTGTTTTGTTCAGAATTGAAGCGATTCTGAAGTTTGAATAGAGATAGATGGAAGTGTTGTTGAGGGTGCGTTGGCGGAAGATATTAAGGTTGCAGGGCTAGCTAATTGACTTCGCGCGTAAGTATGATATCAGGATAGTGTCACTGTGGTGCCGTGGCTGGGGCGAAGTGCAAAACAGGGTTGCACTCAGGTCGGTGGGAGACTTGATTTCCAGGGCCATCTTGCCTATGTACATAGGGGATGTTCTAGCCATTGTCCTGTCGACTTTATTATGCGATGCTTTTGCTATTGTATAATGATAGAGTGGTGGGTGAGATGATCACCCGCAATCTAATCCAGAGGGGTCCCGCATAAAGATGGATGACTAAGGCTGCATAACTATGCGTCATATCTAATCTGGATTACAGTGAGATGCACTACGTCATTCCGGCAGCCAACGGCTTCAGACACTCCAAGGTAGAAAGCTACTCAACATAATCTAGATCATTGGTATGAAGCAAAATACCATTGCTATCTTGAAACATTCTATTAAAATCAAGGACTTACCGATGCTTTCCGATATTATATCGACTGTGTAGATAATCCAAAGAACATCTCAATCACTACCATAATGTTCTCCAGCGCCCCTCCCCAAACCCACCGTCTGAAAGTCACCGCAGGCACATCCTACACACCAGAAACCCACGAAACCGTCACTGTAAATAGTACCTCTCCTCTACAACTCAAGAGCGACCACTTAACCAGCAATCTCTGGGTCCGCATCAAAGACTACACAGGTAACTACACCCTCACATCTCCTACATCATCACCAATACTGTTACTAACACATCATATGCAGGCTACCCAACCACCTCCCCCAAAACAAACCCCTACTTCGACACACCCCCATTCAACCAAAACCTCTTCTCCCTCACCTTCACACTAAACTTCACCCACGACGTAAACGGCAACGACCTCATCTTCGGAAATGACTTCGACCATCCGATCCGCTCATACCTACCGACTGGATTTGGCACGGCGCTGAAGATAGTCAAGTCTACACTTGACCCGTCATTAGACGGTGACGCATATGCCGATAAGCCATATTTATATAGTCCTGGACTGGCTTCGTGGAACCAGTTCTCGATTGGAGATAAGCAGGAAGATGGTGCCGATGAGGACAATGTCATAGTCCAAGAAGGCAGCACGGGGTCTGGTGTGGATGCTCGGAAAGAGTATAATATTCCTGATACCTCGTCATCACGAAGAACGCATTTTCAGAATGAGGAGAGAAGAAAGGGATTTGTCTTCGAGAAAGGGAGGACGTATGCGGCGGATTTTGGGAATGGGTATTTGGATTTCAACGGTATGTTCCGCTATCTTCTATATGAAGTTGAGGCAGTTATGGGACTAGATGTGAGGCTGACATGAGATAGAGTTCGCCATTCGGATTCCCGGGTTTAGCTTTCATATTGGGAAATATGTCAGTGATAAGAATAACGTGTTGCGGTATGTGCTAAAGAATCGCGCGACCGGGGAGGTGTATTTGGTGATTTGCTTGACGGTTGTGTTGGAGGAAGAGACGAGGGATGATAGTGATGAGGAGGGCGAGGGTGATGATATAATAGATGCAGAAGATGAACAGGAGGTAGACGATGTGGACTAGATTCTATCACTGAGTTGGAAAAGTATAGTTGCAAATGGCAAATGGTGCACAAGGCGCTATACCCATTAAAGGTTCTCTTTTGGGTTGGATGGTTTTCAGATCTGAATTAGTCTACTTCAGTGTCAGCTATGTACAGCACAAGCTCAGTGTATCTCCCCCAATACCACTGCTACTTCTCATACTCGCCCAAAGCCCAGTCCAACAACTCCGGATACCACCGCCGACCAACATCCTGGTGACTCATGACCCGGTGTATAAGGGTGCCTTCGCCCACCCGTCCCTTGAATATCTTATTGAAGGTCGCCTCCGCATCCGACCTGACTTTGTCATCCTTGATCAGATCCTTGATATGCGCCGGGATTTCAAGGGAGATATTCTCCGCCGACAAGTCCAGACTCATGCCTTGGAACACAGGAATAGAGAACCGCGGTCCCAGCGGCGCACCCTGCGCATCGACAAAATTCTCTGCTTCCAAATTGACTCGATGCGTTGTGGCCGTGCAGACTCCACCTGTGATAGCCTCGAGTGCGCGACCGATATTAACGACCAACGAGTCCTGCATTGGCGGCGCGGGGATCCATTCCCCGGCTTTGTTTTGCACCTCGAGTCCGGTATGCGGTGTCGCTTGAAGCAAGAAAGTCAAGAACTCAGAATCCTTATGGGCTCCGACGCCTTGTGCTTCGGATGGAGTAGTTGGAGGTGGATATTTGATCAGTTTTAGCTTCTGCTGTGTTGGATTCTCGAAGAATTGCTGTAGTGCTGTCGGCGGTAAATCCAGCGCTTCTGCGATAAGAATCCTGAATGCCTCGGCAATTGGACTCATCTCCGCTAGGTATGCCTCCACGGCGTGACGGAAGCCAGGGATGGCTGTCTCGTCGGGCCACTGTGCTTGTTAGTATATGATGCTTTGCAAATATTATCTTCATCACGTACCTGATTCGGACCTCTGATATTACGGTATAGAGGCGCATCTGGTGCCGGGGGAGGCAACTCGGTCGCAAACTGTTTTCGTCAGTCTCAAGTGATCTTGACGAGATTGCGACGGTCGCACATCAAATTGTTCTCGATAATCGGTTTGACGGGCTGTAGTCTCTGCTCCGAGTCTGGAGTATCCCAGAAAATGCTTACTGTTGACCATTTCGATTTCCAGCTTCTTCTCGAGTGGCAGATCAAATATGTGGAAGGTCTTTTCAATCAGCTCGTCGCGCACCCGAGGCGCGATCGGGGCGTTGATGAGGTAGAAGAAGCCCACATTAACCAAGGCATTGCGCAGGTTGGCGAGGAACTTGGGCTTCTCCTCGGATGATGTTGCCTGAGCATAGTCGAGGACGGGAATAGAAGTAAAAGAGGTAGGACGGAGTGTCATTGTGAAGGTTGAGATAGGCTGTTGAGGGGTTACAGTAGATGCGGGGTGGTTTTATCCGAGGCGGTGGAGCAAACGGGTGCTTGCGCCATTCTCTGACTTGCTGACACCTTCTGTTATTGTTTTAAAGAGCAATTGGACCCCTGGTTGTACATTTCCATGCGTATCACAGAATTACCAATCTAGGATAATTTGTGCTTGCAGGACTGCTCTGCTCGAGTTTTCCTACCAGTCTAGCAATTGATGAAGCTAGTTAAATGTACAGTCCTTCTCCGTCACTTTGTTATCGCTAAACTCCAATGCCAAGAGAAATATTGTTTATAATCCTGAAGTATAAAGCTTTTGTCGGAGTATCAACATGTAGCGTATGACTTGTTTTAATATACATCTCCGATGTCCGTCAGACTCTCCTAAAAACATCAGCCAGAGAAGGGATGCCATGGATATATACTGTCTGGGCAGAAGAGGATACGGTGGGTGCCAGGTTACGGTGAATACCCCGATACAATAGGTTGCTTGGTCGATTGCTAGGTTTCACTGAAGTTAATTTATTCGTTGGCCGAATAAACCGGTTACCCTTGATAGAAGGCCTATGTGTAGGGTTAGACTAATGATAATTTATATAGCTAGGTACAGCCCGCAAGATGGCGGCGATATGGCCAGCTCGCGGCTATGAGGAGGGAAGGTTAGTAGACTTGTCCTATGCATGGGGCTTGCCGCCGCCCACGCTATCGCACGTGGGGATGCCACTGGGAAAGAGGGCTTGGAGGAGTGTGACAGCCTTAACAGGCACTCAGTCCACTGCTGTGTGACGTCTAGATTCTGCCAGGCGGTTTCCATCTCCCGAACGGCCCTTAATGCCTCCTTCGTGAACAATGTATTCATTCTTACCGAGTCATTCACTTTGGATCTTTCCTTCAGAGCAGCTAGAAGAACAAATGCAGGACATTGCCAAGACGTATGGTCCCTCAAACATGGTGACGAGGGCAACCTTAGTTCCCTGATCGAGAAGGGCCATGAGGAAGGAATTGGCATACTGGGTAGATTAACGAATGTTCGACAAATCTCGGCAGTTGTGATCTTGACTTCCTTAGGTTTCCACATCATGTAGCGACCAATGACCCATTTTAGGATGCTTTCTCGGTGGAGAATGGGATTATCCTCGTCTAGGTTCCAGTCTAGTTTGATTATCTGGGCTTCTGAGGTGTATTTGGCCTGGAGAGCTGTAGGAGAACCGAAAAAATACCCACCAGCTAGATGATCAGAAAGGGAGATGAGAACTGCTCCTGACTCACAACACTACTCAACCGCTTGTCATATCCTTCGTCACGCCAGGCTCTGGATTCCATTAGCTGATTTCTTCGAGGCTTACGAGTTATCTTACGCTCACCCTAAACTCAACTTCAATCTAAGACTTCTCACTTTCTCTGATGAATCGAATCCGAGGATGAACATCGCTGGTAGCCAGATCTGAGTACCAATGGACTCTTAAGTCCCGACAGCAATTTCACACTCACACCACCCCAAAGTCACCTTTCTTTCAGTTACTTTTACTCAATATATAACGCCCAAAACGTATGTTGCATACCTAGTGCCACCGCTCCTTAATCAAAGTTCTTCCGCCTACAAGCGCTGTTTCCTTGACATTGACAACTTTTAGATCACTTGGAGCACGTACTTTGTCTAGTGTACTGCTCACTAGGACGTGGGTCATCCAACCAGAGAGGCTGGGCGTTAGGAGTTCTCATTCACTTCGTTCTACAGGTCTCGTGACCGAGTAATGCCTACAAGAGCAACACGCTGCCCCCGGCGAACTTTACTTTGACATCGCCTCCAACTTCTCCCATCTCACTTGAGCATCTTCTCTGATCCTCGTTCCTACAGTCAAGTTGAACCTCACCCCGAAGCATCTTACTGTGTCTTGGTTTCCCTTCACCTACTTCTACATCATCGTCAAGGCCACATTCAAGATGAGTTCTGACCCTGAAATCAAGGAGATAACCATCTCCTCGAACGCGGACACCGAGATCCTCATCAAAGAATACACTAGGGGTTATAGCGGTGAGAAGAAGATAGCAAAGTGCGTTTTGATGAAAGTCGAGCGCGAGAAGCTACTTGAAGCTGAATACTTTCGAGCAATGTTTGGTCACGGTCGCTGGCTGGAGTCAGCAAGTCATAGAGTCACCCTGGAGGAGGACAACTGCACGGGTATGGAAGTTCTCCTGCGCAGCCTTCACGGCACCCTCAAGGACATGCCTCTTGATTCAGTCACCGTTCCAGGAACATGGCATGTGATCATGTCGTGCGATAAGTACAACGTTGATCAGAAAAGTCTGAGTTCATGGTTCGAGACATGGTGGAAGCATGAGAGTCAGAAGGAGGACACCAAAGATTACTACACTGAGTTTTCTAGGAAAATGATGTACCCATGCTTCGTATTTGACTATGCCCATGGATTTCAATCTGCCACCAAGGAGCTGGTGTATGAATCCGTCGGTCACATTACCGAGAAAAATCCAACTGACATTGGGCGGATGCATTTGCCCCCGCGCATCATCCGTGAGTACTTGACTACCTTACTTCTTAATGGGCTTCTAACTTTCAACTTCAGAGCAGATCAACGCGGCCCGTGGACGGCTTAGAACTATTCTTCACAAGGGGTTGTTCGAAACACTTGGAAATCTGGCCAATGATGGGAAGTGTTCCTGTAAGGAACTGACTACCTTTGAATACTTGCGGGAGATGGCCAGAATTCACGTCTGGCCGCTGGAAGACTGCATGAAAGCCGAAAGTATCAATCAGATGCTCGAACGACTGCGTTTGTTTGATGCAACGAAAATGCGAAAGCTTACGGACCCTCTGTCTGGAAAAGTGAGACCGTGCTATTATTGTAACACATCTTGGGACGCTATTGTTTTGCGAGCAGCCAAAACAGTAGCAGAGTACTTTGATGGTCTCTGCTTGGACTGTATGGACATCAGTAAGGATCTACGTTCTTATGGTGACAGAGATGCGGATTACTGGGAACATAATGAGTTGGAGATGTGGGATACTGATTGTCGGATTAGACATGGAGAGCCCACATGGTACTTTAGTTTCATGGGGCGTAGGGAGAAGCGCGGCTTAATCGGAGATTGATGACTACGCTCCTTTGCTGTGGTGCCCGTTGGGTGTGGGCATTGACATATTGCATCTTGTCTCTCGTATTTCAAGTGTACCCCACAGAGATTGCCCCACACCCTGATGAAGCTCGCTACAAATGCAGCTACCCTTGATCTGGTTCGTGTGTTGTGAAGATGGTTAATGCGCGTTTTTGTCTCGAACTGTTCGAATATGCGATACGGTTGATTGATGGTGGAAGGGACCTGTATTTAACACGTGCTGACATAGTGCACCAATGTACCCCAAGCTGTGGAATTGACATTTACGTTGTTGTCAAGCTATTAAGATATGATACTAAACAGTGGTAATGAATCGTAGGCCTCAACTACATACAATAACCTGACAGATTACTATTCAGCTGTCAATTGTAGGTCATTTCTATTCTCCCACTTGCGGATATCCCGGGATATATTACAATTAAGAAGGTAAAATAATCCAGGAGAGGTTTACATGATGAGCTGTCGGTTCGATGAGTTACTCTTAGATCTAAATTCCAACATTCTATACCACCAACTGAGCTAATTTTGCAGTTACCACTTCTGCGAGAAGTCTTGTCACTGGACTTGAAAAGAATACAACTGGTTCAACTATGACATGTTCCGACAGCATGCATATCCTCGGCTGACAGTACTTGTAGCTCAGACAACAATGCCCATCCAACCGCTTATTATGGGCCATACGGCAGCAGATTAGACTCTCATCTGCCCGCACCGGATTATTGCCTTATGTGGAAGACTCCGTGACTTCCAGGAATGTACCAGGACAATACTGTGCCTAGTACCTCTGGTTCAAATTCACCTCGGTACACCAATATCACTCTCCCCCAGCATCCAATGATATATATTTCCCGCTCATCAAGGCTGGTACAAGATCCAGCCAACAAACTCGGAAATGATACAAGACACCCAGCGTGCGTGTTACTATCTACCCCATACGAAGGTACTCCTAGATAGTAGGTTCAACCCGTGAAGAGCGCCCGTCAGCAATGTTCATCCCGGTGGGATAGCCACTCACGACCGAATCAGATGTAGATCCCTTCCTGAGACGTGAGATAATCCTTCCGAGTATGGCCATATGATCATCTTGCCCGTGCGGAAGTCCGCACGGAGTCCCTTATTATAGTGTGAGGATAGTAATTAGTTCTGATCGACTAATGCATGTGCTGTGCAGGGTTGGGGATCCTTCCCCGCATTGTTCAGGTCATGCATGCCCAAGGTTCGTGGGGTTAGGGGAATGGGCGTGTGTTTAAGGTAGTGAGGTTTATTGTCTTGTCGTGTCCGACGGTGTCCGGGAGATGTGGCATGGCAGTGTGTAGATCAGGGATGTGATGTGATTAGGACTGCATTGAAGCTCGTGTTCTAAAATGCCTGGTTTGGGTTGGGTGAATATGGAAGCCTCAGGCAGCAAATTTCCGTCTTCAAGAATAGTCAGCATCTGGATGCATTTCAACACAACTTCCTACATCAACCTCACAACAATGACTAAGAATCGGTTGTGATTTCGTATCGGCCGGGAGTTGGATCATGCCCGCGGATTCTCGTAAGGACTCTCTCTTGACCTTCTCAAAAGGGATACCTGTGTTCTGGTACAATCCCTTCCAAGTCCTCGGTTTCGGCTCCACCCATCGCTGAAGAACCCCACTCCCTTGTTTCCATTTACGTTTCGGTCTTACGCTAGCTTCTCCACCAGGAAAAGGACGTGTGCTCTCTCCCAACTTCCTCAGCTTCTGGCGTGGTCGACGTGCGCTTATCAACAAAGTGCGAGTGCTTTCAACTAATACCTGCGGACCTGCACTGGCTACGCTGCCTACACGATTACACACGTTTGGCACATGTGGGATCTGTTACTCGTCAGAAGGCCTTCTTCAAGCCGGCGGGATGTGGACTAGGATCTCTGCAAAGTTATGCCAAGATTCGCATGGGCCAATCCTGAGGAGCCGCGAGTGAAAGGGGCGCAGCTGAGACAAGACCTTTCTCTTCTCTTTCTGCCACTCGCACCTCTGGTCCCTCAGGAGACAGTTATTGACTGCCCCCTGAATGTCACCGGTTGATGATAGATAAGAAAACAAACTGTGATCCGGATGGTCCAGTGTCAGAGTACGGCTAAGGCCGGAAACTACTCCCGCAGAATGGACAGTGACATGGGGCGTAGCTATAGGTTCCCATGTCGTGTGCTTATGCTAGTTTGGGGGTCCTCAAGACCACGCTAGGGATGCCTGAACAACTAATGTTGCAGGATTGGTCTCCATCTCATCCCTGTCACTGACATCATATTACTCCTGGTAACTCACACTGGCTATTGTATAGAGAGATACGTCCAACACAACCCACGTGTTGGCCAGTTTATCCACCCAGCGTCAGCGTTGTCTGCACACCAACTGTTACATCCTAATGTACCGAATCATGCTACAGACACAGTCATCGGCTAATAACAGTAGGTGCCTCCGGAATATTGCTGTTTCAAAATGCACTTTGGAACTTTATGAAACGACCAAAGTATCACGGAGGTCGCTCCGGACAGGCGGAAAGCACAACCACTTTGTCCACGAATCGATGCAGTAGTCTTCCGGTGGGATTCGTAGTTGTTTGATGGTTGTATATATAACAGTAGATCTGGATGCTTCGGATAAGTCATCCAGTGGTGACAGCGCCTGTCTTGATAGCCATGTATCAGCTCCTATCCATTGCCTCGGTCCCTCTGCTGGCCAGCCTCGTGCATGGCTACGCCAATCCCGGAGCATGCTCGGGGGTTTGTACCACCCACGACCCCGGTTTGATCCGGAGAGAGTCAGACGGTACATACTTTCTCTTCTCCACAGGAAACAAAATCTCCTACGTATCTGCGTCATCCATCGAAGGACCATGGACCAGTGTTGGATCTATGCTTCCGGATGGATCGTCCATCGATTTGGATGGCAACGATGATCTTTGGGTAACTATGTCTCACTCCAGTATGATCGGCCTAGCTGATACGTTCCCAGGCGCCAGATGTTTCCTACGTAGATGGTCTCTATTATGTATACTACGCCGTGTCGACCTTTGGATCCCAAGACTCCGCAATCGGACTGGCAACGTCTGAGACGATGGAATATGACTCTTGGACCGATCATGGCTCCACTGGCATCAAATCTTCTTCCTCCAAGATCTACAATGCAATCGACCCCAACCTGATCTACGCCGACGGTACCTACTACATCAACTTTGGGTCGTTCTGGGATGATCTCTACCAAGTCCCGATGAAGTCAACCCCAACTGCAGCTGCCTCATCTTCCTACAATATCGCATATGACCCGTCCGGCACTCATGCAGAGGAGGGTTCATACATGTTCCAGTACGGTGACTACTACTACCTCTTTTACTCGGCGGGTATCTGCTGTGGATATGATACGTCCATGCCTGCTTCCGGAGAGGAGTATCATATCAAGGTCTGCCGTTCGACTTCCCCGACCGGTGACTTCGTAAGTACATCCGACGTCTAGAGCAAGTACTAGATAAGCAAGCAAAGCTAATATGATGTCAAGGTTGACGCTGATGGCACGGCATGCACGGACGGCGGGGGCACGATGGTTCTTGAAAGTCACGGAGAAGTCTATGGCCCTGGCGGACAGTAAGTCATCCTGCAGCTTCCCCACTAATAGCTATGCTAATATGGTTCAGGGGTGTGTATGATGATCCTAACTTGGGTCCGGTTCTCTACTACCACTACATGAACACCACGATTGGGTATGCCGATTCTGACGCGCAGTTTGGGTGGAACACGATCGACTTTTCCAGTGGATGGCCGGTGGTATAAGCAAATCAGCTGGCGCAAAATGGATGCTGCCTACCACAGGCTCCGCAAGTTGTATATAGGATTGCGGCTATTGAATCGGCCGAGTTATGTTATATAGTTAGTCAGTGAAATCACATCCCGTGGATCCTGTGCCTGAGGCTCTAGTATCCTTCGATTCCAACTCGGCTTTTAGTTTAAGCTTCGCTGCTGCTCCCCACCCATCCTTCCCTAGAACCAGTGAGGACATCCAATTTTTCCTCCACCATTCTATCGGTGCATGTTTCACCTTGTCAAGCTGATCATCATGTCGCAGATTGGACACCCATCCAACTTTGCAATGAAACCTGGGACGGAAACTCACTCGTTCCAAGCACCGCGAGTCAATCACACCCGTCCGGCGCTTCAGACTAGCCTACACTTGGTGACTATCGCGACGGTCCTGCTAGAATTGTATATCTACCTACCTTTCTATAAAAGAAATCAACCTTCCTAATAAAGTCGCACTAACGTCCGGTTGTCTTAGGCAGCGTGGAGTTAAGCTACGCTTGGCGCGAATAACAGTCCCTCCACCAGTCTGATCTACGCCCACTGCCGCGAGAATTCCCGTACATAGTATCCGATGCTGGAATTCTCCTGCTTCAGATTCTGTCACCTTCAGATTGCCTTTTCTCTCGATATCGTATTCAAATTCTTCGATGCGCCCGGTCCCAACTTCCGCCAAGATCATTGTTCTCGAAGTGATCTGAGAGTTTGTCGGTTTCATGCCACTATTATCGACTCGTGATATACGATTGATGATTCTTCGCTTGATAGCATGCCGCGGTCCTTAATGGTTACATTTAGGTCAATGCCTCTCTCGCTATTGGTGATGCTACATGAAAGAGGAACAGTATTTGATCGAGCGATGGAAAAGGCCGTGCTACAGCAGGGAACCTTTCTCGGCGACCTAACAACCAGGATTATTTATATACACGATATATAATTTGGCATGGACTGCTGCACTTGGCTATGCGGGAGTACTCTAAAGTCGCTGCGATGCCTTCATGCGTCCCATTTTAGCGGCTTCCGCAGCGGTGTACACTTCTGGCTACTATTCGGTCTTCCTGTCGACACTGACATAGAGCGAGTCATGCTCATCAACAGAGGAACCATCCATGGTTCAATCCCAGCGGTAGACACTTGTGCTCGTCACGAGGTGATTCTGTGGGTTTCCATTGTCGAATCAGAAAGGCAGTTCGGCAGTGGGTAGTTTTCGGCTTTTCTCGCTTGCTCCACTCCCGAACCAACGTCAATCCGGGCCTCGTCGCGACCTGTCACCCCCCGACTATCGATCTCCCATTTCGCTTCGCATCCTCGCATGCTGTAGCCGAAGGACCCCGATGATGTGAGGCACAATGGCCGATGTTACGCAGGGGACCTCGCGTGGCGTTCGGAAACCTCGCAAATCCCGCGGCCGTGGATTGCGGGCCACTACTGGCTGGTTAGTCGACCAATCTTCCGAGTTTCTTTACTGCTAGTATTCCTTCTGCTGGACAGACCTGCTGACTGCCATAGCCTGATTTGCAAGCGCCGGCATGTCAAATGTGATGAGGTACGACGGCCCGGCAAAAGCTTCTCTTCGAAAAAATTCTCCTGCTGACATGGACGCAGGCTCGCCCACAATGCGGCCCTTGCGCCAAAGGCCAACGTGACTGTGTCTATGGGAGCAGCTATGAATCCGGAACTCCTAATATAGGGGATAGACAAACACCCACTGCATCGCACTCCTCTCCTTCATCACAGTTGACTCCACAGGTGCAGCTACACGAGCCCCTGCGAGTCTTGGTAGATGTCTGCCAGCATGAAGACGCTTCCGCTCACCGAGCGTCGGCTACGGCATCGCCAAGGGGCCAGCACAGCAGTGCAACGCCGCATGTTGGTCTACATCAACACAGCCATGTCTCTCCTTCGGCCTCGGTTCACGACTTCACACCCTCTCCAGCTACAGATTCCTCGGTATCGACCAGGCTTGCGCCCTTGAGTTGGTTCGAGCTTCTGGCCAATGATGCCGTGAACGCGGACCGGAACTTTTTCCTATCATCACCACATCAGGACGTCAACCCTGCTTGCCAGGGATCAACAACCCACCTGTCGGTCGCAAACCTACAACCACACAATGCTAGGGAGTCTCAAAGCTTCCAGGCAGCTTCTTTTGATCGTGATCCAGGTATCGAAAACAGGATTTCGCCTGCAGCCGATGGCCACCCAAAGCTTCCCGATGATCCGTCATCTTGGAGTACTTCCGCGCCCATTCAGCTATCCCAACAAGAACACCTCATGTTCAAACACTTTGTCCGGAATATGTCTAGTTGGTATGATTTCTTCGACCCGACACTACAAATTTCAAGCAAGGTCCCACATTTGGCCATGAGAAATATAGGTGTAATGAAGGCCCTTCTGGCTCTCTCGGCACGCCATCTTTCCATCTGGCATACCTACAAAGGTTCGGGGGTTATTCCATACCGGGAAGATGGAAGAAGAATGATGGATTTCCCAGATGTCGATCGCAACATCGCAGTCCAGTATTACTACGAGACCCTACAATATCTCAATAAGGCTATGCAGTATCCCAGCTACGCATACAGCCACGAGATCATTAGCACGTCGCTTCTGATCAGCACATACGAAATGGTGGATGGATCTAATCGAGATTGGGAGCGGCATCTGAAAGGGGTATTCTGGATTCAAAGATACCAAAACAACGATGGAGAATGCGGGGGGTTGCGTCAAGCCATCTGGTGGGCATGGCTACGGCAGGACGTCTGGGTAGCCATGCGGGAGCGTCGTCGAATCTTCAGTTTCTGGAAGCCTACGCGACACATCTCCTCGCTGTCTCCCCCGGAGCTGGCCAGTTTCGTCTCATACATCCTTGGACAATGCGTCAATTATGCCTCGCGCGAAGAGGCAGCATCTAAAGACATACAGAGTCGCTTGGAGAGGGGGAATGAGCTGCTCTATATGTTGCAGGAATGGCAGGATTATCTGCCACCGGAGTTCAACCCACTTCCGTGTGAGCAGGATGCGACCGTCTTTCCACCGATTTGGGTTCATCCGCCTCCATACGCAGCGGCATTGCAAATACACAGCTTGGCCAGAATTCTGGTGCTGTCACACCGTCCGACGGTGAACGGTTTCCAAGACTACCGGGCTGCCCAGAAGCTGCTTACTACGTCAGTGAACACAATTTGTGGCATTGCTCGAACTATACGCGAGGATAACCTTGCTGCCAGCCTGATGTCTCTGTATTGTATATATGGGGGTAGGTTGATCTGTCCTTGTCCTGATGTGATTATTTGCTGATCTTTTCTTGCAGCTGGGATGAGCGTCCATACCCCCCATGAGCGGGCAGCGTTGCTCGAATTGATTGATGTCTTCGAGAACAGGGTCTGTTGGCCTAGATACTCATTACGCAACGACCTCGAAGCAGAATACCGCAAGGATGGCCTTTCTGGTGTCACGGCATAGAATTGGGTATTACAACAGATGTCCTCGGGTTCTGCTAGTACTTCATGGAAAAACCGGCATCGTCTCATGGACGCAGCTTAGGTGCCACAGCGATTGGGTGAAGCGTTACGCACGGCTGTCAGCTTTGTTATTGCCTTGCATTCACACCCACGCGACAGTCAGCCGTGCGATCACGGCGAGATCACCACGACAATTCCAGGCATAAAGATATGTCTTGAAATGTCTGTCGAAACATTATAATTGAGTATATGTTCATAATTATATTTGTATTCTAAAAACGAAGAAATGAAGGAATGAGCCTTATTGGATAACATCGTGACTACTACTAGCACTTCTATAAACGGTAACAATATATTCCATTTCGGATAACTACTTCCACTTCCGACAAAGCATCCGAAACAATCAGCCCATCGACGATGCACGGACTGCCCGCGATGCCATTGACCTCGAGCCGAACACTTGCGATCGCGGGGGATGTTTAAAGGGCAGAAACACCCCAGATTAAGCCAGACATCGCCTCCAAACACTCCTCTCAAACCACTACTCTGCACCCCTTACCTCCTCATCACAATGTCCCCAACTTCCACAGATACTGCCTCCGCCGCAGAAGCCAAGAATGGCACCTCCACACCATTTGTGAACACCATGCCCGACTCAACCTTCAGCTGGCAGATCACCCTGGCGCAAAAGGTCATTGCCATCACCGGCGCCAATCGCGGCATCGGCCTCGGCATTGCCGAAGTGTGTCTGGCCAATTCTGCCAAGTTCGTTTATTCAATGGATCTCATGGAGCCCGGAGAAGAGACCATTGCCCTTCAGACCCGCTACCCGAACTTCCGATATATCCAGACCGACGTGACCTCCGAGGAGAGTATCGAGAAGGCCGTGAATCAGATCGTGGAGGAAACCGGACGAATTGATGGCCTGGTGGCTAATGCGGGAATGACCAAACATCAGCCAGCTCTCAAATTCGAGCGCCCGGAATTAGAACGCATGTTCAACCTTAATGTGAGTGGCTGCCTGTAGTGCATGCAGCGCGCGGGTGCTTACGGGCAGCAGGTTTTCGGCGCATATTTCTGCGCGCAGATTGTCGCTCGGAAGTTTATCGAGCTGGGGATCAAGGGGTCTATTGTTATGACTGCTAGTATGACTTCTTATCGTCCGAATCGCGTATGTATCCTTTCCTCATAGGGGGTTGACATCTATGCTAAGTGATCCTAGGCTGCCCCGTCCGCTCCCTACGGCGCTACTAAAGCCGCAGGTAAGTAATCTTACTCTCATTCAACTTTGTTGGTATGAGACTAACTGAAAATTCTATAGTGCGCAACATGTGTCACACCTTAGCGATGGAGTGGAGCAAACACGGTATCCGCGTGAACAGCATTTCCCCGGGTTTTGTCCGCACCGCCATGACCTACTACGTGGAAACTGCCCCCGACTGGGATACAAAGATGGAATACTACGGAGGAATGCCTCGGCTGGCCGACCCTCGCGAGTTGGGAGGCGCTTACGTGTATCTGCTTAGCGATAGCAGCTCGTACACCACCGGCATTGATATTCCCATCGCAGGTATCGTCGGTGCTTGGTAGTGTGCATGAGGCAGATCAGGCTTGGTGTGGACTTTCTAGGACTCGCATTCGGCCGGCGTTTGATGATCATATGTACATACACGACCCTCCCTATTGACATGATAGACAACGACCCTGAATGACAGAGGCACGGGCTGTGCTTGAGCCAAGACTAAGCTGCATGAGCATCTCGTATTCCTACCCTATCGGAGGGCACGACAGGCATGACTGACCTCGTCCTCGGCATGACCGGTGCCTCACTTCGCGTGGTTGCACTACTTTCAGGAACAGGCTGCACACCTCACGTTCCTGGCATCGTATCCAGATATGTCTGGGGTAATAATAGCCGATTGGCTGGAGATTCGAGGCTCTAGACTGGCAATCATTCATCAAATGAAGTGCGCCCGCTCGTCGGCGGGAAGTGTTCACCCTCACCTCCTCTTGACCCTAACCACATAATATACACCAGATCGCAGCAGCACTCGATAGACAGAAGAGCATTCCAACCCAGCTATGGAGGCTGCCTCCCGACATGAGTTTCCGTTCCTTGAAGAGGTCTACTCTGCGGAGCAGCCCAAGATCGAGTGAGTTCAACACCAGACTCTGTCATGCCAACGGGCAACCTGCTTAGGCTCACAGTTTCGTCTTCGTGCACGGCTTAAACCCTCGAGGCAAAGATAACCACCCTTTCGAAACATGGACGCACGAGAACGGCATCTTCTGGCCGCGGGACTACCTCCCTCAGGATATCCCCCAGGCACGCATCTTCGTCTATGGGTATAATTCCACCATCACGAATCCGCAGAGCATGTCGACTGCTAGCGTCAAGGACCATGCCAATACATTGCTGAATTTGTTGGACTTGGAGCGGAGTCCACAGTTGGTATGTTCTTCTATCTAAATATCGGGGAGAGAAATGGTATCTGACGAGGAATAGAATGTGCGACCGACAAAGATTATATTCATCGGCCATAGTTTGGGCGGACTGGTCATCAAGCAAGTAGGTGATCACCACTGCTGGTGGATCAAAGAAATCGAACTGATTAGCTAGGCCCTGCTCAACGCACACGAAGACCCCAAGTACAACTCGATCCGCAACAACACATCTGGTCTGGTCTTCTTTGGTTGTCCACATCGAGGTACCAAAGGTGTCGAGCTCGGCAAGATCGCAGCAAAGGTGGCTCGGTTCGTCGCCAAAGGACACGCCAGTAATGATCTGCTCGATTGTCTGGAGCACAACTCGCTCTTCACCCGCCAGATGACAAGCCGATTCTCGCACCAGCTGGAGGACTATCGCGTGATCAGTTTCGTGGAAGGGAAAGAGGTCTTCTTGGGCGGTGCTGGACCGGCTTCTGTTAGCCATGTAAGCGTATACCATCTATGCTCTGTGGACATTAGCTGACAGCATACAGTTAGTAGTTGACGAGGAATCAGCTGTCCTCGGACTCCCCGGGCAGCGCGAAACCCGACTGAAGCTGGACGCCGACCACTCGCAGATGTGCAAAGTGGGCAGTCGGGGCCCGATGTATAAACTGATCAAAGGCAACATCAAGCAAATCGCCGACCAAGTCCTCATAACAGAACAAGGATACATCACTCAACCTTCCGTATCCCCTCATCCAGCCCCCCCTCTGCCTCCGCGCCTGCCAGGAAACAGCAGCATCCCGTATCCCGCCGCGCCCACACCCCAACCCACCACAAAACGCGTCATCGGCACTCTCTTCACCCCCGTCGACAACGATCCTCGCTCGATCAAGGCTGCCGAGCTGAAGAATAACTATCGCTGGGATGAAGCCCGCAAACTCGAATATGACATCTTCAACGAACACCTGCGCACCATCGGACCAGACCACCACAGCACGCTCGAGATAGGGTACCATCTCGCCTCTATCGACCTCGAGTCCGGATACCTCTCCAAAGCCGCCGAATGGGCCGGCTGGGTCTCATCTAACAGCCAACGCGTCTTCGATAAGCGTCACCCGCTCGCCATGAAGGCCGAGAGTCTCATGGGTGAGATCCTCTGCCATCAGGGGAAAGGCCAGGAAGGCGAGTCGGTCTGCGCGAATGTCCTGGCCCGTCAGCAAATGACCATTGGAGAAGATGATCTGGACACTCTCGACACGCGCCGGAGATTGGCGATCGCGTATGGCGCTGTTGAGCGACGACAGGAAGCTGTGCAGACATCGGAGAGGGTTACTGAACGGTTGCGGGAGTTACTGGGACCTAACCATATACGCGTGTATGCTTCTATTCTTGATACGGCCGACCATATGCTCTCAATGCGGTCGCATGATACGAGGGCACTGATGGTCATGCGGTTCAGCGGAGAGGTAGATCAGCTGGCGCAAGGGGCTACGCAGATTGCACGCGAGCTGACGGACCTGCTTGGTCCGCGCCATCCACTCGCTATTCGGGCCTTGAGGCTACAGGGTGGGAGTCAGATGCTCGATCCGGACGGGATTACGGCAGCGTCGGAGACGTTCCGACGTGCGCTAGCGAATGCAGAGGAGGAGCTGGGCGCGGATCATCCCGAGACGATGAGCATCGTGGCACTGATGGGTGTGATGTATGCGTCGCAGGGACGCAGCGTGGCTGGGTTGTATGGCACGCCCGGCCAGTCAAATACGCAGTTGGCCACGCCATGGTTGAGTAGATACTTGACATGGGCGGAGAATCGAATGGGGAAGGGCTGTCCCGAAGTACAGAGTACCCTGGCTATGTTGGGAAAATTGCACATGGAGGCGCAGAAGCATATTGAGGCGCAGGCTTACTATGAGCGAGTGGTGGAGGGATGTCGTGAGAACGGAGCGGCCGTTCCCCAGGAGGTGCAGACGATGTTGCAGTTGTGTCGGATGCATACAAGATATATAATGCCGCAGAGGACTTCGGGAGGGATACAGAGTTTATTGTCATCGTTTCAGCGGATGTGATTATTCGTTCTTCGGATTACTACCAGGATATCTGCATAATATATTCTCCCTTACTACCAGTTATTATCCTTCCATGACCCTATCCCTCCGTGGCCTCGAAAGGTTGGGAGCTCGTATACTGTATTCGCTGCGATCTTATGAAACTTAGTAGGTTTCTTGCTACAAGTCGTACAGGCCAGGGACTGGAGAGTTTGTTAGAGCCTAGATTTCCTATGATTACTTCGACTTGTTTATAAGGTCATCTATGTAATTTGAGTCGCTGATTCTGGCATTATTGCCGGAAATCTGACCGACTTGAAATGCCAGAATTTGTATGGGCTGCCTGCCTCGGTATTATTATTGCATTTGCACTCCTTTCCATCGGCCCCTTTTGTCAAGATGAAGGGTCAAAGATCTATGGATTGATCTATCTAGATCTCAAGGGGTTGGGTGGTTGTTGGTTTGTTGGTTGGTCGGTTGAAGAAGTGGTGATCGAAGACCACGCAGGAAGAAGAGCCGAAGGATCAGCTCACAGCTGCCTGGCTGCAGTGAATGTCTTAACACCTTTCGCGCTGGTTAGCTCTCTATGCTCAGCGTAGGGAAAGAACTCTATTCGGTTCGACTCATCCATACCTCATTATGTTCCGCTTCCCCTCCAATCTTCATGTCATGATGAGAATATATGTCATCGTGTGACCTTATAAAAGCCTGCCTTCGACGCTTCTCACCTTTCCTTTTTAAGTATCACTCCCAAAAGAGCCAACATGTCACTTTCAGCGGTGGTCAGATACTTTCTTAGGCCACTCTTCCGACATAAGGAAGATAAGCATCAGCGAAAAGGTGACCGTGATACGGCTCAGTTCTACCGCCTACTACAGCTTCCAAGAACTGGCATCCCCCTTCTCTCATATAAAAATCTCTGGCAGCCTATTGAAAGGTACATTCAAATGTACTTCAAGCTTCGCTTCTCAATACAGCACGAAGTCTACCTGCGAGCTAAGCATGACATGTTGTACGAGGCATCGACGAAAGTCCCGTCTACTTCTGTAGATGAGATGCAAACCTACAAAAAAGAACTCCGCTCCCTCAGAGAAACAAACTGCAACCTGGAACGAGAGACCTATCGCTATATAATTACACTTCCTGACGGACCTCTAGGGCGGATGCTATACGCACATCAACAACAGAAGGATTGGTATCTCTCCAACTTTCTGCGCCAGGAATGCGCACGCTCCGGGGGGTGCTGTGGACGGGAATGCGGATGCTGGGAGAAGCCGAGAACTGATAAGCATCCGCTCCATAAGAGCCATTGCACTTCAATGTGCTTATGCTGCGAAGACGCAAGGGGGTATCCTGTGGAAGTTGAGAAATATGAGAATGACCCGATGATTGTGGATGTCTTCCTATGCGGCTACCGCAACTTCTCCAGGGACTATTTGACGTCTTGGGTAAATGACTATGTCTTTGGATTCGAGTAATTAGGAATCCCAGGCGCAATAGCTCGCAGCTTCAGTCGACCGAACGAGCTGCCTGACTACTTCGCTACTGCTAAACCTTTGTCCATTATTGGAACCAAATCGAAAACCTGCTGAATCCAATCTTGGTATCATGGACTTAGTAACTTCTTTGTTGTAGCAACGACGTGGTTCAACATCTCTAAGTAAAGAGAAGCACTATCGCTTTACGAAGAACTGGCTGAAGCAACTTCCTCGTCGCCCGGGTTGATCTTCAACAGGTCCGAGTACTATCGTTTCCGAAGACCTAGCTCAAGCTTCTCAAGAACTAGTCAGTACTCATGAAGCAAGCGACTTCCTCCTCGCCCATTCTGATAGGCTCTGCTTCTTATCTTGACCTCATCCGCTTGATCCACTCTCGCCTCCATTGGAATTACCCCTTCAATTATGCTGCTGAATGTCAGATACTCAGAATGGGATTTGGCGACAAAAATAGGCAGTCTATCAATATTATATCCGAGAGTATTATATACAAAAGGATAACCACGTTATTCAGCCACCGACTTCATAAATCGATAAGTGTCCGGAACCGTTATAAAAACGAAGGCAATATCAAACCCAGCTATGACATTGCATAGTGGCAGCTTCCAAATGAGTTGGTGCCTAGTATGAATCAGCAGATCCGCGAACAGCACCAATTTGACCCACAATAGGCAGCCCAGGTGTTGAAACAGGTGATGGACATAGTCTGCTACCCTCGAATTCAGAAGGATGGGAAAAGAAAGGAAGACAAGGGGCGTCCACAATCAAGATACAGGGTGGGGTGGGAAGAAACAGTTCTCTATAACGCTTTCGTTGTGTGAATGAAGGTACTGCTGAACTGAGAGTCTGGGTCTTTGAACAGTCCGCCTGGCATGGATTTGGGAGAAGGAGCCCACCTCCCGTCGGCCTTCCAACGCTGGTCGAACCCTTTGTTATCGGGCCGAGAAGAAATATACATTGTGATGTACGATTTGAAATCCCATCGTGTTTTCAATTTGCTACGAAGAACAAACTTCAATGGACTCTCTGCGTTGGTCTTCTGGAGCAAGGAGCGAAAGCTTCCTGGCACCCACTGCTCCCTCAGTATCTCACCACTTTATATAAACTACTACCGGTACAGTCGCATTTAGCGGAGTATTGAGGGCAGGCTAACCAAACACGCCGAGGTCAAAGGCCTGAGGAGCCCAACGTTATATCTCACTTCAGTACGCGGATTAGAACATGAATAACACTTACCCGCTGGCTTCTTTTATGAGGGAGGTGCTATTAGTTACGCACCAGCCTTCGCTTAGTTATGTCATAGCCTTCACCTACTAGTACCCTCCGCCTACTTCAGTGGGTGCAGGCAGAAATCGTACCCCGTAAATCTACTGACTATGGCTAAAATGAAATCGAATGCCATGTGCCATCCTCGTCATGGATTGTACTTCAGCATACTGGGTGAGAACAAGAAGGAACCTTCGCTCATGCTTGATTCTTCGCCGTCTAATTTTGGAAAGACCAATATAGTGTCCATCTCATCAAGACTGTCCCTCCCGATGACTTCCTCGAGAAGAAGTGCCTAACCTACTTCAATAACACAATAAATGTCTCAATATATAGTCTATAACATTTCACGTTTGCAATTCCGAAATTTAGTAAATTCATTATACTATAAATATTCTCATGTCCTTCACCGCCTCTTATAGTAAAACTAATTGGAAAACTTCTCCGGGACTTTCTTTCTATATTATCGCATATTAGCTTACAACCACCGCGAACTATACCACAATCACGGGAATTCAAATTCTTACCCGGTAGCACTCTCAAACTGATTCCTCGCCGTATCCGTGATTTTCTCATTCGTCGAGCGCATCTTCTGAGGATCGATCTTGCCACCACCGAACTTCTGTTCAACCGAGTCGAGACCTACAAGAGAGATGATATCAGCATTCCATTCCAGCCGCGATAGCCCAAACTAACAACATATTATTATAGGTGCGCGCGGAAAAATACTCACCCTTATCAAGGTAATCCTCCTGGCCCTGGTTTCCGCTAGACCCCGAGGCCTGCGTGTCACCGCCAGACTTGTTGCCACCGCTGAGCTTCGAGGCGAGACCGGAGAGTTTGTCCATGGTGATTACGTGGTTATTGGTGTTCAATTGTTTCGTGTGTAAAGTGAGAGAAATGTGATGAATGTCTGATTGTAAGGAATTCAGGAATGTTGCTGCAAGGGATGGATGTTACATTTGTTTTATATTTCAATGAGTGCTTAGTTATTGACTCTGGGGGGCCAGTTGGTGATGTCATGGACGGGAGTCCATCTGCATATGTAGATCTTGTGAAGTGGTTAATCATCAGGTATGTCATGGATGTGCATAACTCTGCAGAATGAGATCAGATGATTGACTCTCACGTGAATGACATCGTGGTGATGTCAGCATTCCCCTGCTTATGTCATCTATGTTTATGTCTGATGTCAGATCACGTGCACACAGCCAGCCCCATCTCGTATTCGTATCCCCTGCATTTGCTCTTTTTTGTGCTGCTTGTTTGTTTGCTTTTCTTTTCTTGTCTGACAGCTTGGTTCCCTGTCGGATGGTCTCTCACGTCGCACACCGGAACCAGACGAGGTAAATTTCCTCGGAGATCATGGCGGCATTGCAAACCATGCGGGTTTGTATCACTCAGTCTGCCACCTGCAGATAAACAGTACTAGTCGGTGTCATATCACCCCATTTCTGGGAGAAATTCTCATCCCCCTGCGATCAAAGCAAACCAAGATTTCACAGCCCAAAAATTCGATTCAGCCTGGTCGGCCCCCACGGACCCCGACTCCTTTGGCAGGATCCAGTGGCGCAGGGGCAATCTTGCTGCCTAGGATGAAGTGGTTCCAGGGACAGCAAACCTCCTGGATGGGGCTGTTCCCTTTCCCTCGGGCCTATCAAGGGTTCCCCAGACCGAGGGATTGGCCCTAACATTCCTGCCGAACTCCGGGTTAGAGCCGCTGACTGTACAGAGTTCGCTGTATTCACAGAAACTCTGGTTCACATGGTGGATTCGCCAAGGCTGCCCAAAGCCTTCCGGACGATCCGCAAGATGTGGCTGTTCACTCAGGATCATATTATTATAAGCCATTCTGTGCGCTGAATCTCTTCGCAACTTTTGTTCCCTTCTCGTGCCGTCCCTCCTCCACTCTCCCCCCTCCCAGTCCTTCCCTCCGAGATCGTCGTCCCTGTCGATCATGAAGCTGCCTCTCTTCGCTGCAGCGGCTGCTGGCCTCGCTAATGCTGCTTCCCTGCCTGTCGAAAGGGCCGAGGCTGAGGTTGCTTCCGTCGCTGCCGATTTAATCGTCCGCGCCCTCCCCAATGCCCCCGACGGATATACTCCCACCAATGTCACCTGTCCCTCGACTCGTCCGACCATTCGCGATGCCTCCGGCATTTCTACCAACGAGACCGAGTGGCTCAAGGTCCGTCGCAATGCGACTCTCACCCCGATGAAGGACCTCCTGAGCCGGTTGAACCTCACCGGCTTCGACACCACCTCCTACATCAACCAGCACTCCAGCAACATCTCCAACATCCCCAACATTGCAATTGCGGCCTCGGGTGGTGGATACCGTGCTCTCACCAACGGTGCAGGTGCGCTCAAGGCGTTCGACAGCCGTTCCGACAATGCCACCAACTCCGGTCAGCTGGGTGGTCTGCTGCAGGCGGCAACCTATGTCTCTGGTCTGAGTGGAGGTAGCTGGCTGGTCGGATCCATGTTCGTCAACAACTTCTCCTCCATTGGCGAATTGCAGGCCAGCGAGAAGGTCTGGCGCTTCGACAAGTCCCTGCTCGAGGGACCCAACTTCGACCACATCCAGATCGTCAGCACGGTGGAATACTGGAAGGACATTACCGAGGAAGTCGACGGCAAGGCCGACGCCGGTTTCAACACCTCCTTCACTGACTACTGGGGCCGTGCGCTGTCCTACCAGCTGGTGAACGCTTCCGACGACAA
This sequence comes from Aspergillus luchuensis, assembly GCF_016861625.1. Taxonomy (NCBI): domain Eukaryota; kingdom Fungi; phylum Ascomycota; class Eurotiomycetes; order Eurotiales; family Aspergillaceae; genus Aspergillus; species Aspergillus luchuensis. The sequence continues at coordinate 271,985 of NC_054852.1, forward strand.
GGGCGGTCCCGACTACACCTGGTCCTCCATTGCCCTTATGGACGACTTCAAGAACGGCCAGTACCCCATGCCCATTGTCGTCGCCGATGGCCGCAACCCCGGCGAAGTGATTATCGAGACCAACGCCACCGTCTACGAAGTGAATCCCTGGGAATTCGGCTCCTTCGACCCCAGCGTCTACGCCTTCGCCCCTCTGCAGTATCTGGGCTCTCGCTTCGAGAACGGCGCTATCCCCGACAACGGCACCTGCGTGCGCGGCTTCGACAATGCCGGGTTCATCATGGGCTCATCCTCCACTCTGTTCAACCAATTCCTCCTCCAGATCAACAGTACCAGCATCCCCACCATCCTGAAGGACGCCTTCACCGACATCCTCGAAGACCTCGGTGAGCGCAACGACGACATCGCCGTGTACTCCCCGAACCCCTTCTCAGGCTACCGCGACAGCAGCGAAGACTACGCCACCGCCAAGGACCTCGACGTCGTTGACGGCGGTGAAGACGGCGAGAACATCCCTCTGCACCCGCTGATCCAGCCGGAGCGTGCCGTGGACGTTATCTTCGCCATCGACTCCTCCGCCGACACAGACTACTACTGGCCCAACGGCACCTCCCTGGTGGCCACGTATGAGCGCAGCCTCGAACCCACCATCGCCAACGGGACCTCCTTCCCCGCCGTGCCGGACCAGAACACCTTCGTCAACCTGGGTCTCAACTCCCGCCCGACCTTCTTCGGCTGCGACCCCAAGAACATCTCCGGCACTGCTCCCTTGGTCATCTACCTCCCCAACAGCCCCTACACCTACGACTCCAACTTCTCCACCTTCAAGCTCACCTACAGCGACGAGGAACGTGACTCCGTCATCACCAACGGCTGGAACGTGGTCACCCGCGGTAACGGTACCGTCGACGACAACTTCTCGTCTTGCGTGGCGTGCGCTATTCTGCAGAGGTCCACCTACCGCACGAACACCTCCCTCCCGGATATTTGCACTACCTGCTTCAACGATTACTGCTGGAATGGAACCACGAATAGCACTACGCCTGGGGCCTATGAACCTAGTGTGCTGATTGCTACCAGCGGTGCGATGAAGACCGTGTTGGATTACTCGGTGTTGGCGGTCGCGATGGGTGTGGCTGCGTTTATGCTGTAGATATGATATGATGTCTGCATAGGTGTTTGTATATGTTTCATTTCTTATTAGATGCACATAGTCATGTTTGCATTGTATGGTTAGACTGATGATGAAGATACCGGATTAGACTGTGTTCATTAGCAATACCACGACTTGATTCTATGTTGAGTGAAGTACAATTTTTAGTTGCCTTTGCCTGAGGCAGCAATATTGCTATACTTGCTCTACAGAAAGCAGGTGCGTAGAGCATGGACACCGGGCGTGTCAAGTATGTATATTCCTGGGTATCGACTGGGGACCCGTGTGATTGCATAGAGAGAACTCAGCCTGCCACATTCCTGTTCCCTTCTTGCCTAGTGGATTCACTTCGCCCAGCCCGCTGCAGCTACGTAGGATTCGCGCCTGTCATAGCATAGCCTGTCTATCACCTCGCATTCTCCATTCGGCTATTGTATTGAAACATCCTATTCTTCTTATCTCTCTCCTCAACCTCGAGTAACATGAATATGTGGTATAAGAGTGAACGAAATGACCTTTAAGAGTGTTACCTCGGCATAAAGCCATGCATTATATTATGCCCGTATGGTATGTTGAATACTAGTCTTTCTGTAGTGAAATGAAATATCATTGGAAGGCCTAAAGCTACGCCTAATACTGACTGCGCTTTGCTACGAGTCTTAACTCCCTGCTGTCCCGGGAAAGGCATGACTGGATGGGACTTGGATCTTGTATATGGCTGCTAGATGGGTTTCTGGCTACAGATGTGGCGCGACTTGCCGTATTGCATTAGGTGATTGTGTTCCTCTTTCTTACAGTATAGGGATATGTATCTGATTTGGACTGAATTAGTATACATTGAAGCACCCGTTGCTCTGTCCGGACACATTCCTCTGTTCATCCCCATATAGAATTGATCTCTCGTTTTTGGGTCCACTGGCCAGCGCTATGGGTAATACAAGAAATCCCTTATCATACTGAAGCCAAAAAAAAATACAATAATTACAAAATCAAAACGCGAACGAAGCCCTGTGGGTATCTCTTACAAGAAGAGCTTTTTTAAGAGAAAAAAAATATGAGAAAGAGACAAGAAGCTTTGCCCTTGATCAGGGCGCAGCAGCAGCAGCACCCGCACCAGTCCCAGCAGTAGTAGCAGTAGTAGCAGTAGTAGCAGTAGTAGCAGTAGTAGCAGTAGTAGGAGCAGTAGCAGTAGTAGGAGCAGTAGCAGCACCCGTACCCCCAGTCCCAACAGCACCGGCAGCAGCACCGGCAGCGGCAGCAGCCCCAGCAGCCCCAGCAGCCCCAGCAGCCCCAGCAGCCCCAGCACCACCGCTGGGGCCAGCCACTGGTGTTCGGTAAACAAGTATCAGCTATTGATCCTATGAGCATGGGTTTGGCCATTACCCAGGACAGCCTGGATTTGGCCTTTAGCCAATGCCTGAAAGTCGGCACGTTTTACGTGCGCAAAGCACGACGAGGTATATAAAGAGTGCCTAAAGACACAGGCCACTGGCACCACCAAAGCCCACCTCCCCCGGAACGTTTCGGGTGCGTTTAGTAGTATTCTGGGGGAGGAAGGCGCCAGTTGAGGGGTAGACGATGTTCGACGTTCGATGGAGGGGTGGAGTCATCATGATTAGAGTGTATTTGCAGAGAAACGCTCTTGAAACGAAAGGTGTCCAATGGCACAAGCCACTGGCACCAGCACCACCAGCACCACCACCGGCACCCGCACCCCCAGTCCCAGCCCCAGTCCCAGCCCCAGTGGACCAGCACTGGCACCAGCAGCACTAGCAGCACCCGCATCACCACCACCAACACCATCGCCACCACCATCACCACCATCAGCGGCGGCAGCCGACGGATCTCGGCCCTAAAAAAGGTATCAGCCATAGTTCCTATGAGCATGAATTTAGTCAATACCCAGAGGCGGAACTTGGCGTTAAGCCAATCCTTAAATGTTTCTGGGCGGAGGGGGGGCTGCCCGACAGCCTGGAAAACCCCTATATTTAGTATATACTCATGATAAAAGCTGATACTAAGTATCATACCCCGCCGGACAAGCTCTAAAGCTTGTTCAAATTTATCAATGTTTTGGAGCACATAGGTCCCGATACAGGACGTAGAAGCTCTATGAATTAGAGTAAACAGTGTCAGTCTCATACTCATAATGATAATATAGCAGAATAAGAAGCCTGATAGATACCTCTTCTGCACACAGAGTATGCAGCAATATAAAATCGCCGCCAAAACAAAGAGGGCCCCAGTGCAGCCGAAACCAGTGCCCATGACCAAAAGTTGGCCATTGGTCGTATTTTGCGCGGGGATGGCGCCGGACGAAGGGAGGACAGACAGGATGTAGAGAATCTATGAATTGGAGCAAACAGTGTCAGTCTCTCACAATGATAATGTAGCGGACTGAGAAGCCTGATGCGCACTTTCTTTGTGCCCGGAGCACGACGACATGAAATGTGCCAGAAGGCACAGGCCACTGGCACCACCAAAGCCCACCCCCAATGAGGGGGGGGGGAGTCATCATGATTAGAGTGTATTTGCGGAGAAAAGCTCTTATAGGGAAAGATGCCCAAAGCACGACGATATGGCGAGTGCCAAAATGAACAATCCGCACCATAGCCGAAGCCAACACCCATCACCAAAATTTGGCCACTTGTGGTATTCTGGGGGTGGAAGGATGCGGCCAGGATGGGCTCACGAAGTTCGCTATGCGGAAGCGTGGATGTTCATTTTGTTCGATAAGGTAGAGAAAGAAGCGTAACGCGTGGACTGAAGCTATTTGCTAGCCTAAGGTAAGCGTATATATACGCGTTCCCGGTAAGGCAGAAAGGCATGTTTTGACGAGACAATCTGCCTCAGCGAAGAATGTTAATAGCCGGTATCTTCTGGCAATCCAAGGATATTGCTCACGGATATCTCTCCTCTGAGGCACGCGTGAACTGCTCATTCCCGTCGACTCGAGCGTCAACACGACAGGGACTTGTCGAGGTTGGGGGAAGTGTACAAAGATTAGTCCACGTAAAAGGTGATGTCTGGAAGTCAGGAAGATTATTGAAGATAATGTTAGTTGTTTGAGGATAACACGATGTAGAATAGGAATTTGCTGACGCGATGTAGAATAAGGAAGTTGCCAGCTACGTACGAGAATTGAAGTCGCGTTCCGTTGTTGCTTTTACCGTGAAAACTGGCAGGCCCGAAATTGAGGAAGGAACGCTGCTGTCATTTTAGACCGGCAGTCAATCAAGTGTTAAGGTTAAGAGAAGAAGAAGGGTTGATGTAGGAGCTGAGGTTAACTGTTCCCTTACAGCAGAGGAATTTCCATTTAATATACTACGAAGACTCAAGTGGACCGTCCCACCTCGCTACATACGCCCGGCCAACTCACACAGAGATGAGAGATAAGAATGCCCCGGTGATATTCACTGGACCTTTGACTTAAGCCTTGGTGGTCCCCGGTGAGTTCTGGCGCTACAAAGGAACACATGTATCCCCAAAACTTTGCCTCGATGACAGCGATAAAAAGCCTGAAGGAGTATCCAGCAATCGCAGAAAACTCCAGTCAAACTATCTCAATAATGCTTCATATCTCAGGATCCAACCCAACAACATAGGCATTTATCCAGCTATATGCGTAGGATAACCTGGCATCGTCGAAGTCGGGTTGAAAGATATCGATGATCATCACATCATTCTTATAGTTATCGATCATAATGCTGCACCCTCTCGCCTTTTCACAGCATAAACACATCGAAGTGCAGTGGCCTTTGTACTGTGGATGCATCTCATTTCTCTGTCTTTCACAGCACCCGCATGCCCGTCCACAACACCCTCCCGACCGCGTACATTCTGCGCGCAGCCATTTTGAAAGATACCAATCTTCCCGTTTGTGGTGAGCACACAGCATTCGCTCCAGAGGCTCATCATAAATCATAATCAAGAGACGCTGGGCTTCTCGTTCCAGATTCCAGATGGCCTTTGGCATTGACTGGAGGGCCTTTTTTAGGGCTTGCATCTCAGTGACAGACCAAGACGTATCTCCTGCAGATGGGTCTATATTCAGCTTCTCATACAGCTCATCATGTCTGGCCTGTAGATAGACCTCGCGCTGTACGCAGAAGCGTAGGTTAAAACAGGCTTGCAGGTATTTTCCAACCGGGTTCCATACCGGGCTGTTCCGCAGTTCTGAAACAGGAGGATGTGAGAACTGTCGGACGCGGTATAGTTGAGCTTTCTGGAAGTTGCCTCGGCGCTCGTGCTTGCGCTCGAGGTGTTGGAAGACCCAGGAAAACATTGTCGTGAATGGTGGGGCGGATGGAATATGAGAATGAATTCCCGGGAAGTGGGTTGAGGAGAATTTCATCTTTATATATTGCATTAAGAAAGGTAGATTCGTCATGACCTTTTGTTGGGGGTGTTGCTTGGACTGCCAACATAATGAGGTATTTGTGAAGTGAACAGAACGGCGCACTTACCGCAGAGGTCTGGAAGTTCCGCCGAGAATGAAGTTGGGAATAATACCTCGGAGCTCTCCATGATCATGACTAGTATCTCTAAGGAGAGTGATCGGCAACCTCAACAAAGCGTCAGTATGCTTTGATACAGATTCTGGGCTCTTTCCGGCACAACGGCGCAGCGCAGTTTATGGTTCCGTCCACTGAGTTTTGAACGTCTACCTCTTAGGCGCTCGAGACACTACATTGCACCAATATCGCCTGTGTGACGTGACGAGTCCATAGGTTCTGATAGTGAAGTTATGTAGCTCTGAAGACGGAATGAAATACCAAGAAGCGCGAGCCGATGGCCTGTCTCCCGAAGCAGAAATAAAGCCCCAGCTAGCCGATGGTATGTACGCCACTGGAGCGAGTGTATCTACTTGGTTGCATTATCTGTTCATAGCAATTATGGTTTGATCCTTCAAGGTCGAATTGTCTTCTACTTGATGTTTGAGCTAGGTAAACGGATAGAAACTAGGCCCGGGTACCTCCAGTTAACTGATATCATTCTAAATGCAGACAGAAAGGTTTACTATTTGGACATTAGACAGGGATAATCCTAGATTCATCGCACCTTCTTTTTTAATAGACCAGTTTTGGGTCTATCGGCACTAAGAGAGGGAGTAGATTGGTTGCCAAGACTGCAATATGCCGGCATATTGGTGCTAAAAATCCGACTATCATGCATCTGGTAAAAAAAGGTGTTACCGGCCACTCGAGGACTAAGTCGAAGACAAACCGGACACCGACTTAGACACGTTCTGCCAGCGATGCTTCATGAACGCCTTCGGGTCATGCCCATCAAGGCTAAGCCCCAAGACACCGGTATGCTCCTTCAGATGCTCCGATCGATCACACCGAATATCCCAGTTGCGCATATATTTCCGCGCCACTTGAAAAAACATTGGTGCCAAATTCTGTCTCTGGCGTATCTCTCCACGACGGACCTTCTCGATTCCTGTCGGTGCTACGCCCTGGATCATGGTGGTAGTAATCTCACCAGTAGTCGCTGCCACATAAAGACTACCCGCAGCCTGAACAATACCTACCGAACCAGCAGCTAGATGAGCAAGACAAGTACTGGCGACCAGGTCGACAGGGATCTCGTCGAAGACGGCGTCCAGGTTGATTCCCTTTCCAAGCTCATCTAACCCGTAATCCGGGTCCGTTGCCAGGTTGTAGAGTGCAGATTGCAAGGGCATGCCTTCATCATTTCCATAAAAGGGATACGGGTCGCGGATGGCTGGCCCGATAAGGGACGGTCGCACAATGAGTGTTTTAAAGGGCAGATCGGCTTGCTTCAAGATTAGCCTCTCCGCCAGATGCTTGCATAATGCGTAAGGCGCGATAAAATTATCCGTGTAGGCTGATTGCCCCGTACTGAGGATTTGTGACAAAACTTTCTCTGGGTCTGGATTATCATCAGAAAGTGGGTATATCTGTTCCTCAATAATACCGTCAGGGAGAAAGCTGTTCACTGATGTGGACGATACGTGGAGGAAGGACTTAATGCGACTAAATCCACGAAGCAGTGTGAGTAGCTGTAGATGGGCTATGCAATTTGGCTGGATGCTGAGATGAAGTGGTTGTTGTAGCGAAATGTCTGCCGCTGCATTGATCACCACGGTAACCTCCTCTTGTAGTTGTCGTAGATCCGAAGGCTTTAACCCTAACCCGGGTTTGGAGGTATCTCCCACCATGAACTGGACGCGATGAGAATCTAGGACATCGTCGAATTGTTCCGCCATTGCTGCCTCTAGCTTGTCGAGTGCACGCTGCACAGAGCCACGACAAAGCAAGAAAATCTTTTTCGTGGGTAACTGCAGAGTTAGCTTGTATAGAAGACATACGCCTAGATTTCCTGTGCCCCCAGTCAGGAAAACCACTTGGTCGCGAAACCATTTAACGTGTCTTTCCATATTGAGCATCTAATCAATGTCCGCTTTCGTACTGGGCAGAAGTCAAAGCTAGCGACACTTGTAGGTTGGCGAACCAAACGAGGGAATGTGGCAAATGCTATGTGTGCACTGGAAGCTGGTACTTAGCAACAGGTCGTAGGCCACTAGAAGCCAGCTCTTGCGCTCTTGGTGGTATCAAGGGTGTGTAGAGATTTCCAGACAGGAGGTCTACGTGGCTGACTGAAGTTGTTATAAAGGAAAAGTTTATTGTGCCACACTACAACACCCTGGGTAACACAAAATTTTGTTGTTCAAGTACAACTGACTGCATGTTTCAGATCGGCATATTCATAGAGGGGGTGTTGAGGAGCATTGCTTAGACTCCCCCTGATTCCATATCTGACAACTGCAACAGGCCAATAGGAATTGTGCGTATGCTGTACTACAGCTACCAACCGGCATATCCTTCTTCATGAAGTCAGCGTGCATCTTTCGACTTGTCACGTCTCAGTACCGTCACAAGAACATACAAAAGGGGTAAATATGCAAGGGTTGATAACATTACCATTTTAGTAGATACGTTGGCATATAGTTACCATTGGCTACATTCTAACCCTAAGTCACAATCTTGCTTCGAGACACTGTTACACATGACGGAAATTATCCTGGTAACTACAGCAGGGAATGGAAGTTCAATAGACCCGCCCACAAGATCTTTAGCAACCGCCACCGCAGCCTGCTTGAGGTAAAAGAGAAGAATGCATACGCATATGGATGGGCTGCTGTGCCACAGGGTAAGGTATACAGGGCTTCTTGTTTTGGTATGGCCAATGTGTTATTATGCTCTCAGTATCTCTAGGTCTAGACTGAGTAGTCTGAGCCACGTTACATATGGGAACGTAATGGCTTGTGATACGCGACAAGGGATCTATTTCCATCCATGGCCTTTAACACCAGAAGGCTTAGACACATCAAAGCACCTTTCTCACATATGCCCGTACCTTTGGTCCATTGAAACTGAGTGGGACACAAGGCAAATATAAACCATGATATGTTGGAAAGACGGCCTTCTGATGTATCCCAAAATCGTATTTAAATGGACCCAGAATCTTAGGAAGGCGTTCTCTATGGCCATAAGGACTTGGTGGCTCACTACCACTATTCTGAGCATGTATACTGTTTAACTATAGATAGAGGTGGTGTGAAGCATCGTATGACATATTCACCCGAGAATCGATCATTAATAGATAGGAGAGTAAGTAGTTCTTACTAATGTATTCAAGCGATATTGAGACTAATGTTAACAATGACTGGTGGATCTTCCTTATGTAACCCACCCGGACGAATATGATATCTGAACAAGTTCCGTATCCGACACCATCGATGCAAGGACAGGAAGGATACAAGTGGTGGAATGTAACCAATATGCACATACGTAAAAGGGGAAACTGGGAAAGGTTGAATGTTCTGATATCACATCATGCATCGCAAACTTCTTTTCCGAAGGTAGGACAAAGAAGTTATTGTACGACTTTCCAACTTTTATATAGCCGGTTGGAAATGGCCCCACAGGTAGCTGATTGCAGTTCTGCCAAAATATATACAATATTCCGCCTTACACTCTCTGTGAATTACTTCTACTTATCGAAAATGCTATGGTCTGCAATCCCCCTGTTATTGGCCACATTCTTCTCAGCCTCGGCGGCACTGCAGCTCTATCGGATTATTAGCAGAAGCTATAGGTCTCGGAAGCTATCGAAGCAATGGAATTGCGAGCCAGTAACCTCCTATCCAAGTGGCCTGTTTGGTCACAAAGCGGTCTGGCGCTTGAAAACTGCTGCTCAAGAAGGCCAAGTTGGATCTACTTTGCATGAGGGTCATTTGCAGTATGGAAATACCCTGAAATTGAATCTTGTGGGTCACGACGTTGTCGTTACTTGCGAACCAGAGAATATACAGGCGCTTTTAGCCTCGCAGTTTTCCAGCTTCGGACTATCGAAGTGGCGTTACCCACAATACCGCCCATTGCTTGGAGGAGGGATATTCACATCTGACGGGTCAGCCTGGGAGCACTCGAGGAGGTTGCTACGCCCCCAGTTTACGAAGAATCAAGTAGGTTGATCACTGATAGACTGGTCTGATGTAGCATATCTAACGCGATTGGTGTCATAGATACCCTCGATCGAATGGTTTGACTCTCACTCTAAGAACCTAATGCAAGAACTGCCACCCGATGGGCACATCTTTGATATCCAGCCGCTTGCGTTCCGACTGGCATTAGATTCTGCTACAGGCTATCTGTTTGGGAAGTCTATTAGTTCCCTCGTTAAGCCAAACTCCAACCAGACAGGTATTGCGGAAACGTCAGATCGCAGAAACGAAGGGTTTGCTGCGGCGTTCGATTACGCCCAAGATATCCTTTTCAAGCGAACGCTCGCACTTTCTTACTACTGGCTGATCGACTCAAGCGAATTCAGAAAGTCCACTCGTGTTGTTCACAAATTCGTGGAGTACTACGTTGATAAGGCAATTGAATACAGAAGCAAGATCAACAGCCCCGGGGATAGCCTTGAACAGAAAGGAGGAGAATATTGTTTTCTGCACGCACTGGCGGCCGAGACACAAGATCGGGATTTCCTGAGGGATCAGTTGGTTAATGTTCTTTTAGCCAGTCGAGACGACGTTGCCAGCGTGCTCACATCCATCTTTTATCTTCTTGGCCGAGACTCTGTCGCGTGGCGTAAGTTGAAAAAGGAAGTCACCGATGCGGTGGACAATCACGCGAGCAATATCACTCTGAAGGAGATACAAAGTCTCCCTTATCTTCGCGGCGTCTTGTACGAAGGTGAGCCACAGGATATCTACTTCAATACTCTCTGAACCATTCAATTTCCATCCTTACTTTATCAACATCTGCTAAGCGTTTGAAATAGCACTTCGCCTCTTTCCCCCCGTTCCTGTGAATGCGCGAGTTGCCCATCATGATACAACAATTCCCGTCGGAGGTGGTCCGGATGGCCGATCGCCAGTGTTCATTTCCAAGGGGCAGATGGTCGCCTATTCAGTCTGGTGCCTTCACCGGCGTCCAGATATCTGGGGCGCAGATGCTGAGAGATTCCGACCGGAGAGATGGGAAGAATACAACCCACCGGCGTGGGACTTCGTTCCTTTCAATGGTGGACCCAGAGCGTGTCTTGGCCGTGAGTTCCCTCTCTAGCAAATCAGCGTCCTGGCAAGGATACCGGATGAAACTTGTTGCTAAATAGAATGCTTCTAACAGAGCAATTTGCCATAATCCTGATTAGCCAGCAGGTATTCAGGTTAGTTCAACACCTGGACTCTGTTGAGAGCGCTCAGCCAGGGCCAGACATGGGGCTCAACCCTCCACTGCGGCAGACCCTGACCATGTGTCACGAGAACGGAGTCCAATTGCGCATCAAGAGATCGAAGGGATGATTACGAGGAGCTAGTGGTCTGTTACACAAATGACATCATCAACCTCCGTCATTTGGGGTGATAAGGCTTATCTGCAAAGAGCTCCCTTTCATGGATTAGTTTATCATCGAAGTGATTAGTATGCAAGAATGCCAGATTCATTTGTGTCACATCGTGCGATAGCAGTCGTAGAAACAAGATAAAGCGACAGGGGCTGACGAAAGCATGCGCCCTTGGGTTTGTGCTGCAGGACATCCGGTGTAACCCTTCAGAATATATTGTGAATGGCATCCAATTGTTGCCTATTCGTTGACTGTACCTTCAGCAGATGCAAGGGAGACTATATTCCTTGATGTTTCTTACGATCAAAAGCACAGATCCAGAGGACTCATGTTTCTTGTTTCCATATGATATAACCAGTAGCCTGTTTTCTTTCACTTTAATCTACCATCAGGTCTTCCAAAAGCGAAGGTAGTACGGGATTTTCCTAACCCCTCATCGCTATGACGGGTTCTAAGTCCTTTGTAGGAGCATTTGCTCCACGTCCTTCGGGAAAGCCTTATGCTTCAACAGCGGACATGGTCATGGAACTGAACATGCTCACGGAAACCATGAAAGATATGACCTCCCAAATCGAACAATATCAGGGCGGTATGAGCAATCTGCTTTACTTGACTGGGGGCACCTACAAGGTCTATGATAGTGCCTTGATCGCACAGAAAAGAATCGCATCCACAGAGGTCACGGAAGGCCGGGACGAGGAAGATCAAGTCTTGACTGCTACCTACGAAATGATCAACGCCCTGACTCAGGCTATTGTGGCTACTGCAAGCAAGGTAAACTATCTGGAAGGCTTCTAGTGTGATAATGTATGCTGATAAATGTAGGCCCCCTTTGTGAAGAAGATCCCCAGCGGATCTTCTATTGTCCAGGCGGTCTTGCGCAAGATCTATGAAGCGAAGGAAGGGTTACGGGCGGCACTTCTCAGGCACTGTGCAAATGGGTTTACGTCGGAAATCCTGGAATTGCTCCGCGACTTCGAGCAGAGGTACACAGATATGATGTCAGATCTAAGAGCCTAGCATATTTCACTCAAAAAATACAAACTGGGGTTGAAGGCCCCTCATATGGCTGCGAAGACACTGTGCGGTGTGACCTGCAATGAGAAGTTATCGAAACTTAAAGAATTCAAATGCAAAAGTGATGTGGTAGCACAATGATGCAACAAGATTGGCTTGTTCTGAAAGGCTGTCAGTGTAAACATGGTAGACCACGTTAATACATAGATTTGAGCCTACTCCTTACTGACTACAGATCATGTACAAAAGGGCCTTTGCTTATGTTACGAAAAGTCACTAGTTGACCTACAAGAGGCGGTCAGAAACTCTGCTAGACAACCATTGTTTGCGAGTACCCTTGACCCCGCCATTTTCGCATTTCGGATAAACTTAGATATACAGGAAGAAGGAAAAAAGCAGGGGAAAATTCAAGACATCTGTCCTGGAGCAAGAATGTAGACCCTATTGTCCATCGCCTGCAAGGGCTGCTCCCGCAGACGTTGTGAAACGTGCCGTTCTGAGTCCATATTGTGCTGCACAAATCATCGGCATCGCACAACATTAGAGACATACATAGGCTTTTGCCGTCAGACGACCAATGCAAATTGCCCTTTACGGAAATGAAGATGTAATCAAGCATACTCTGCTTCTCCATCACCGATAGTCTACGTCTTGAGCTACACATAGCGAAGAAGGACTGCTTAAAACTATGGTTTTCTCCCGCGCTAAGGCCATTATCACGATGAGAGAACGTCCGAACTGGACTACTAGCAAAGATGAGCACTACCATGAACGAAAGAAGCTTTTGTCGCGAAAGCGAAAGCGCAGCAGATGAACCCATTGCCATTGTGGGCATGGGCATGAGATTACCCGGAAACGTTCACACCGCAGATGAGTTCTGGCACATGCTCGTCTCCGGCAAAAGCGGGCATGGCCCTGTTCCCAAGAGTCGGTATAACGCGAATTCCTTCTTTCACCCCTCTACCGCCCCGGTGACCGGATATTTCTTGGAGGAGGACCCTGCGTACTTTGATGCCGGATTCTTCTCCGTTGGTGCCAAAGAGGCCAGGCTCATGGATCCCCAGCAAAGGTTGCTCCTCGAAGTAGTGTGGGAGTGCCTCGAAGACTCCGGCGAAACCAGTTGGCGCGGAAAGGACATAGGCTGCTTTGTCGGAGTGTTTGGGGAGGATTGGCTGGAGTTGTCTCTCAAGGGACTAGACCCCTGTCCAGATCGCCATCATGCCCTGGCTACCGGAGGCTTTGCCTTGTCAAACCGAATCTCATATGAATTTGACTTTCGTGGGCCGAGGTATGACTAGCATCACTGAACATTGGCTTCTTTGGACAATGCTGACTAGGCCATAGCATGACTATACAAACCGGATGCTCCGCTTCGCTGGTCGGCTTGCACGAGGCTTGTCAGGGTCTTCGCTCCGGGCAATGCTCCTCTGCCATCGTTGCTGGCACCAACCTTATATTGACACCGACGATGACAAGCGTCATGAACCAAAACGGTGTTCTGTCGCCTCCGGGTCAGTGTCGAACTTTTGATGCCAATGCGGACGGGTATGGGCGTGGAGAGGCAATTAATGCAGTCTATATCAAGCGGCTCAGCGACGCCCTGAGAGATGGCGACTGTGTTCGTGCGGTAATACGATCCACGGCCGTCAATTTCGACGGGAGGACGGCGGTCATGACTAACCCCAGCGGAACCGCGCAAGAGGCGCTCATACGAACTGCATACAAACAGGCCCAGATACATAAAATCTGCGACACGGGCTTTTTCGAATGCCATGGGACCGGTACGTCGGCTGGAGATTCGGTTGAGACGTCAGTTGTGGCCAAGCTCTTCGAGGGCCATGGCGTACTCATGGGTAGTGTAAGTGACTTTCGGGATTTCTATAACCTAACCTGATGGTAAAACAGGTCAAGCCAAACTGTGGTCATTCCGAGGGGGCTTCGGGTCTCACTAGCATCATCAAAGCAACCCTTGCCCTTGAACACCGCACCATCCCACCAAACATCAATTTTCATAAGCCCAACCCCACTGTCCAGAAGGAAGGCTCCGGAATTGAGGTTCCAGTGAAAGCCCAACCATGGCCAAATGACCGCCAGGAACGTGTGAGTATCAATTCATTCGGTATAGCCGGAGCCAACGCGCATGCCATTCTGGATTCGGCGGCTGCATTTGGGGTACAGAAGATGTCCCACCCGGAATCAGACCGTCCGCACCTCGTAGTGGTTTCTGCTCACAATAAGGAGTCCTTACAACGTCGCATGGAAGACATAGCAAGCTATATAACCTCTAATCCCACGAGCGTTCACGACTTGGCATATACATTAGCATCACGACGGCAGCATCACAATCATCGGGCATTCGCGGTGGTCTACCCGAACACGCCAGTGGACCAGTCCCAATTTCACATGTCACCAAAGACACTTCCCTCTCCTACATTAACGTTCGTGTTCACTGGACAAGGGGCGCAATGGGCGGGAATGGGTAGGCAGCTTCTCAAAACTGAGCCTTTATTCCATAATGCGATTAAGCAGATGGATAAGGTGCTTCAGAACTTGGCAGAGCCCCCAGAATGGTCATTGATTGGTCAGTAGCCCGCAGGCTACATGCACTGACAGATACTAACTTGAATATAGAGGAACTCTCACGCATGGGCACTGAGTCGCGTGTCAATGAAGTTGAGCTAGCCCAGCCACTGTGCACTGCCCTACAGCTCGGATTGCTCCAGATCCTCGCACACTGGGGTATTCAACCGAGCACTGTAGTTGGTCATTCTAGCGGTGAGATTGCTGCAGCCTGCGCATCAGGTGCGATAACAGTTGAATCAGCTATAATTATTGCATTCTACCGTGGAAGGCTGGCCAAGTTACAGGAGGGCTCCGGTGCAATGGCATCTATTGGATTGAGCCATGAGGAAGTTCTACCATTCCTCGTCAACGGGGTGGTCGTCGCTTGTGAAAACAGTCCTCGTAACGTGACGATTTCAGGACCCAAGGAGCAGATTCCCCAGGTAATCAGCAACATTACCGCGGCTTTTCCGGGAACTTTCTGTCGAAAGCTGCGTGTCCAGGTTGGCTACCATTCTCGTAAGTCTTGACGCTAAGCAACATGCCTCATATCCTGTGCCGAGCCACTAAAAATATATATTAACATGATTCTGCAGCGCAAATGGAGACTATCGGAACGTCATATGAAGATGCTCTTGTACCTCATATGAATCCAGGACCACATATGCGACCAATGATTTCTACTGTCACTGGGGATATCATTACTGATCCTTCTCAACTTGGACCAAGCTACTGGCGTCGGAATCTCGAATCTCCTGTTCGATTTTCAAAGGCAGTAGAAATGCTTCTCCAAAAAGAGACGGAGGGTAGCCAGCTATTCATAGAAGTCGGACCACATTCCGCTTTATCTGCGCCTCTTCGGCAGATATTTCAAGTTGCTCCTCGGTCAACTCCCGTGTACATACCCACCCTTACGCGCAACGATGACCACCAACAATCCCTGCTGCTCGCAACTGCTGGACATGTGTTCAACACAGGGTCTTCTATCAGCTTTCCCACAATTGTGGAAGCCGGTAGACTCCTCAGCGATATCCCGCGCTTTCCATGGACGCATACTGACATGTACTGGAGCGAGGGTAGACCAAGTCGCGATTGGCGGCTACGATCACTCCCTCACCATGAGCTACTTGGCTCGATGATAATGGAAGCCACGATCCAGGAACCATCATGGAGAAATGTGCTGCGGCTAGATGACGTGCCATGGCTGTCGGACCATGTCCTGCACGGCGAGGTCGTCTTCCCAGCTGCCGGGTATATTGCCATGGCCGGCGAGGCCATTAGGCAGTTGAATATCCTCAATAGCCAATCAGAATCTAGTTTGGACCGCTATACGATACAGAACATTCGGTTTGAGTCTCCCCTAATTTTAGCCAGCGATACTTCGGTTGAGGCTATTTCAAGTCTCAAGCCAACTGAGCTGGCAGACGGCGTCATGTCCGGGTGGTACAGCTTTTCTGTATCCACATTCGACGGGGCGAAATGGACGGTGCACTGCAGGGGCTGCGTACGTGCAGGCAGTGACTGCCCTATTTCTGCTAATAGTAGAGAGGTCAGCCCCTTGCCCAGAGTAGTGGAACCCTTACGGTGGTACCGCACAGTCCAGCGATGTGGATTGCAATACGGTCCTCACTTCCAGCGTCTGCAGAACATCACCGCAGATCCAATTGACAATGCTGCAGCTGCCACTGTATACCAGCCTGAAATGCAGAAAGACACCCACTACCCTCTCCATCCTGCTGTGATCGACCAAGCCCTTCAGCTAATCGGTATAGCTGCATCAAGAGGAAGGTTGCACACCATTTCGGGCGCCTTTATTCCCGCCAAGATTGAGCGCCTTGTCGTGGATAACAGGACATGGTCACGGGTTTCTTTCGAAGCTCGGACTTTTGAAGATAAAGAAAAAGGGCAGCAGGCAAAGATCATCGGTATCACTGAGGGCCAGGCAATCTTTAGCCTCGAAGGCGGAGTCCTGGCTGGCCTAGCAGGGTCTAACAAGACAAGGGCGGATGACACCGACCTACTTTCAAGAATACATTGGAAGCCAGATATCGACTTACTGGCACCTGAGAAGATCCTGCCTCCGCGTCCCAATCGTGGACATGCCACCCACCGTAGGATTCTTGGGCTCCTTTCTCTGATACACATTCGAGCCACAGCTGAGCGAATTGAACATATCGATTCATCCACCGGGCATCTATTGAAATGGAAATCTTGGATGCTCTCGGAGGCCGCTAAGATTCGCGCTGGCGTGCATGCAAATCTGCAGCCACTCTCAAGTTGGATCGAGGAAGTACAGCCGGAGACGCAGGATGTCCTTCTCCGTGCAGTGAAAGAAGCTCTGGTACCTTCGTCAGCCATACTCAGCGACGGGCTGTCTACTACCTGTGAAGGTCTAAGTGAGTGGAATTATATACCTCCAGCTGATTTGTTAGAGAGAATCTACAGCTGCCTTGAGAGTATACCGGCCGACCTCCCCGGTCTGGCCATCATTGAATGTATGAGGGCAGTCTACAAAAATGCTGTCGATTTCATGTCTGGAAAATGCTCCCCGCTAGAGGTACTCGTGGCCAGCAATAGATTGGAAAGGTTTTACGAAGACACAGTGTCCCGGCAGACTGATCTGACGGAAGTGTTTTCTCTTCTTGGACATGCGAATCCATTGATGAAAGTCCTAGAGATTGGCGCCGGAACAGACCTATGAGCGAAATGGCGCTCTCTTCTTTGAGGTCTCCGACTGGCGCACAGCTATTCTCTCGCTATGTCTTCACAGACATTTCTGCAGGATTCTTCGTCACTGCCCAAGAGAAGTTCAAGGGGCAGGCCAATATGGAATACCGAACATTGGATATCACACGTGATCCAACGGAACAAGGTTTTGAGGAGCACAGCTTCGACCTGATCATCGCTTCCAACGTAAGTGAATTATGTACACAGTCCGGCCCCGGTTAACCTTGACCTAGGTTATGCACGTCGCTCCAAATCTGCATGAGGCTTTGCTACATACCAAAAAGTTGCTTGCTAAGAATGGGCGCTTCCTGCTACAGGAGATTGATTCGGGTAAGCATCTTCGTCTTTTCGCTTATGTGAAAAGCCCTTTCTAAGAGACAAATCTAGATACACCTGTTACAGACTACGTGGTGGTAAGTCTTCCTTCTATGAACCGCATGTCCACGGCACTGCGCTAACCCTTCTACTCATTTTGCAGGGTGCGCTTCCTGGCTGGTGGTTGGGTGAAAACGATGGACGCCCCGACAAACCTTACATCTCGGGGGAGGAATGGGACAAGAAGCTTCGTGCAGCTGGATTTACTGGAGGCGAGACAATCGAGCGCGATCTCGAGGGTTCGGTTCAGCCGTTATTCACCATCATCTCTAGGCCTGTTCAGGAGCCGATCACTGACAGAGAGGTAACTATCCTGGCGTCTAACCCGGAAGAGGCAGGATGGCCTGGAGATGTGGCAGCGTGTTTCCGAAGAAGGGGCTATGAAGTCCACTGGTCAACCTTGGATGGCTCGCCCTGTAATAATCAGAACATCGTTTCGCTACTGGAGGTTGACAATCCATACTTCACTCAGTCTTCCCAGGAAGAATTTTTGGTTCTCCAGCGCTTCCTAATGCAGAGTAAGGGATGCAGAATATTATGGGTGGCGCAGCCAAGTACACTTAGCTGCACGGATCCGCGCTTCAGTATTATCCATGGTCTTGCTCGGGTACTGAGACGCGAACTACTGCTTGATCTCTCACTCTTGGAGATGGACACCGATGGAAAGCCTGCACCCGAGACAATAATTGACCTGCATGAGAAGATTCAGCAGGCTCGCGAAATACCAGATACTGATCTGGAGTACGAGTTCATTCTAGACGGTGGCGTTGTTCACACCGCTCGGTCCTATCGAACATCCCTGTCGGATCAGCTCACGACGCATCCTCCCATAGATACACCACGGAAGTTGGGAATCCAGCAAGTTGGTCTGACTAGTACACTGCAGTGGGTACCTGGTGTAGTGCCTCTACAATTAGAGAGTGGAGAGGTTGAGGTTGAGATGAGCTACGTGGGGCTGAACTTCAAGGTAAATTCCTATGTTTCTCTCCATGTCTGATGGTATCTCTAACGGCAAAGTAGGACACTTTGGTTGCCATGGGACTTATTGGGAACCCAAACGATATGGGTCTAGAAGCAACCGGAGTGGTGCGTCGAGTTGCTCCGGATGTCATTGACCTGGCCCCTGGGGACCGCGTTGGGGCAATGGGGACCGGGTTATTCTGCAACCGTACGGTTCTACGTCGAGAGGCTCTCTCGAAGTTACCAGATAGCCTTGCTTTGGAAGATGGTGCAGCTATGCTGACAGTCTATTGCACGGTTATTTACTCGCTAATGCAGGTTGGGAACCTCCAAAAGAAACAGGTCAGTTCACTTGCTGTTATATAATGTACAGGGAAGATGTCGACTAACTGGCCGATCCAGTCGGTCCTCATTCACTCCGCTGCAGGTGGGGTTGGTATCGCAGCCATAAATATTTGCAAAATGCTCGGTGCTACGGTAAGTCGCCCATTTGGCTGTTCACCATAGCACTTCGTGCGGATACTAATGTTCTATGCAGATTTACGCCACAGTTGGAAACGAGGAGAAGGCAGAGTACCTTGTCAACACCCATGGAATTCCCAGAGCGCAGATCTTCCACTCCCGCAATACATCATTCCTGCCGGATATTATGCGGGCTACTAATGGACGTGGAGTCGACATCGTCCTCAACTCACTAAGTGGTGAGTTGCTACATGCATCCTGGGAGTGTGTGGCCGCCTATGGGAAAATGATTGAAATCGGACGGCGAGACATCCTATCCCATGGAATGCTCAGTCTGACCCCTTTTGCCGAAGACCGCTCATTCCATGCGGTGAATCTTGCGAACGTCAGTCGGGACCGTCCTGATATAGCGATAAGGTACGTATGGACGCATCATCCCCATCAGTTTGAATCTGGAGAAACTGATATCTTTTTAGCACGGTGAGGACATGCTTCGAGCTTTTCCAGAACGGCCAGATCCAACCAATTCGGCCCGTGCATGTATTTGATACTACCCAAGTGAAGGAGGCTTTCCGATACCTACAGACTGGTAAGCATATGGGAAAAGTCGTAATCCAGATGACACCAGATCCAGCGCAGTTACCATGCGCGCCCGTAAAGTCCAAGACTTCTTGTCCATCCGACGCATCGTATCTTATCGTTGGAGGCCTTGGTGGCATTGGGAAGTCAGTTTCTCGGTGGCTAGTTGAACATGGGGCTCGCGAGATAGTGTATCTCTCCCCATCAGCTGAGAAGGATGAACATCGGAAGTTCTTAAAGGAGCTAGAGGTTCAAGGCTGCCACGTTAGCTGTGTGGCAGGCACTGTTACTGACCCTGCCGATGTTCAACGAGCAATCGGAAAGTGTACGAACCGTCTCACTGGCGTCGTCCAGATGGCATTGAATTTGCAGGTTTGACAACCGCCACTTACCACCTTTATCGACACCATGAACTGATAGTCATTTGAAAGGACCGAACCTTCGAGCACATGACACCGGAAGAATGGGATAGCGGGCTAGCCCCCAAAGTCACCGGCACCTGGAATCTACACACTGCAACCCAGGGCATGGACCTGTCATTCTTTGTCATGTTCGGTTCGATCGCAGGCTCCGCAGGCTCCCTTGGTCAGGCTAACTACGCGGCCTCAAACACATTCCTGACCGGGCTTGCCACATACCGGAGACAGCGTGGCTTGGCGGCGTCGGTCCTGAATCTGGGCCCGGTCGAAGATGTAGGGATCATCAGTGAACGGTCGGACTTGGCTCAAACGACTAGTGTAGCCTCGGCTCAGCCCATAACAGAGCGGGCCGTCCTTGACGTGTTCCAAGTCAGCATTGAAGACTCCCTTCCGAATCAGCAGTGCTCGGGAATACTGGACGTTGGCATTTCGAACAAAACGGGTAAGAGTGAGAGCGCTCCACTCATGCGGTTATGGGGGCGCGATGCCCGATTTGCTATGCACAGCAATTTAGGGCAGGCGTCGATGGATGAGGGAATGGACGGACCTGAGCATCGGCTGCGCGAATTCCTTAACAATGTCCATCAAGACCCTTCGTTGCTGAATAAGGCTGAGGCGATTACCGAGTTCAAACGGAACATGGCTCACCTTATTGCGGGCACGATCTCGAATGGTCGAAAACTGACTGATGAAGAGGCTGCCGGTTTTGCAATCGACTCGCTGGTGGCAATCGAGATGAGGAGTTGGGTGCGGCGAATTATCCATCTTGATGTCCCGTTGTCTGAAATTACAAAGGCTGGCAATTTGGGGTCATTGGCTGATCACATCGTTAAACTCTTGAGGGCGCAGTATAAGTTGGGTAGCGTTGGAGAGTAGTGGTCTCGCCCTCATAAGCCTTTCTCGATGTGCATGATTTTAGAATATACTCGATTTATTTGCTATCTGGTCTACAAAGTGGATCAACTGGCGTATTCCTGGCAGTGCTCTCATTATTCTGATGCAGAGGGTTGGTCGGGGAACACAACGCATACGCAAGATTGGAGTACCCGTGATTATATATTAGGTGGGAACTAATAGTGGGTTGTTGTACGCACCTTCCGGTGTTTTACCCCATGCTTGGAAGGAGTATGTTCCTGATCACTCTCGGGCTAAGTAACCCCCTGCTTGACATCCTTGCTATCCATCCATACCTAATGACTCGCCATCCCTGATCTTCCAGCTAAGTATGACGCTTACACAAAGAGATATACACCAACGGTGCTAGATATGCAAGTTGAAGGCACCAGAAACACCAAACGTGGCGCTTCATAGTAACATTCATACCGCCTAAGTATTGGAGACACTTGACAAAGTAGAAAGCAAAAGCATCGATGAACCACCGTTAGACAAGTAAGGTTTTAAAGGGATCCTTCACCTAAAGTCTACAACTAACTAAGCCGTCTCGACCATTGAGTCATCGTACCATCCAAACTTATGAAAGGGTCGTTGTTGTTCCAT
Organism: Aspergillus luchuensis; assembly: GCF_016861625.1. Classification (NCBI taxonomy): domain Eukaryota; kingdom Fungi; phylum Ascomycota; class Eurotiomycetes; order Eurotiales; family Aspergillaceae; genus Aspergillus; species Aspergillus luchuensis. The sequence goes on from NC_054852.1 coordinate 293,618, forward strand.
AGCTAATGCACCTATCAATCGCAGTAAAACCTCGCCAGGGTCCCTCCACTCTCTCCGCCACAATGCACGCCACCTGCAGTGGGCTTTGAATTTGGCTTCTCAAGCCATTCGTCGGCTCCTCTCACAAGGGTCATATCTCGTCTCCCACGCTGCCATCTCCTCCTGCTCTGGTTCTTCCCTCTGTTGAACCTTCTGCAGAGACCGCGCATTATGTATCATGACATAAGCCGAATAGACATCCTTGATCAGTACGAGCGGGTTTAAGTACATAGCCCAGGCACGTAACCCCCAAGCTCCACCTTGATAGCGTTTGGGCGGGTCGTTCAGTAAGACCTCCTCGTCCTGGTCTGACTCGAGAGCCTGGTATGCCTGGGGTCGCTGCCTGCTCACTGAGGTTGAGATCTCGTAGGGTTTTGTGCGGTAGGCATAAAGGACTAGGAAGGAGAGCGGCACCATCTGCACACAGATAAGCATTGTTGGGAGGCCCATCAGTGTGTCGATGTAGGTCATCGAAGGCGGGTATGTGAGAGCTTTCGTGCTAGTGAGGATGAGGAACAGAATCTAGTTGGTGTGAGATATATCCGCTTCTTTCTGGATACATTTTCGGGGTGTCTGATGAATACCTTCTCAAGCAAGATAAGACCAACGATCAGTTTGAATGCCATTAGCTTCGGCAGTGGCTTGTGCTCTGTCATGTATACCTTCATGTTCACATAGAATTGGATTATAGCATTGATGGCTATGGACGTTGACACTGATGTGACCACTTGGAGCTGTTTATCTTATTAGTGACTATCTACAACGCAGTCAGACATGGAAACATATTACATACCCAAATGTGAGCAAAATGAGGAGCGTTGCTTTCAAGGCAGTAGACATGCATTGACTGGGTCACTACTTGGACAATAGCGGTAATCCAAGTGATGACGGGATATTGGAGGACTGAGTACCAGGTCAACTAGACAGAAAGAAGCGGTCAGTTACTGTTCACATTAATGCCTTTTCTGCTGCCGAACAACTCACACTCAAAAAGGCAAGACCATTCCTCTTCTTCTTCGGCTGCCACTGTCTTTTCGTCTCGAGCGAAGAAAAAAACTTCACTTTGCTCTTATCATCAGGAGCCATGTAATCACAAAGTAGCATCAGGAAGGCGTATAACGCCACGCCCTGTAGAACCTCGGTAAACCCTTGTAGATAGATGTAGGAGTTCGGAAAGCAGATTGAGATGTAGGAAAGGATCTGATATGACGGAATGAGGTTGCAGATTCGCATTACTCTATCACATTATTGTCAGCAACCTCGATACTTCCCCACTGTGTCGAATGTCTTTACTTTAGTTGCTCGTTAGGATTGCTCATATGCATCGCATGTCGACCCATAAGGCCCAAGATGAGAAATAACACAATCGCTGTGCAAGCACCGGATACAATGATGTTGATTTGATAGAAGGTGAGATTCCCCACGAAGGGACCAACGTCGACTGTCCCGAGGTCAGCTAGTTCGTCGCATCAGTGGTATAAGGATGTAACAACTACTCACGTTCTTCGAGATGGTCCGGTATAGGACAGCCATAGCTGCCAGCACTTCGACTTAAGATAGACATATTGAATCAAACTGAAATAGATTTAATTGGCAATGCGGCGTAAATCGACAGTTCAGCAGCTCATTGAAAGCGTTTTGACGACGACAAACAAGCAGTCATTATATAGTTTCATCATCACCCTGCAAAGCCTCGCCAAAATCAAAGAGCAACAGTGCCAGAGGCTATGCTCGGGCGCAGTACGTTACGTTATTTCATTTTCCGAGCAAAAGAAACACAGCAGATCTGTCATCGAACAACACCGCCAGGCGCATCTAGGAGCGCAAATAAGCCGCTGGTCGGGGTGTGCAGCCTTATCGCACTCAAGAAAATCAGTATGCCAAGACCATGGTGGAGCCGATCGGCGGCTGCCGCATGCTTAATTTGCGCGAAGTTGCGCGGTCAGCCTCAGGGTCATGAGGATACGGGAATAATTGCGCGATGAAAAAGTTGCGAAGTCTGTATTTGGTATAGATCTACATTGATTATTCTGCAGTTAATACTAAGAATAATTATGGGTTCGCTCATTGTGAGTGATGAGAAACGGGCAAGAAGTTGAAATCCCTACAACTTAATGCGAAATTCAAGTAGTTAAGATGCATATAGAATGATAGCCAGGAAATATTAATGTCATTGGATAACTAAATAAGAAGTGATAAACCTGTATTGACATTAAAGGAAAGGCAGCAGCGAGCATGACAGATGCACCAGGGGCACATATAGTGCAATCAACTGTCTGGTCAGACAATGATTATAACCATTCATATCCCATGGTACCATAATTGGAGATGACAAGGCTCTCTCTCTTAACTTCACCCACCAGGCTAACGTTGGCACACTGTCCTTGTATGCATAGTGCCGTTTACCCTGACGCATCATGTGCACATCATTCGTGAAACGGTGGCATGCTGCTTTCGAACTCAGCAGCCGTAGACGGCAGTCTTATGGCAGTGTTAGGAAGATCCGTCATTGGGTCTGGTGGCCATATGGTGCTAGACAATTGACCCCAATCAAGAATATCTCCCGGTTGAAAGGCACCGTGCATCGTATTCGAATAGGGCCACATGTTCCATGCCTCAAAGGAACTGAACTGCACGTTTGGCATTGCGAAGGGCTCGGTCGTATTTACCGGGGTATCCACCACTCCCATAGCCTCATCATACTTTCTGACCATAGAAGACTGCTGTTTCAGAGTATACATCAAATCCTGCAGACCGTTGAGCATTTTGCTGCTTGCGATATACATACAGCCGCTCCTAAAGGCAACCTCTGGAGAGTTTCCTGATTGGGACACCATGGCAACCAGCGCATCGGCGCACTGCTTGAAAAGATCGAGTTGTTTGTCAAAGTTGGGATGCAACCTTCCGGAGCCCTTCAACCGGATAAGGTTGTTTTCCACTATATTCTTACATAGATTAACAACCTCGATTACGATTGGCCGAACTGGCGCAATGTAGTCAATGCCACCGTGCTTCATTGATGCGCCCTCAATGAATTTGGCTAGAATTCCTTGCAGCTTGTCTGGATACCTTCCCCCAAATTGACGCAAGAACTTGAAAAACTGCGAGTCGCTTTGAGAGTCAGGTGTTGTCATCATGAAATTAATGACGGTGTTGCCCATCTGACTCGCTTCATCCGGGTAAATTTCAGTGCCCTTTTGTGGTCGATCCTTTTCCATTCTTGCTTTCCAGACCGATATATAGAAAAGCCCGAGGCCAAAAATTTTGGCAATAACGGCATGGAAGCGCAGCTCCAGCAGTGAGGATATGATAACAACCTCATTCTGCCGTTCATCTTTGGCTGCCTCTGATAATAAATGATAGGCAGAATTAACCTCTGCGAGGCATTTCTTTTCGCCCTCTTCGACAACGATGAACAACCGACTGGGGCTCATCCAGGACTGCTTAGAGTTTGCCATTGCCTCAATTTGCATATATGTGGCTGTAATCCATTTGACATGGAAGATAATGACTGGTGAACAGGAGTGTGTTTCCAGGAACATTTGATAGGAGTCTATATGAGGTTGCATCCGTTGAAGAACCTGTCGGAAACCTTGCAGGGTCATAGTCAAAAAGTCACCCATCAGAAATTCCTCGGCTGTAATTTCAAGGCCTTGGATTGATAGGACTAGCTCACGCTCCATTACTACACTGTCGGTGGCAGTCGTATCCAGAAATGGTATGGCTCCTGGCTCAGGTAACAATCCTAGCCGCTCTGCGATTCGATATGCTATAGTCAGATACAGCTCGGCTTTGATGGATTGACTGGCAACTCTTTTAGACGTGGCCAAGGCGGTCGGCTTGAACGCCGATAAGAAGCGACAGACAGCAACGGAGTCTATGTGTGTGGGAGGACTGAACATGAAGTCCTGGCCGTATGACGAAACGGCCTGCAGTAGAGTATTTCGGAGGGATCCGTTCTGACGGCGAACATTTTCTGAACTTTCACAGGCAGCCAAGCAAAGGACTGCAAAAAGCAGCTTGGTGGCCACATTATTAGTGTTGGGATCGGTGGAGAACAAGCGCTCTCTCAGGTGTAGCAGGCTTGGTGTGCCAATAAGGAAGAGACGGTGCCACGCTAATCTAGCAACGGTTTAGCCAGCTGATGGGATGAGCATAGTTCTGCGCCTGATCTTACAGTTTGTCAAGCGTGGCAGCAAGATCATGGCTCACTGTATCTGTCAGAGAAGTGCTCCAATCAGACACCAGCTGAATGGTGGATCCGAAAGAAGCATCCTTAGCCAACACCCCCGCGATAAAGCTGCTGGTGTTGGCCATGGCATGGTAAAGACGGTCGGCATCGGATGTAGACTCCGCGGCATCCGGCAATTCCTGCAGCATGGAATGGTCGTCTAGTATCGCGCCCGAGAAAAGATAGTGCTGAATGGAGTCGGAGAGCTTGGCCGCTTTCTCGTCGTGTTGGGGGCTTGGACGCGGGGAATTGGAAGTGTCTGGCGGGGGCGAGTTGCTGGCCACATTTCCGCGATTTGCGCGTTTCGTTGCTGGCCGGCCTAGAGGATTGCTCTCGACAATGCATTCGAGATCGAGATTGCGGCATCTCTCGCAACATGTTGCCGGGGGTTGTGGAGTACCCAACGGGCCTAATGAGGCCAGTGGGCAAGCCAGCACGCATTTGATTTTACGAGCTCGGCACCCCCGGCAGATTAAACGCGCATATTTGCCCCTAGGGCGTCGTTGAGCTCTTTGTCCTTGCATTTATCAGAATCGCAGTTGGTCGGAGGATATAGAGGAGCAATGCGACCGTGGAGGGATTGAAGATGGCCGGTTTCCATGGCCATGAGGCTGAGGGATCGGCATCAGCTGGAGATACGCTCGCTGCGACGAATCATATCCCCCTCTCAGCGCAATGTGGGCCTCGACTTGTTCTAGGTCATGATGTTTACATTGTTCACTCCGCTCAGAACTGGGTTGTTCATCGAACTGGCTTCTTGGGGTCTTGTAAGACATGTCCAAAATGGAAGGTGACAGTATATTGGATCGTGTCGCTGGACGTCGCTGCCCGTTACTTTCTGAGGGCAAGGTCGGCTTCCGTTCCGTACTCGGTGGCTATGGGCGCAACATATTGCGCTGCTTACGGTGTCGCCTGTTGAGCATTGAGGAGCGACGAATATAAATATTTCCCTTACACTGCTGGCGACAATGAATTGTGAATATTCAACAATAATACGGCAAGACAAGTTCACGTCAAAATGCTTCTTAGCAGTATCCTACTCCTGGCTGGAGCACAGTCTGTATTTGCCAAATGCAAATGTGTATGTTATCACTTGATCTCCTTCTCAGGTGATGCGGAGATAGCTTACATCGCGAGGATACAGGCCCCTACGGATGAGTGCTGGCCCTCTACAGACACATGGAGCGCCCTAAACAGCTCCGTTCACGGAAAGCTTGCGCGCAACGAGCCGATTGCTAAACCGTGCTACCAAGGCCCAGGCTACAGTTCCCAGCTCTGTCAGATTATCAGCTCCAATTGGACAAGCAACGAGTACCTGGCAAAATTTCCCATTGGATATAGCTATCCACTCGTGGAAAGCTGCCCCCCTGTCAATGCCACTCTGGCTGGATATCCACAGTGCGACCTGGGCAACTATCCCGTCTACAGTGTCAAGGCGACAACCGCAGCTGATGTTGCTGCCGGGATTAAGTTTGCAAGGGATCACAATGTGAGGTTGGTCATCAAAAACACAGGTCATGATATTTCGCAGCGGTGAGAACACAGCCTCAGGGTTCCATGATTGTACACGCGCTGACTATAACAGATCGCAAGGATATGGCAGTCTTTCCATTTGGATCAAGTCCATACAAGATGGACTACATTATCACGACAGATACGTTCCTGGGAATGGATCCTGTCCATCCAACTGGACTGGAAGTGCCATCACCGTAGGCGGTGGATATGTGTGGCAGGACGTATACGATTTTGCTGCCACGCACGGTGTCATCGCTGTTGGTGGCGCAGATCCGGTAAGTCTATCCCTGGAGGCCGAAGTATGATACGTATCCGTATTAATGAATAGATCAGACTGTTGGTGTCCTTGGAGGCTTCATGCAAGGTGGTGGCCATGGCCCCGTTAGCCACTTCTTTGGACTCGGGGCAGACCAGGTTCTGGAATACAAAGTTGTTCTAGCATCAGGAAAGCTTGTCACTGCCAACGCCTGTCAGTATGCAGACCTCTTCACTGCCCTCCGCGGAGGTGGTGGAGGCACCTATGGTATAGTCTTATCGGCCACCATCAAAGCCCACCCAACGTGTCCTGTCCTGGGCCATAACCTGGACATCGTTGCACTGAACGGAAAGGACGATGCCGTTATCGACGCTACTGGCAACATAATGTCCAAATTGCCAGCTCTCTCAGACGCAGGATACTCTGGCACTGCAATCCTCACACCCTATGCCGGACCGCTGGTATATACCCAGCCTTTCCTGAATCTGCTTGAGAACAATTCCACCGAAGCATTAGAGAGCGCCAAAGACGCCATGAAACGGCTTATCCTAGATGACCTGCTCCAGCACAACGGAGCTTCGTATCTAGTTACATCCACCTTCACCACCTATCCGACCTTCCATGCATACTACTCCAGCACGCACCATACAACACCGGGTTCGAACAGGCCGATCATGGCGTCACGTCTCTTTGACAAGCAAACATTGGAATCCCCAAAGAACAATCTAACAAGCCTTCTTGAGACCGTCACCACTCAGACCGTCCCCAACAGCACCCTTTGGGCAACCTTGTTCAACATCGTCGCCGGTGGAAAGGTTCTCGACCCCGTCCCTCATACATCCATGAATCCCGCGTGGCGAAGGTCCCACCTCCTATTCCAGCAAATCGATGTCTGGCCCGACAATGCCGGCACCGAGGAGATTCAACAATACCGAAACGTTCTCACCCAAATCAAATTGAAAGCAATGAAGGACATGGCTCCGGGTATGGGAACATACTTAAACGAGGCCGATCCGTACGACCCAGACTGGAGGGAGGACTGGTTTGGAGATGATTACGACTGGCTTGCGTCCGTCAAGAAGAAGTATGACCCAGAAAGTGTGTTCTGGTGTTGGCGATGTGTCCGGAATGAGGGTTGGGAGGAGGTGACGGGAGGTGCGTGGTTCGGACCATTGTGTGAGACGGGGAATTAGTTTCGGGTAAATGTGCAACACAATAATACTTGAGGTAGTTTGAAATTTTCGACAATAGCCGTGTGGCGAATACCGGAAGTATCAAGCAGTACACTTTCCGCAGATCTTCAGTTTCGATCATGAAAGAAATTAATTACTGACTATGGGTGGATAACGCGGTGTATTGATCCTTCGATACTTACAGGATATACCACCCTTCGCCTGACAATATATAGGCCGTTTCGGAGGTTCACTGTAAAGCATGTAGATCCACATTTTCAGGTGTTCTGAAGAATCAGTATAGAAAACCGAAACACGTATTTGTTTTATAACTAGACTGAAGACTCTCATCACTCATATCAGCGTTCGGCATCCCAAAGGAAACCATAATTTGAAGATGGCACTATCCCTTCAAAGACAAATCCTCTCCGTATATCTTCTCATACATGGCTAATGCGCGGATCGGAAAAATGTATATATAGTTTTGATATTGAATATTGCTTTGTTTCATCAGTATGGACGTCAAGCTTTTTTGAGGAGCACTGATTATCATACCATGTAAGCACTCCACTGCCGACGGGATATTCTTGATCCCATTTACCGTTGGGCTTTTGTCGACTGATGATCAGTTGAATTCCTCGTTTGATAGGCTCCTGGTCAGGATAGCCAGCATACATCAACGCGAGGCAAGACCACGCTGTCTGAACAGTGTGCGATCTAGGAGCTCGTACATATTGACCAAGCAAGCGAGACTGTTCCAGCGCATTCGTTAGCATACAGCAACACGGGGGATTCATGCCACTTACCTCTATTATCTCACCCCATCCACCGTCTGGCTCCCTCATATCAAGTAGAAATTGGCAACCTAATCTGACCACCGGGGAGTTCTCATACGTCCGCCCCCCACAGTGCAAGGCTTCCATCGCGAAGAAAGCACCATAGGTGAATGTTACTCCCCAAGAGGCCATCCAGCCCCCATCATCTCGCTGGCTTGTCTCTATATATTTGACGCCACGCTCAATGGCTGTATCAATTTCTCTCCGGCGGTATTCCCCGTTTCGGTCCCTGAACAGTGCCAAGGCCACGATACAGGAGGAAGTGCACTCCGCATAGTCGTGCTCTGTCATTACCTGGCCAAAGACTTCGGTCCCATTCAGGTACTCCAACCACTCACCAGCGGCGATAGGCTCGAAGCTGCTATAGCCGCCACTGGCATTCTGGATCAGAAGGAGATTGTCGACTGCCAAACGGAGGTTCTTTTCACTCATTCGTCGGATGCCCATCTCCCTCTCCACCAGCAGGATGGCTTTCAATGACTCAGCGGTACAATCGGAACAAGGGGTGCCATGGTAACGGGTAGTAAAGGACCAAGCACCGAGCCGACTTGGGCGATGGCAAGAAGGAGAATCATCCCATTCCTCCACAAGTTGCTGCTGTAGTAGCCATTCATGAGCTTGTATGACATTGTCTTGGAAATCGCGGTGATTTGCAAGGCTAGCATACACGAGAGTCTGTAGCACCAATGACGTGTTCCACGCATGGCCTCCATGTACACTCATGGATTGCATCCCCTGCGGACTCATAGTCAATTACTCCAGACTTGTCTCATGCATTCGCTTCAATGTAGGGGATTTGGGCCCCTCAGCGCAGTAGAAGGCAATCATATTCAGTCAAGCGTCGACACTAAGAAGCCCAGTCGAACAGCTAGCCCTGTCTGTATCTTGTATGATTTGCCACGTGCGTCTTTCGGCTTCTTCCTTCAGTTTACTGGGACAAAGCCACGGGGACCACACATGCGTAAGGGCCCAATTCAGAGTCTGCAGGATCCAGCTTTTTGGTTGGTGGCGCTTAGATAGGCCCTTGACTGTATCAGATGCCCCAAATCTGACAGACGGTTGAGGAGGAAATAGCTCTAGCCGGATTTCATCCAAGAGATCATTGGTGGGCACCGTAAACCTTCGGGACGAGAGGTAGCACATGGGCAGGTAGACTTGGCGCGTGGCTACGAACCACTGCCATGGACTTACTGGAACCCACTCGGGCAAGAGCCTAACAACATGTCAGTATCACCACGCCATTGGACTAGCACGTAACTAGGGAACCAAGAACTCACCACATCTCCACTGGGTAGGGATCAGTATTTGCCCAGTTGTATAGCCCCAGTAGAGCAAGCCAGAACTTGGCCCAGCCCGGAAGATGGTCTGCTCCTCCATGTTTAAGGTAGAATGACCGGGCTTTGAGGAGATGCTCGTCGTGGCCGGGTACCCCCACAAGCCGCAATGCAATGTATGCTAGAGTCGTCCCCATCGGCGAAGGCTCTTCTTCCAGGTAGGTTGGCCAGCCACCGTTCTCGGGGTTTTGATAGTTGAACATGAAGCGTATCAACTCGACGACATAGGCTTCATCGATCTTGGCACCGGTGATATACCATGCGATGATCATCATCGGGGTTACAAAGAATATACAACTCATATCGGTAGCCCAACAACCGAGATCACGGACTTGCGTGTTTGTATGAAAGCGGGCACCCCTTTGAATAGCTTCAGTGGCCGTTTTGGCGGGACTTGAATCGGGACTATCCTGGATTGGAATACGTCAGATTAACATCGTCAATGGCTTGCAGAACAGGGGCCATCTTGAACTGTACCATGGGTATCTCCAGAAAGAACTTCGTTGTGGCATCTTGAGGGCGAGCTTTCCGCTCCATCTTGTCATTCACATAGACCCATCTTAAACGCCCCAGATCTTCAGTCGCCACCAGGTACCATCCCTCTATGTCACTTTGCTTAATATATGATGGATCTATCCCATAATTTTGATTTTGGCAAAGAGGATTCTTCGTCTTCAAAGTGTACTTGCTTGCCATGGCTCAGGATGGTGACAAGTTTGCCGAACCGTACTCCAAGGACCCGGAACGTCTACTTCTTATAGTGTCGTACGCACCACCCTCCCCCCACGTTCCCACCGTTCTTTCCCTAGTTGAGCGACATTAGATTCAAGCCGTCTTTGACATACTTTTTCTTACATTTGTCAAGTTATTTCCCAAAATTCGACTGTCAATGGCAACGAGATCGCAGGAAGTCTAGGCAATTTACTTCTTTTGGACCTTTCTCGAGGCGGTAAGAGCTCGTCGCAGTTGCTCTCTGCAATATAAAGCATCCTCATTGCGTCAACATGCATAATCGAGAGACTTTCAGATGGAGGCTGAAGCGGTGTGGTTGTAGAAACAAGCGGCGTTATGCTGAAGAATGCCAAATGTGACCATGTACGGACTTGTCGGGTGACAACCTGAACCATGACGCGTTGTCTTTTCTTTCCTTCTCGTTTTCGGTTGTTGGCTGTCAAGTTGCTTGACAAATGTTTTATGCGGAGTTTTAGCCCGTCTATTACAATGGCTGCACGCCGCGATCGACCTGTCATACCACTCAACACACCGACCGTCACCGATACTATAGACTTCATTAATAGATGCACATCCCCCATAGACTTTCCAATAGCCGGGATGCATATGACCACCTTTGAGTTTGGAGGACGGCAGAGAACCGGGTCATGATACTATCAAGATTGTAGTTCCTATATCTGATGTCTTGGGCATATTTATAAAGAGGAGGAGCCGCCAGTCGCTGGAGAAGACTTCAGTTTACCCACGATCAATCACAGTCATGATTGAAACGGTATTCCACATTCTCGGGCGTTGCTCGTATTTCGTTATTTTCTTATTCGTTGCTCAGTGTATTAGATTACTTTGGAAGCGCCCATTTCCCTCCAATGCCCCAAAGTTTGTCGCGGGTTACCCGCTTGTGGGTGCCCTGCAATTCTTCAACAACCCAGAAGCATTCTGTCATAGCAGTAAAATGTCTTCACCCACTGGAAACTATAGCTTTTATCTTGGCCGGGATCGGGTTGTGGGCCTGTCCGGTCCACAGGGCCGCAAGACGTTTTTCGAGAGCCGTGATCTTGATCTAGAGGCAGGGTTCGGTTATCACCCTTCTCATCTTTTCTGACCGCACAACACGGGGCAGGCCACTGACTTCGCGGACAAAATCTAGGGCCGATTTGAACCTCCCTTGGGTTAGTCTAGTCTTGCAAGTCGAGAATTTCGCCACCGATACGCATCCATCAAATCTTGGGTCCGTATTGCGCACGGCGCTGTTGCGCACCCAGGGCCTGGAAGCTATTCCCGTAACCATAGAATCATACACCACCGCAACCTTGAAAGAGATCGCGACGAAAGCTCTCTTCGATCCTTTCCCGGTGATCACATTGTCCTTCACTCGGTCCATCATGGCCGCAATGGGAATCGGTGAGCTGGCGAGCTCCTCCGAGCTGTCGAGAAGGGTAAGCGACATGATGGGCGCGTTGGATAGACCTTTTACGGCGATCGATACATTGCTTCCATGGCCGTTGAACCCATGGACCGTCAGTGCGTGGATCGTTCTTGCACGCCTTTCTACCCTCATGTCGAAGATAATCCGCAATAGAAAACGGCAGCAGCAATCACATAAAGAGCATCCCGCGAAGCATGGCATGCTGCAGGATTTGATCAACAAGAAATGCAGTACAAGAACGATTTTGCAGGCAAGAAGACATTTTCATACATTTTTTTCCCTTTTACAAATGCTAATTTATACCAGGTTGTGCTGGGCACTGCGTTCGCAGCCCAAGGGAACACTCCGACGGTAACGTCATGGACACTCATAGAGCTTTCTACCACCGGATATTGGATGACTCAAGTGCGGCAGGAGATTAACCAAGTGATCTTCAAATACCAGAATAATGGTGAATCTGCCGACCAAGTCCTCCGATCCTTAAGTATGCATACCTGGGAGCATGAGTTTCCTCTTCTCCATGCATGCCTCCTGGAGAGCATTCGAATAGCAGTGCTTCCAGTAGTGTTGCGTAAGAATATCAGCACAACTTATATTAGGATCGGAGATACAGGCGAGGTAATACCGCCGGGGGCCTATGCTGTAAGTTGAAATGGCTCCCTGTGCTTTACTATAACCCCCTAACGCTATAACAGACATATGACCTTCGAGACGGAGCCCGAAATCCAGACATCTACCCCGATCCGGAACGCTGGGATCCAGGACGCTTCCTGCCAGACCGTGCGGAACAATTGAAAGAAGCCATTGCATTTACTGGCTTCGGAGCTGGGCGTCACAGATGTCGTGAGTTAATGCACCTCTTAACAAAGATGAGTAAAGATCTAATACAACTTTGGGTCGTCTAAATGAAAAGCCGGTCGAAGGGTAAGTCGAACCTAGAGAGGCCACAGCGACGCAAGTTAACAGACTGCTAGTTCGCACATATTCAAGCTGCGATGACAGTGGCGAGGTGTGTCACGATGTACGATATTACCCTGTGCGATGAGCACGGCAGTACTATCCACCAGGCTCCTGCACCGCGCATGGGCACTTCCCCTTTCTCAGCCCTTCCGGAGTCGCCTGTGCGGCTTCGATGTACCAGCCGTTCCTCGGAAATTTTACTCTAGTCTACTGGACGAAGGCAACACTAAAAAGCATCAATCTGCGCGTTGGAGCTTCCGAAGACATCAAATCTGGTGGCTATATTAGTGGGAACGAGCGATTGATAGCTTCTCATCGGACGGCATGGTGCTGTAGTCATGGGATTGGACAACACTCGTGAAAAGGGCATTGACGAAAGCGTGCTAGTTTATTATCCCCAAGACAGGAAGAAGCGATGTCTTCTATGTCTACGGGAAATGCTGAGGGTTAATTTGCGTTCTTGACACTGAGCCACTTGCTTCGTAAGGCACAAGATTTTGTGGGCTACACGAGTTGTAAGGATATACACTGTAGAAACCTATGAGAGACCGAACAGGGCCTGACAGCGTGCCCCGTACTTTCCACGAGTGGCGGTTGTTCACCTCTCGACGATCTTAGCCTGGCCATTCCTTCATTCTGTAGGTCGCTCAATAGATGCATACACCGACCAAATTTTTCACCCATCATGGTATGAAATCATGGCAAAAAAATAGAAAATAAAAATATACATACAACAGAAGGGATTCGCTGGTGGTCACCCACCCAACTACTAATCTCCCGGCGTGTGGCTTAAGTACGGCTGAGCGGACGGGAAGCCCTGTTTTCCAAACCCTGTGGTCGTATGTACCATCTTTTTACAGATACACTGATCCATACAGCATACATACAAGTCAGATCACTGATGGCATGGAGTACGGAATACTGCTTTCACCTTATTCTAGCCAGGGGAATGTTGACTTGTTGCGTACTCTTAACCCTCACCAGCAACCCAGACTTCTGAATTGGATTCAATGCTGCTTTTTGAACTCACGACCTTCTAGAAATTGGGTGTTAAGCTTGTAATTGCAGCTCGATCACTCTCAGTTATCCATGTTCTCCCTTCTAGTACCTACAGTTTAGCCATTGTTTGACAGCTCCTGCAATGTCATCCAACCAATATATATAAAAATATGTTCACTCTTCATCAGTTGTATGTTCCCACACATCCTCCTCCTTGACAGGCTTCTTCTCCGAATTTCGCCATTGGTAGCAAACGATCCTCTTCAAATCAGGCTGGCAATGGTCCCATATTGCTGCGTGGCCTCGAGTACGCATAGAAACGCTTTGCCCCGAGAAATCAATGTAGTCGACTCCGTGGATGTCGTGGTATAGAAACTGGAGGTACTCGCTTACTTCCTGAAAGAGTGCGCATCGTTTCTCGTCAGCTTGGGAAGATCCCGGTTCGTCCCCGATTGGCTGGTCAAGATCAACCATTTCGTATATCAAGTACATGTGCTTCAGCAACATAGACCGATATCGCTGTTGGCGAGATGGTTGGTCTAGTAGTAAAAGACTCCAAACTTGGTAATAACTCCAGGTGAAGCGATGACGTTCTGTTGGAGTTAAGTGTAATGGGCGTGGCTTTCCACCATAAAACTCGTCATCGACGCTCGTAAGAGGAACTTTACAGCACTTAAGTCAGCAATTTTCCAAACAATTAATGTGTTCCCTGGTTCATCTACTTACTCCGGATATGCGGAGTAATATCACGGTCAAACACCTCGATCGCCTTCTCCACAATACCAACGTTTCGTCGCAATCGTAACAGATCCCCGAGAGTCACTGACAAAGAATGAGGTAGTGGGCCACCTTGATCCGCCAGTAGGACTCTTGCATGTCGTTCACATGGCATCTTTCTGCGTAGGCGTTTGTAAATTGTAGGCGTGTTGTTGATCAAGACCTGGCGGAGGCGACGGCAAGTCGCGGCCAAATGAAGCGCATCTGGAAGAGGCAGTTCCCCGTATATTCTGATTAAGACCTCTGTAGGAATGTGGGCAAATCCTGAAAATGTGTACATAATGAGTGTGATAAACAGAGTCCGGAATAGGTTGACTCGCCGAGAGGTTAATTATGTGTTAGCTTGCCTGTGTTTGCTTCTTAGACTCGAAGATCATGTGATTGGTGGATGGGCCTAAAATAAACCTGCACGAACCGTTGCAACAATTCAGTCTTCTGATACGCCTTCCCATGTTCAGACTTAAGCCAAGGCCTCTTTCGCACTAATTTCAGGGCAGATATGGGGGCTATTATAAAGCCTGTCAGGAGCTCCTTCCCTGTTTGTTCTAGCGCTTATGTGATCATCAGCGGGTGGCTTTGCTCTATGTGACAGTCTATATGTGAGCCTGGCCAGGTGTGTCCGCTCGGCTTTTCTACATGATTCTAACGCCTACCCTGCGATTGTGTGATTTGTACTCCAGGCTTTTAGTATCCGCTGTTGGTTCAGAGTCTATAGGATTTCCGACAGCAATTTCTTCTGCTCGTACTATGTCAACATACAAATTAATGGGGACTTTCCCCATACTACTACTTTCAGAGACCACGTGGGGGCCATTGTGAGGCGATTGGGGGCCATTCCAAACTGGGCTCATGGTCTTCATAGAGGTCTGCATAGAGCCTAATCCGGGTACTCCATTTGAGACATTCAGGGTCTCTGTGGATGCTTGTGCAGAGCCTAGTGGATTCTCTTTGCACCCTGGTTTCAGGATTTACTTGGGGGCCTACGAACTTCCTACTGGGGGCCATATTCATGACGAACTCCTCGGACTGTCCTTCAGGGTTCACTAATAATCTTTGGTCTTTTACAACATAGTGATTCATATTGGCTGTTCTAATATCGCACTTTTAATACTAGGAAGTTTCTAATACTACCTTTATCTTCATAACACAGCCTATCTCAATACCACTATTTGCATATCACACTCAAGATATCTCTAATTCTAGGAATTCTCACTCGCTATTTGGAGATGAGGTGCGTAATGTCAATGATATCATGTATTCTCTAGCTAGGCAAAGTTCTGAGGTGGGACCGTTATGGCTTCGGGGGCCATTATATCCTTAGAGCCTCTGTAGCCTTGGGGCCGCCATGACATTCGGGCTGTGATAGCTTGGGAGCCATGATATATTTCGAGCTTTTATACTTCTGGTATGGCGTACCCTGAAGGGAAAAAAGTATATCAAGAAAGCCAGGGACTCTGATCCTTGGGAATCATCAACAGAGTATCTCTCAAAGTCTTTCCTTTTTTTCCTATTCACTCTTTTATCGTCGAATCTCTCATTATACAATGTATTCTCCCACTCTTTCTTGGAGCCATGCGGCTATACTTTTCTTGTCACTCTCTTCTTTTCAATTCGGTACTGCTTCGCCCATTGACGGCCAGCTAGTTGAACGCTCGGGCATAGCCTCTCCAGGTATCGGCGTTGAGTTTGAGTCCGGGAGTATCTACTTCACCAAAGATGTTCACAAATTGTCTGAGAAAGAGAAAGAGGCGGTGAAGGAAGCTGGTATTGCTGCCAAAGGCAAGGCTGTCAAGTTGAAATCAGCCAAGGACGGCAACGGTGCCAAATTATCAGGCAAAGACTGGGAATTGACGGCGGATGCCACCGGAGGCACGCTGGGACATCTACCTGCAGAGTATATCCTGGATGGGAGGAAGATCAAATTGGGATCTGGGAGAGCTGCACTTGCAGCGGAGGAGGTCTATGAAGATCTGGTATGATAACCGCACCACAACTGACTTGGAGATGCACGAAGAGACTAACTGACCACCTCCTTATACAGAAAAAGTGGAACCCGAAGACCGGCCAGGAAGTTGAAATTGCCAGCAATAAGAAGAACCCTTGGTCTGTCAAGGCTGGCACTAACCCTGTGAACTCCGCCTGGTCTCGTCAGATCACCTCCCCAATGCCGCTTGGGGCCATCAACGACCTGATCAAGCAAGCCAAACTTAACAAGCCCTCACCTCTCATGACATACGCCAATAGTAAGATCCAGAACAAGGTCTGGGTGAACGATTTCTTCTTCGAGGAGAAACCTGGTGGTCTTACCAAGGATGTTGGCGAGGATGTTCGCGGATTTCTTTCGCTACTTCTTTCCTATGCCAAGGCTGGCAGCCAGGTCCGGAACAGTGAGAGTGCTAAGGAGCTGACGTCGATTATGCCGCGAACCAGTTTTTCCAAGATGTATAAGCTTATTGAGAGCAAGCTCGAGAAGAAGGATCTTTGGAATATTGTGAACAAGCTTGCTTGTTATGAGAACCCTATTGACGATGCACATGAATATGCTGCGTAAGACTGGTGCAACTACCTTACCTCAGTGGAGCCCTCACTAACAATATCCCATTTAGTGTCGACGAGCGGTATTGTTCAGGGCATCCCGGACAGACCACCATCAACGGCAAGTTCGAGAAGCTGCAGATTAACGTCTGCTACGGCTCACAGTCCTGCCCTGTCAACGTCAAAGCCTGGATTCAGGGGTTGAAGGATGGCAAAGATCTGCTCAAGGATGCTGATAAGGAGATGATTGATGGCCAAGTCGGAGGGTATGGAGACTTGACTGAGCATCGCCTCGACCATCCTACCGAGCAACTGCCCCTTTTCGAGTTCCGTGATCTTCCTTCATGCTCGGCTTCGGAGTGGAAGAAATGTTTAGAAAAGGCCGAAGCTGCGATTGTCGACTATCACAAGAAGTTTCCAGGAAATTAGAAATTTCCTTGTGCGAGCAACGTTGGTAATACCAGAGGCCCTGCTGGCCTAGTGTCTGGATAGATTATTCTGCCGAGTTGAATTGGGCCCTTGCCCATGTCTTCTGCATAAATATATATATTCATATTATATATCTGCATCTTTTGTACGGAAACAGGTACACAAAACAATTCGCTTAGTCTTATATTCCACACCCCGTGGTCGTATATAATGCCTTATTGCTATTCAAGTAATTCAGGACGTTGGTTTCAAAGCCAAAAGTTCAAGAGGCCAACTTGGCTGATCACCGCTGCTAGGGGTGCTGACAGTCAGTCCGGCTAATATTAAAATGCACTTTGATCCTCCTCTTTACTAATAGACTAGTCATATTAAAATCCCATTTATCATCAGGATTAAATCGGCACTGAGCAACTTGGTCATATGGATGGATTGGGGGCCCCGAATCGGTGTAGTAGACAACAAGATATATGCCAGTGGTCCTGCAGACGTCACCAGTTCTATGGATGTTTGTTATTCTAATGTATGAGAGTTTATTGACCATAATTATTGCGTTAGTTACCAAACCGTATCAAAAGGCCTGACTCAGTCAAACCACCGCCCATTGCGGTACGCCAGTCTAGGATTCATCAGTTCATCCTTCCTCCTAACAGGATCCCAGTCCTTTCCAATATGCTCCTTCGCTTCCTGCAACCACTGATCCCAAGCCGGTGTTTGGGGAATCAATTCACCATTCGCTACCCACTCCACACTTCCCGTCATATTAATGACAGCCCACAACGTCTCAGTGTAGCTCGAGTCGGGGGTACTCGGACGACACTCGACAAATTCAATCTTATATCTGCTCATATCCCACAGATCGCGCGGCTCGACCAGCAACGCTAACAGCCAGTACAGGGCGTTCAGAATGATGTAAGCGACACCGATGGCAATCTGCATCTCTGAACCGCAGTTACTCAGCAGGATAATCGATGCCATGAGAAGTAACGTGCTAGTTCCTAGCAGTCGGTGGTGCGTGTTCCCCTTGAACATGTACTCGCAGTCCTCCATTCCTTCGTACAACTCGCGGATGACGTCGTCATCTCCGTAGACAAGAATAAAAGCACCTGCCCGGGTGCGTATAATCACGTCTCCACTAGGTACTTCTGCTTGCGACGAACGGCCGCTGAGGCGGGGATACCAGCGCGCCGAGAGACTGGCTACACTGGTCGACAAAGACATGGTAGCCAGACCAACAAGGGCGGTACCATCGTGGATGCAGCCTGCCCAGATATAAAGGCCAATGGTGATGAGGATTGATACAAGGGTGACGAAATTGAGCCAGCAGAATGTCTTGAGTTTGATTGGAATTCGATGCCTGTTGACTCGTCGGTAACTTTCTTCCACCTTTGATGCGATCTTCGAGTTTTGTCCTTCTTCGGAATCACGCGTCGCGTAGCTGATTCTGTAGACGCGGAATTCGTATTCTTCCATGTCATTTACATTGTGGATGAGATTCGCAAAGAAATTCAGCTCGTCTAATTCTATGCCTGATTTGACACCGACGATCTTGACGTCCTTGACAGATGGTGGTCATGTCGGTCGCTCTGTGTCGAGAAGCGATTCAGGGGCGGGCATCAACCGGGGAAAGATGGCGAAGGGAGAGGCCGTAATGGCCTGCATGTGTTTTTGGATTGCTGAGCTGCCAATGACAGCCAGCAGAGGGATGATGTCGAACTTCCATTTGTTCTCACCCTCTTCGAGTCCGACTGGGAACCAGCCCATGTTGATTTTGTTGATCTTTTGGTAGTGATTTGGCCTCTCCAGGTGCAGAGTAGACAAGTGAGGAATGTGGTGAGAAGGTAAAAGTGACTTCGCGAAGACGTGTGCCCGCGGTATAGCAGAATTATAACAAAAATAAGACGGGCTCTTGGCTCAAGACAACCAGTCCTGCCAAGCATGGACTACTATTTAGTGAGTTATGCGATCCACTGACTATTGTGAGATCAGCCTTACTTAGCTTCAAATGCATGGGTATTTGTCCCGTCTCAAGATCCTACTCGGCTGTCTGTGTCTTCCACCCCACCAATGAATGACATTCATACTTGAAAGAGATGTTCTTCGGCCATTCGAATGAAAACGCTTGACCAGCACTACTGTTTTGCAGCATGTGCGCGGGTGTTGACATGAAAAATCGAACCTAAAAGTAGACTAAGTTGATGATCATCTCCCATGTCCCACTTTAGCGGAGATTCTGGAGTTTTCATCCCCACTGTAGCTCCGGGTGTTTCAGCTAAACTACGGTGAAGCATCAGGCCATGAAGATACGGTGTAGATGGCCGGCAAAGATTCTCCGGACAATGCTTGGCAAGACTTTGATATAAACAAAACATTCTAGACCATGGCTGTAGAAGTAATTCATGACGGAAAGCATCCCCTCGGGTGTCAGGATGCTGTGAGTGCCGGCACGGAGATCAGCAGCGCGAGGTCCACTTTTTCTCCCGCTTGGTGGTCCACGGGCATAGAATGTTGCGGGATGTCAATCTTTGGTTCTGGCTGGTTGAGGTTCAAGGGAATGATACAAAGTATGGTTAATTGAGTGTCGTTCATGATTTGACTGGGTGCCTTGGGGCCGCATTAGCACTGGTCTTGTCTCTAGTGCCATTGGCTGACTAGGGTGTTTATAGAGTAGATACGCAGCTGAGCCCCAAATTTCATGCAGGGCGTTTCATCCCTGCCCTTTACTAATGATCTTAATATTCCTAAAAGCTTCAGTTCAGAAACATTTTTTCCTGTCCATTTTTGTGGGCGTGAAGAGTGAAATCTGACGCAAAAGCGTCGAAGCTCATCGCATTTAGGGCAAACACGTTCGCGTGAAACAAACTCTCACCAGATAAACACTACAGATTACCGGGAAGAAGCCTGTTTCAAGCCGAATGGAAGCAACCTATCTCCGAGGAAATTTGAATTTTATATCTTCAGTGAGTCAGATCCAGTCAGCTTGAGGGCATGGACTTGTACATCGGCTGGGAATATATATCTCCCACAGTGATCGTGCTGGAACCTAGCGGGGACTACATTTTCGAACCGTATAGGTTGACCATGTGGCTATAGAAAGTATAAAAGGCCGGAGAAGAAACATTTACTTCGATATACTTATAATTGCTGGTTGTCTAAATAAGTAAGGATGAAAATCCAGTAATCCAGGCATAAACTTCAGCCTCAGGCAGCTGTCAACGAGAGCGGTAAAAATTCTGCTAGTGCGGGCTAATAAACCCGAGGGAGAACAATTCCGAGGAGGCGGAGAACAATTGGAAATCTACTGCCCCACGAGATTCATATGATAAAACCAGAGACAGTACAAGAAATATGTTTGACATTTTCAAATACTTCAAAGTGTGACCTGAGTGACGAGGGTGGGTATATCATATTCAGAAATTGCTCTCAACTTTCCCCATAAGCGCCTATGCATGATGAGAGGACAATTATATAACATGCAATAAAAGTATTATCTATGGAAAGAAACAGGTCAGAGAAAAAGCTTGTCAAGAGGACAAGCCTCTGTTGTCAATTTTTCCAACAAACACAAGTACTTTGACAGGAAAGTACCATGCCGGATTATAAACCCGGCGGGGCGCATCAACAAAACCTAATATCAGCCAATCACAATTGAAACTCATGCATTCTTCATTTGGCCCCCAAAGAGTGCCGAGTCCACGCTAAACACAATCATCTTAGATCCTGCATAAGGCCGAGTAAGGGTCTCCAGCATGCCCCAAGTCTGGAGATTTTCTGTCTGATCAGCTTACTCCCCCTTTTCTCAACTCCTCTTCGCACGGCACACAATCAAATGCAACCTCTGTTGATGCTCCCAGCATCCCCTTCGACCCCCAAGCCACCATGTCAGCAGGCGTAACAACATCCGCAGCTACTACAGCCTCAGCCCCCATTCCCTTAACAACTACATTCGTCCCTCCCAGCACATGTATCAGCGACTTCTGGCTCGTCAGCAGCAGCTCCAAAACATGGATGAACCTGGGGCCAGCACACACGGCTGAATGTGTTCCTTCGGGCTGGGATGTTTCCAGCTATTTCTCGCCGGGACTATGTCCCACCGGATATCGCATTGCAGCCAGTAATATCGTGATCGATGGGACTATTACTGAGACTGCGGCGACATGCTGTCCGACGTGAGCATTCTATCCATACTACACACCTGTTCTCAACACCTGCAGTACCAACTGACACAACTGGCTATCATCTCCAGCATCGGTATCCAAACATACTCCACTAGAACCACCTACACTCCCGGCTGGACCGAGCTCGAAGTCTGCACCTGGGAACCCGGCAAATCTACCGAGATTGAATTCGCCTACACCTGGACCGACACTGCCGGATCGACGAGCAGCACCTCCAGTTCCTTGTCCAGCCCGGGACACATCAACGGGTACGGTATTTCTATCCGATGGCAATCGACTGATTTCACCACCCCGGCAGCCACATCAGCATCTACAACATCATCCGGGGATTTACCTGCGACCGCTACCTCTTCCACAATATCACCCACGTCCACCTCATCCACCAGTTCATCAGGCCTCTCGACCGGAGCGAAAGCAGGTATTGGCGTCGGTGTCGCAGCGGGCGCGGTGCTGGCTATATTCCTTTTACTTTTCTTCCTGCGCCGACGGAAAATGAACGCGTCGTCTACAAACACGCAGGCTTATCAATCACCGGACCAGAGATATAGGGTACAGAGAGTGAATGAGCTGCCTGCGACGAGGACAGGGGCGTTCATGACAGAGCAGGTGGAATTGCCGGCCTCAGGAAGGGATGCGAAGGCGGAATTGCCGGCGGAATATCCGATCGCTGAGTTGGATGGTGGAGGAAGACATTGATTTCGTGATGGCTTCCACCATTTCTCAGCCTGAACTTTGGGCGTTCACATTTACTACTCAGATTACCTGCTCAAGCTAAGACTCCTTGGGACAGGGAATGTATATATCGAGTCTTCTTACATGTGTCTATAATATATTAATCGGATGTTGGTGTGTACTACAACGACATTACAAATACACGAGGCATAGAGCTCACAGAGCCTCAGGCATCTAGGTTAGACTCTCGAAACCCTGACTCGTCGGGCGCAAGTGGCCAAGACGATCACCCTAAGCAGGCGAGCTGAACACAACCAACCCCGCACAAGGCTTCGTAGAATATCCATCACCAGCAGGACGAAAGAACACAAGACCACAAGCACGACAACCCAAGCAATACCCAAGGCATATCCATGCGTCTCTTCGAAACGGTGTGCCTGCCAAGTCGGAACATTACCTGTCGGGCCACAGTCTCGACAGCACAATTGTGAAAAATCAGATTTATCCCATCGAACACCAAGCAGGAAGAAAAAAAGAAATGACGGAGAGGAAAGGCGTATGATCCAATAAAAGCTTTCGAGACCGTGGACATGGCCCGCAGCTGCGATTTTCCCCACAGCTGGAGTTGAGCCGAGCGCTGATCTCGGGCGAGATTGCCCCGTAGGAACTGGCGAGGGAGTAGGCGGACATCATGAGTGCATTGTGAGCATTGAGAGCTTTGTGCATACATTATAGGAAGAAGACCAGTATAGTATCAGATAGCGGGTTTGGTCACTGTTAGAGCAGTCGTGAAGAGGGGCAACCCCCTAATATGATTACCTACATTGAAGCCCCCCGAGACTCCCAGCCCACGGCACTGCCGAAGAAAAGGTGCCCCAGAGAGAGCCCCGAAGGGAACCCTCTAGGTTGGAATTAACAGTGTTCTGAACGCAACGATCATCTTCGCCACCAAAGAGCAGCTAGATACACGCCTTTAAGTTCTGGTTCAACAAGAACCGCACTTTAGACCTGCTAATACAAGACCCTAGTTCAAGCTCCAAGAGAACTATCACTTAGCCCTGCCAGTGTTCAGAGCCACTAATCCCGGTGATCGTTGCTTGTCTAGTAGGTATTGCACCCAGAGAGAACATCCTGACGCATACGAAGCATCAGCTGATGAATCACTCCCTGGTCAACAAGACTGAAAATGTTCAAGATGGGCGATTGATCCGCCTCTGGGGCATCCACAGGATGGCCATTCCAGGTACGGAGCTCACCCACAAGATCATTCTTAGACATGTAGTAAAAGCGAACACGGTCGCCAACTGCCACGATGCCGTACGTGGTTTGCACTGTCGTCCGCATGGTCCAATCGGAGAGCATATGGGCCCGGAGCGTCTCGCGAACATGCGTCCAGTCGTAGTTGTTCTCCCAGCCAGGCGACGTATCGGAGGGAAACCACCTAGCTTCGACAGCAATGACCCGGCGCCGTTGCAGATGAGGAGGAGCAAGGTGGACCACGAAGGAATTCAGATGCTGTCTGGGCCTTGGGTGCGTGGTGCATCGCTCGCCGTCGACCCCACAGTTATCCTCCAGAGTGAAGTAATGGCGGAGAAGAATGGGCCAGAAATGATGGACACTGCGAAAGTCGTCTGGGCCGAGGTAGATCCATTCCAGGTAGGCCTCGCAGATGAGCTCATCCCAGAATGAGTCCACTGGTTCCACTGGCTGAGGTTGTCCGTGATGTGCCATTGTTGATGTTGGGTGATTGAATCGTGCGATGGAAAGTCTAGCTTTTTACGTTGATGATTCAAACTTGGTAATGACACGGTAGACGAGCGGGGAAGAGGAGAGGAAGGAAGGCTGGTGTTGAAAAGATCTATAGTATCCTAACACTTGCAAACATTTGAGCAAACAGTGAGTGAATGTAGATTCATTAGCTGGCTTGCGTAACACAGGCTTCAGACCTGATCAGATATCTCAACAACGGACGCGTTCTCTACGTTGATCTCCGCAAATAATAAAGCAGGTAGTATGACGCATTTGTGAGTGGGATTTATTATGACTACAACAGCCACAAAGGCCCTGGTGGGGCCACGGATCGATCTTCCGTAGCATGTATGTGTTTTTAAATTGCTAGCTCGTCTCAAGTTACCTAACAATCAACACTTATCTCAACTCCAAACCTGGTGCAAGATTGCCCTCTTCTTTAAAAGATTTGATTTCCGACCTTCGCTGTCTTTCCGACAATTGCGGTTTTCGCTTTGCTGTTCGGCCCCGTATACCAAGGTCTATCAATCTGTGGTTCTGATGATCCATTTTTAGTATACAGAGAAGAGAATCATGTTGGAACAAGAAACACAAGAAAAGAGGGAGAGTAAAATGGAACTTATATACTTACGTTAAATACCGCCACGACTTGTGAGACCTCTTCCAGAGAACAAGTGCGTAAACCATGATAAGCATGACGAGGGTAGTCTCTCTCCCCCACACAACACCTCCGCCGTCTACGGCGTGCTTCTCTCTCTTCATCAAGGCTTTGTAATATAAGCACACCACTAACCCCATCAAGTGTCTGCGTCACCATGATTCCTTTGAAGTCGATCAGATCCATCATAACTCTGACTCTAGGATGGGCCATTTTCGTCCGCTCAGAATTCCTCCACTTCTTTCTGGAAATATTCTCTGCTCCGGGCGAAGTGTAACCCAAAATCGCCGGTGGTCCATTCTCGAAAAAGAATTCCAGTCCTGTGATACACACAGACCCAGGGTTATCATGTGAGCCGCAATCATCATGTGCAGAAACCGCAATGTAAAGCACCCGAGAATCGCAGTCTACCACCTCGAGGTGCGTATCTCCAATCATGGCATTATGGTAGTAATGTAAGGCATCACCGCGATAGTCGAGCGGACGGGGCCCCCCGGAGGCTAAAGCCAGGGCTGTATCCCGAAGCCACCGGAGCGCCTCCCAAGATTTCAGCTCTGAGCGAAACCATTGGCTGCAGGTGAGATGGCAAGTACAGTGGTACAGGAGCCTCCAATCGAATCCATTGCCTTTTGCTGTGTCTATCAAGTCTCGCACGACTGGCCAAAGAAACCCGCGCTCTGCGTTCAAGTCGAAACGTGTCTTCCAGAAGGCTGAGCTGCTGAAAACCGGAGCTACCCCGCGTGATACCTGGCGGAGATGAAGTACGTCTCGCGTGGGCAATAGAACAGCGATCATTTCGATTAGTTCTAGTGGCAGTCGCTGGAAGAGGTCTGCAACGAATGGAGCAGAAGACATCGCCGGATGCCAGGGGCTCGGGAGTGCTTTTGCAAATCGCATGAGGTCATCCAGGTTGGCATAATCAGCCTGATGAACAAGGCCTTCTTTCACTGCCTCCCACATGTAAGGAGGCTTTAATCTCGTTGGTGTGGATTCATAGTGGCCACATAGCAAGGGCAGTGGCAAATATTCTAGGGCCTCAAAAACATAGCCCACATCGAACTCGGTGGGACTGAAATGGCTGACCAGGCGTCTCCAGCAGGGCTCATGGTACGCGTACAGATCGGTCTGGTCATGCTCGGGCATCCTCTCGGAAACCCATTCATCCGTCACCGCATCGGCTGGGATACGGACTGCAGGATGAGAAGGTGCCAAGCACAAGGGCACCGTCACCCTCACACCTGTCGAGGAGCAGTAGACTGACGGATGGGTTAGAGGGATGGGGGGTAAAAGATCCCAAGGAAACTGGGGGTAGGAGTCAAGCTCCAACTCACCTGCCCGGAAATGCTTTGCCCAGCGATGCAGCCCATCAATCTCCGTGCCACAGACGATGCAAGTTGCCTCGAGAGCAGCGAAGAACATGGCATCAACGTCCAGTAGATCTTAAGACAGTGGTGTGCAACTGGTTTTGAAGATGTATGCATTCAATTTACCTGATGAATCAACCCAAACCCCTCATTTATTGTCTGTCGTACCTGTCTTATTTCTAGAACTCCGGTAATGCGTCATATTCATGTCAGCCGGAGTTCCCCTGTTTAAATTAGCAGAACATATATAGAGATAGCATAGCTCTCTCACAATGGATCCAATTATCATATCTAATCTACATATTCTCTTCGGTGATCATCTGCTCACTCTCATCCTCAAAGCTGATTAGCATTTCCTCTTCCTCTTCCTTCTTCTCCTCCTTCTTGTCCTCCTTCTCATCCTTCTCCTTCTCCTTAACCACCACTGCCGCCCGCAAATTCGCGGCGCGGGCCCGCTTCCTCCGCGCTTCCTCTTCCTCAGCAGCAGCGGCCTTATCGAGGCGCTCAGCCTCGGCAATCTTCGCCCGTAGTCAGCCCTGGTCCCCTCGCCCTGAGTAGGAATAGGAATAGGAAGCAGCAGGCATTACTTAGCTTACCATTTCTTTGACCGAGGCACGCCCAGACTCGAACTTCTCCTTCTCGGCCTTCTTCGCCTTGATTTTTTTCATCTTCTTGCGCTGAAGCGCGCGAGCTGAGGTCGGGACCCGGGGGGCCAGAAACGTTCCTTGCTGAACGAAGATGGACTAGAATGTAGTGTGAGAATGGGAGTATTGTTTGTAGTTGTGCTTCGGGACATACTTGTTGCGGGGGAGACATGGCGGTTGGTGGTGGTGGTGGTGGTAGTGGTAGTATGAGAAGATGTAGTTGTAGTACTGATGCTGCTCGACCCATACTCTGTCAGTAACGCCCAGCCCATAACTATAATAGGATGAATAACCGCATCATACATACATACACTCTTTGCAACGCGAAAGGTAGCCAAGGAGGGAAAGGGGGATAGGAGGAAGAGTAGGTGCAGACGAGGAAGTTCTTATTTATACTATATATCGGTCCCACTTTCATCTTGAGTGTTAGAACTAAGTGGTAGCGAGATAATGTTCTCTGGTATCAGTGAATTGTTTGCAACGGTGTTATTGTAACGGACGTAATATTGTAGTTTAAAATGTGGTACTTTGTGGGTTGTTCATATCGAGTGTTACGACTTTCTTGGTGGGTAGGTATTGTCTTTCGTATGGAGTGTTGTCCCCAGAACATGAGTATATGTTGTCTGGAGTGTACTATGTATATAGGAACCCGCGCATATGCAAACAGGCCAGCCTGAGGTGTCTATCCCTCTTCGTAACCATCCATCTTTGTGTGATTTCCTTATAGTTATAGTAACCCGGCCATGACCCTCGTCAAGGCCTCATCTTCTGCGTTCAATGCCTCGATTCCTGCCCCATCAGGCCCAGTAACGTTCCCATTTCCTGCTTCAGGCACCTCAGCCTGCGCCCTAGGATCAAAGTAGAACCCACCCGCCATTTCAAAGAAACTCGTCAGATCCTCGCAGCTTTCCTGTTGATCATCAACCGCTGCGTTCCCTCCTGCTGCTGTTGCGGGCCAGTACGCGGACACCGACACTGACTGCTGATGAACGGGGTGGAATCCCGAAAGTTGGTGCTGCGGATGTGGTGGGTAGGGTGTATCCACCGGGGTGAAAGGTACGGCTGCAGACATGGTCGTAGATATTGAAGGCTGTCGCTTGGGTGTCTGGTGTGGGTGTTGGTGCTGGTGCTGGTGCTGTAGCTGAGCTCCAGCTTGTCGGGGAGACTTAGCTCCCAAGTTTGAGCGAATCAGTTTCAGATTCCGGATGATCTTCTGCAGACGGCGGGATGTGCGGGCACGAGTGGATGATCTGCGGACCATGTCGACGGCTTTGTAGAATTCTGGACGACAGACTTGGCTGAATCGGGAGGGGGCGTGGAGTACAGCAAGGAACAACGCAGCGAGGGCTGAGATGAGGAAGTAGTTGAATGGCTCGGGACGTTGGAAGTAGATTTCTGAGACGCGGCTGAAGAAGTCGAGCATGTGGACGGTGCTTTTCGCGGTTTCGACGGCGATGGATGCACTCGGCACGCTTTCTTCGATGCTCTCTGTGCTGAGGAGGTATTGTCTGTAGACGAGAATGCGCAGCTGATTCGCCTGCAGTGCTAGTAGTACTTGAAGCATCATCATGCTGTCTGTCTGCGCATTGGGTGCTGTGGAGGATGATCGCTGCGACGGGTCGAAGCGCAGCTCTGGCGGGATGGATTGGATCCATTGCTGCACTTGAAAGTCTAGGTATGAGCAGTAGTCTGCCGTCGCGGCTCGAGGGCGCGTGCGCCAGCCGACCACAAGGCCCCAGATTTTGGAGCTGAGTCGTGCGTACGAGATCATGCAGGTCAGGTATGGCGTCGAGGTGCCCGGCTCCGGTAGGTTCGTGTCCATGTCGGAATCCTGGATGGCGAACGGCAGACCCGTTCCGAACGACCATTTCCGATCGAGTACGTACATGCACCAGAACAGCCGGCTGGCCCATGTTCTGTGCAGTTCGCCCGGAAATACACCCCCGGTTCTCAGCCATGTCTCCTGACAGTGTAGGCCGAGTTGGACGGCGCCCCGGACAGCGGACCCGATTGTCCGCCACGCAATCACTTCGTCGTCGCGGTAGGAGTGGAAGATGGACTAATCTGTTAGCTGGGGCAGCAGAAACTTAAGGACTCAACGCACCACTAAGGTCAAGATAAGCAACTCCTTCATATCCACTTCAGGGACCTTGTACCGAGAAGCGAACTGATCCTCGACGCTGTCTGCCAACCAGGCCGCCCTTTCGCTGCGACCGTGAGATTCCGCTAACAAGGCTGTTGCTACAATGATTTTCAACACCTCCACGTCCCGAGCAAAGAACCAATCCTGGTCTTCGGTTTCAGGCGAACGTGTCTCATTGGGCTCGTCCCTCTCATCCCGGAAGTACTCGACCACGTACGCGCGCACGCTGTCGAGGTCCACGCACGGGTAGATCAGGCCAACAGTATTCTCATAGACCGTCACCAGTCGCAGGGTCTCTGTGAGACCCATACACCGAAGAGGGTCACCGGATAGGGCTTCTGAGTCTTGGACAGGTGCTGGGCTCGGCGCTGCTGCCGAGTCGGTTTCATCCGCATCGCCATCGCTGTCCTCCGATGCCTTCTGTCGCGCAGTAAGGCCAAACTCGGCACTAGTAGGACCGACGTAGCTGGGAGATTTGGGACGGTTCAGAATCCGCTGCAGTCCTGTATTCACCGATGCCGAAGAAACAGTCGACATGGAGGTGGGTATGCTAGTATTGTTCGCTGGAGTGGTCACCGATGTTGATTCCAGGTGACGAAGACGAGCGGCCATGGCTCGCATTTCTCGCTGAAGGGATGCAATTTGCTGATCGACGGTCTGCAGCCGAGTAGACAATCTGTCATACCTGTGTAAGTAATAATCTCCGGCTGGCCAGGATAAGAATTACCTCTCATCTTTGACAGGATCCTCGACCGAAGGAGAAGCCGTGCTAGCGACAACGTGAGCATTCGGCGCGTAGACGCAACGAACATTGTCCCTGGCACAGCGGGAGCAGACAGGCTCGCCGCTACATTTCAGCTTCCGTCGCTTACACTCATTGCTAAGGGGGTCAGTCAGGCCAAGAAACCATCTGTGGAGGATTAGCGCACCAAGCGACCTGGGTATATTTGGCGCGCTTTTTGCTCCGAGGCGGTTCCGGAGTGTTGCTGCCTCGCTTAACTGAGTCGCAGTCCATGGGGTTTTGCTTTAGCGAGCAGGACACAAATAGATCGCGTTAGATCGAATGTCTCATTCAGCACTCCACTAGGGTAGTACAGAATTGATTGATTCCGACGTATGCGTTGGTGCACGAGAAATGAAGATGGGGTTCGGAAACACTGCTGGAGGGAGGCGCAAACTTTAAATTTCATTCCGAGCAATCCGAGGTCGGCGGAGCGGAGTTTCTTTCTTAGCCCCAGGCCACCACATTTTAGACACACCGGGTCGGCTGTACTATTTTATTGATCATGACGCCAATCGACCGGGCATAAGGCTGATAAGACTATCGTAACCCTGTGGGTCGTGCGGTAGCTAAGTACCTGTATTCGTAACACGATCACTCAAATCCATCCAATATATATCATTGAAGTACCAGATCCCCCCAGTATGTGCCAATCCCAGCTATATATGTACATTGTAGTCGTCATTCATGTCCAAAAATAGTACTACCAAGTCTTAGATGTGTGCATTACGACAGCAGTCGTTGCCGACCACCCGCGAAGAGACGTTCTTGTCGGATGGCACATCCAACGACGGATTAGCGGTGAAGAAATCCGCAGGTCGGATCATCAGCTGGAAGATCTCAACAGGCCTAATCTAGTTAGCATGCTGCCATAGTAGATAGTATAGGGAACACTCACATCACAGGCCAATCTTCTACACGAGGATTGTGGGTAATGCCAAAGGTGCTCCAAACCACAACATCTGTGTCCACCACGGAATCACCTCGCTTCACTGCGTCCGACACACCCTCGATTTCCTCCTGACTCTGGAGCGTGTACCGGCCACCGGCATAGAGTTCGCCATCGCGGTACTTGGTCACCCACACGTGGTGCTGAGCAAATTGTGCGCGTCTCGCTTGGATGGAGTTGGGATCGGCCAGTAGTCGTTGTGTCGCCAGCGGAATGAACTTGTATCCAACGGGCTTCTGACTGATCGGGTTCTTCTTGTGAGGATTGACCATCTTGACAGTACGGTTAAGCTCCGGCGCGGCATCGAAGAAGCCAGCGCGCTCCATGGTCTCTGTGTTGACCTTGTAGAAGTTGCCATTCGGGTTGGTGACCGCGTTCATGGGCACCGGATGGGACTCTTCCACCTGCACCGAGTTGTTGGGCCCGTCGATAGCAGGGTCGATGCGCACACAGAAAATGTGCTGGTGATTCTGGGCCAAAACGCCGCCACTGACGACGTTGCCGTACTCGCTGACCTTGCCAGCGTCGATGTTGACCACGTTCAAGATACCAGTGGCGCGCGACTCGACCGTGATGCCGCCCGATTGGTCGAACTTGTAAGCAAAGATGTACTCGTAGTTGGCCAGGGTGATGATGAACTGCACAACTAGTTCCCGGTGACGGGTCACCACTGCGCGACCGGTTCGCCAGTTAGAGTGCTTCCAGCCAATACCGTTATCCTGCTCATGCAAGCAGATGGCGTTGGGCATCTTCTTGGCCGTACCATCGGCACCCGTCATCACAGCATCAAAGTACTTGATAACACCGAGGCAATCGCATCCGATCGAGAGGTTGTTGGCCATATTTCCACCACCACCATCACCAAAGTCGAACGCCTGCTTGCGGTGGAACGGAGGGCGAGGATCGGCATAGGGTACAGTCTATCGAGTCAGCTAGTGATCCATGCTGTGGGCCAAATGAACTTACCATCTCACTAACACTCAGTCGGTAAAGCACACTGCGGCCATCGTACCAGACGTCGTGAATGGTAGCACCCTCGCGGGGGTTGAAGGCCACGCGGAACCGCCACTTCTGCCACTCTACGAGCGACTCCTCGGTAATGCGGAAGGAAGGACCTTCGGGTTGAACCACGTTCAGCGGCTTCAGATCCTTGCGTGTACCACCAGGAAGCAACTCTGGCACATAGTCCGAGTCTTTGCAGTGACCAATGATGTCTCTCTTGAAGGTCTGCTCGGTCAGACCCTCACCCTTACCACCTGTAGCGGGACGGTCGACCCGGATGATCTCCTGGGTAAGCGCATCCATGACAGGAATGAGGGGCAGAGGGTAGGAGTAGAAGTTGGCATCAGGGTTGTTCTTGCGCGTATCGGTGGCAAAGCAGAGGCCCTGGAAGTAACGGCGCTTCTCCTCAACGTAGTCCAGTCCACCATATGGCCAAGGCTCGATGACGACCTCAAAGCCTTCGGGGAGGTCGAAGTCGGCTAGGGCTTTTTGGAAGAGGGGGGAGGCGAAGCAGCGCTCGACCAGGGTATCAAACTCGCTCCTGAAGACGCTGCGTTAGTACTCAGTTGTCCAAAAGGTTACTCGAGATACGTACAAAGTCAAGGAAGCATGATGCTCCTTTCCAACGACACGATGCTGTACACGCTGGCGTGTCCCAACATCGACCACAGATTCCTCAAAAGAGGGGATGCGGTCGTTACCAATCACATCATACTGACAGAGGGCCAGACGAGGCGGACGAGGAGAGGTTGGACTCAGACGACCAGAGTGCTCCAGAGCCAGAAACTCGAGGAGCTGTGCTTTGGGAGGTTCTGACAGATAGATCTCCCGGAAGTCAATGACTGTGTTGGGGTGCTGTGCGATGATGACATTGCGAGCAATGTTGGTCTCCTCTTCGGAGAGGATGGCAAGGGGATGAGGAATCATTGTGAAGGGAAGTGAAGATGAAGAATGAATGAAAGATGAACAGCACAACCACACGGCTGGGGGAATATGCGGGGGAAGCTGAGCTCATATGTATGAACCCTGGCGTATGACTTTCCATTTTGGGTCTGGTGAATTGTCTCGGAACCTCGGAATGGGCGGAATGAGAGCTTACCCTGGCCTGAAAGGTACAATTGGGGGAACCAATGGCGGAACCGCTCCGGGATAGGCGAGGACCGATTGGCTCCCGCAGCCGATAAACTCGTGCTGGGCGATAACATATCGCTATCGGGCAGTGATAAGCAGAGGGGAAGCTGTACAAAGTATGATGACACGGGATAAACAGCCAAGCAGCCCTACCCATTGCAAATACGAGTATGTAAATTAGGCATGTGATCGGACAGCTAATAATTAAGATTATCTATCGTTAGTATGGCATGATCCAAGACATCTATCATAGTATTTACAATCGTCAAAACATGAACACCCACTCGCCAGTTATTCGGGTATCAGCAAAATCAGAAGATGCGTTCCGTGCTGGGCTTCATCCACATCACCTTCTCACACTGGTGAGATGCCCGCCAGTTCTTGATTTTCTCCAAATCCCATCCGGAAGATAATCGCACCGACGAATCGCCCAGTTTCTTCTTCGCGCCCAGCCGCATCGTGCGAACAAAGACACAATGTCCCGAGGAGTCGTATGTGAAACTGAGGCACTGGGCATGTTCATGGCAGGCTGTCTGACAGGCTTCAAAGGAGCCGTGGGCCGGTGACTCGGGAGGTTCCTGCCAGCCACCCCAGTCACCGTTGTCCCAATCGGACATATGGTCAACGGTTCCCAGCTTCAGGTATTCCATCAGATCGGCGTAGATCAATGGGCGCTGGAATGACTTCGTTAGTGGGATGCTAATGGATAGGAGGCAGAAAGCTTACAGTGCGATCCCGCTGGTTTTCCCACCGCATCAGCCCAGTCATGTCCGGCAACAGTGTCTTGTGCATACTAATGACTGGCTGGCACCAGTAGGCATCGTCAAACGGGATTCCATGCAGTGGATGGGGATTGAACATGGGCCAGAAGCCTGAGAGCTCTACGCCCTTCTCATGCAATGCCCATCCGAGTATCGAATCACCACAGCAGTCCGCTTTAACGATATCCTCGTACTGTTCACTCAGCGTGGGCTGAATGTACTCTCCGTGAGATCCAACTTCTCTGTACACCAATTTATCGACAGCTGCCGTGGAAAGGACGAATCCTGAGCCGCCGTAGGCGAAGTAAGAAACTTCCTTATCGTTGATCCGCCGTCCCGGGGACGGAGAGCCCATATACAAGGGGGTATGTGGATCAAATTGATCCAAAAACCGGAACATATTATCCCAGACCACGTATGTATCCGATTCCAAAAACACGAACCAATCCGCCGAAGGGTTAATTTCGTGTGCGCGCTCTACCATAGGAAGGAATTTGAAGCGATCGAGCCTCCATCCTTGCGGCGCCGCCACAATCTTGTCATCGCCTCGCTGAAGCGCATCGTAGGCCTCGAAGTCGGAAGTGTTGGCTCGGAAGGATTCAGGAAGGGCGGCTAGGATGTCGTGAACACGATGTTCTTTAATTTGCGACTCTCGATCGGAGACGATGATGAGGTTCGGAATACAGCGAGTGACGCTGGAGATTTGCGCGTTGACGCGATCGGCCGGTTCGGAGGCGCCGATTTTCAGAACAACCTGGATGCGCGAAAGCAGGTAGGCAGGGAACAAGTCGCAAAGCTGATCATCATTTTTGACGGGGTTCTGCACATGCGGGAAGCGGGAGGTGGTTTCCCATTCCCAGAAATCGGGTTCGCCTGGGTGCGAGTGGTGGCGATATAACGATGTCGGGTCGAAGGGGGGCGCACCGATTTCGAGTTTGAAAACCGAGGCAGCGACCACGACGAAGAGGATCAAGGCGAGGATATTTGTGACCTTGCGCGATGGGATCGCCCAGTAAGGACGGCGACGGGGGACGGGTTCCCGACCCATTTTGTGTGACGTCAAATGGGTAGGCGCAGAGAATGTTGGATTAAGGATAGCACTGGATCAGGGATAAATGCGCAAAATAGATCGTAGGCGATATGTTAAGAATAGATGAGGCTGCGAGATACCAAGTTAAAGCTGAAGTACTCGAGCATCAGGCATAGCAGCAGTTCCAAATCCAGTATTCCGTTCAGCCAACGCGGGAAGAGACAATCCAGTGAGGGTAATTGTGACGCATGGGGGATGAGGGTAGAGTCGACAGAATCGTGGCACAAGAGAGACGGGCAGAGACGGATCAATAAAAAAACAAAAAAACGCAAATACAAGGTAAAGGGGGGAGTCAATGGAAAGGTATAAGAGGCACTTTGGGGGGATGGAGATAAAGTAATTTCACGGCGGTGGACTAGAGTACAAGGGCAAGAGTGAAGGAGACCCTGGTGCTGCCTATCAATCCACGCCGCCAAATGAACCACGATGGGTCCCCGAGGAAGTTAAACGGTGCCAATAGGGCTGGCAAACCTTGGCAATATGCCGGTGACGACGATACCCTGTTCACTTTATAGATTTATTTCCTTACTGTCAATCTCAATATTTCTCCGTCTCATTGCCCTTATTTTTACCACCATTTCTCAGTCTGAATACTACTCAGGCGTCCTACTCGAACCAGTACTTTGTACTAGTTGACAAGTGAGTAGTACGAAAGTGACTGATGATGGCATCCATAAATCCAATCCGGGCAACGGTGGTGCCCGCTGCCCCACTCCCATGTTATGATTGGCTGTTTTTACCCCACTTTAAAGTCACTGGGAACAAATCAACCAATCAAAACTCGAGCAGTAAAATTGCAAAAGCCCGTGACGCGATGACGGCACCGTCGGAGAAGCAAGAGGAAATTTCGGGACGCGCCAACCCATGGAACTTAGAACTTACCCTTACTTGTCAGGGTAGTATTTTTCTCTGCCATAATATGTTCCCTCTCTTTCAACGATGATCAACTTTTCTCAACCTTTGGAATTTCGCCATCTCCGCTATAGTGTTGGGATAATTCTTCATGTCCAAGTTCATGAAAAGATAGCTGCGCACGGTGAACCCAAACAAAACCCTGTTCCTTCCCTGCTAGCGTGGTGACTCGATACAGGGGTTCGGTGATGCTATCTATTTGAGTGGATCCTCTCTCTGCCTTTCAGGGACGGGCATTAAAGCCAGGAACGGTACCAACCCCTTTAAATCCTTGGTCGTTATCTACCCTAGTATCTACTATCAAACTAGTATGGACCCAGATAGATGTTTGGTCTGTAATTCTAGATCGCAATGGATCCTTGGGAATTATCTGTTGCGGTCATGGACTGTAGCACTATTGTTTGAAGGGGGTGGGAATACCACTACGACATGGTTCCGATCGTCGCCTTAGGCAGTCACTACGGATTGACTGAGTGGTTTTGTTTGTTTGGTTTAGTGTGCCACCGACCGTGTTAATTATAGTAACCCTACGAGGGAAGCACATGGATCGGGAGGGACTCCGAGCATAGTGCAGCAATTTCCATAACCAGTCGAGTAATCTCCGAAGCTCATGGGAATTAATTGATCATCTCATTTACTTTAACCTCCAATCCCTCTTTGCTTTCCCTACTACCCCACCACGCCATTGCTCATATTATTCTCTCAGCTCATGGCTTCTGACATACACTACTAAGAACGAAGGAAGCCTAGCGATGGTGCTTTGACAGCTCACAGATCCTGATGAATCCCGTAATTACTTCTGACGCGTCCTTTGGGGGTCTACTTGCATTCAGTGGGAAATGATTACAGAAAGTCAATAGCGCTATTGAAAGACAATGCACAACGCCAGAATACAGCGCGAAATCCAACTTGATAAAATAGACCTTTCAAATTACACGGTCACCCCTTCTCAAACCTCGCAACCCCATCCATCTCTGGTATATTCGGGGTCTTTTGCCACGAAGCCACATCCTGCGTGCCACTCCCTCCATCTGTCCCCAATTCATGTGTCACCGCGTCACTACTAAGTTCCGCCAGCCTTGTCTGAGTCGATCCATAGACGGGTGGATGCGCCATGGCAGGGGTAGAAGTAGCAGCAGCAGTAGTCTCTTGGCTGGGCTGGGCGCGTTGGCGCTTGATTAAGAAAAAGGCGAGCCCCGCAATAGCACTGGCACCCACCACCGCCCCGACGGTGGCTCCCGCAATGCCTCCTTTAGACAGTGAACTGCCCTTGGAGCTGCCTGTGCTGCTGCTACTGCCGTTGGCCGATGTCGATGTCGAGTTATCGCCTGCTGTGGAATTGGTGGTAGTGGTGATGATTGCTCTTTGGAACATGGTCGCCAACGTCGTGTCGTTGAACCCATTCTTTGGTTCGGTGACATTAGCACCGCCCGTCGAGCTGTTGGTGGTTCATCAGCACTGAAGGCAAACTGATCCCTCGATCGGATTTACGTACCTTCCCCCGATCACATCGGTGATTGCTGAGCTCAAGGCATACTCTGACTGATCATCAGCATTATAATCAGTGAGCCAGGTATGCTGGTTCAGATCGAAGATGGCCAGTCCGTTCTCAAAGGTGCCCGTGTCGCAGTTCACCGGCTTTGGCTCATACTCCGAACTGTCTGTTGGGATTGTTCCTCCAACCACGAGCATGGTATGCTTCCCAAGGACATTGCATGTGTGCTTTTCGCGGATACTGCTCCCCTCGTTCACGCGGATCCATCTGAACGACGGCAGTGAAAGAACGTATACATCACCGTCGGATTTTGCAGTGGTCGCGGCCATCCCGCCAAACATGTAGCTGAATTGAAGATGTCAGTATCCATAATGATTGAGCTTAAGCATTTATACTTACATGGAGAACGATGACCGATCTTGCGCTGCCACAGTCACGCTGCAGCCAGCCATCCGCCAGTTCGGAATATCCCCGGTAGTCTGCTGCGTGTACCATTTCTGGTTCGCAATATCGTACAGGCTGACGTACTCCATAGGGTTCTGGCTCTTGTTAGTTGACACTCCCAACAATAACCGAGTAGTCGAACGTACATGAAAGGTCGTATTTGTCTGGCTCGAACAGAGCAGCGACAGCTTATGCCCGACAGGATACTTATACCCACCAAAGGCTACCAAAAGCCCCTCATCCCCAACATCCTCCAGAATATTCACATATCCCGCTCCAATCGTGCCATAATCATTCATCTCCGACGTCGATAAATTGGACCACTGCAGGGTCGACTGATCCAGGACCAACAAACCACTGACAATCTCCACGTCCGCTCCCGCAGTACCATAGATATTCGGATTCCCGCCCGGGTCTTCCACACCCCCGAGATAGTACGCTTTATTCTGGGACTGCGAAACAACTGCTCCTCCCTCTACCAGCCGAACCAGCGGCACGCCCCCAAATCCATCTTTCGTCCAGTTATTGTTTTGGATGTTGTATTTCCACGTCTCCACGGGCGGGACGGTCGTCGGGCCGTCGCGACCGCTCTTATACCCGCCGTAGAAGTAGAGGTTCTCGCCGTCGTTGAACGCGGAACCCTCATCAAGGAAAGTCGGATACTCGTCCGGATCGGATGCATTATACGGTTTGTCGATATGAGTGAAGAGATCTGAATCGGTATTCGAGAAAGATTTGGAGACGTCGACGGTCTGCAGGCCGCGGACTGAACCCCAAGATATCAACGCAATGGTCGCCAGCAAAATCATATACACATGAGGTAAAACATACTGGTATATGCCGAAATGGTATTATTATCCTCCAGATAGCGCACCTCCCCACCGTCAATGAATAAAGTCTGGTTATTAATGATAGCTTAGACACAGAGTCAGCAAGATACGCAGCCAAGAAATCCCACAAACACTATGCGAACTCACAAGAATGAAAAGTCCGGGTGCAGTATTTTCTCCCGGCGGCCAAAGAGGCATACAGCCCGACGATCTGCGCGAGACCTTTCATCGTGAAGGTCAACTGGATGGTGTCTCTGAACAACCACCACCACCACCACAAAGGGAATCGTTCATGAACTGAAAAATATCTAACATGAGCGGACAGAGACAGACAGGGAGGTGTGTCTGCCCCCCTTATGGAAATTAGAGTGAAACTCGGCCCCCAAACTGCCACGCGAAAATGTGAAGAAGGCCATGCGCCATAGCCTCGCTCTAAGTCCGTGATCGGCGTGAAGGATTCCACGAGGGGGTATCTGCGGTGAAATACGAGATCAATACTTGGGTTCTTCAGCATTATTCTTTTAGCTATGGTGATTGCAGAGGGAGTAACATGACTCAATAATTGGTAATATAGCAAGTATCTACTACGTACAACTAGGATATTTGGATTGTTCTTAACCATGGCCGACATGGGTACTAGTGAAGGGGACAAATGATATCCCTGACCCTCCCACTAACATTTAGCAAAGCTTGGCAACACGCTACCGGCATCCTTCCTCAAAATTCAACGTCGGTCGATGGTTTAAGCCCATTAAAGTGCCCCGCGCTGGCGGGTCCCCGCTCCCGAAGTTCGTGCCCTCTTTGGTGCATCCCTTTCGTGTTCATTGATCAAGAGACTAGAGGCAAGCATCCCCACACATACACCACTTTGTCTGTGGAAGAGCAAATCTTCATTCCTTTAGGGATGAAGCACTCCAAAGCAAGAATCAAAGGTCTCATCCTAACCAAGAAAGCCAGCGTAGGAAGAAAGGCACATGAGGGGGCGGGATCACGTAAATGAAGAGCTAAAGTCCGAGATGAAGCTGTTGCGACGCGATCCCTGCCTGAGGCCCTAAACCAGCGCCACGGAATGATTAGACAGAAGCATTTGAGACAACTGTCACCCGTCAACTTGGTCTTCTTTTCTTTCTTTCCTTGGGTTACCCATTCATCATACCCTGCTGTCGGTCCTCGGGACAGCATACTTTCCTCTTGGGGCTGATAGACCCTTCTCTGCATCCGGCCAATACATCAATGCCCTCTTGTGCTGGTAACTATAATGTCTCAAGCTGGGGTATACTTACTTTATATTTAGACTTCCTTCGCCGGAAGCATACAGGTAACTATCTCACTAGACTGCGGCTGACACTCCGATACAAAGCATGCACTGCTCTCTTGGGGAGTAGTCATATAAATAATTACTAGGGATGTTGAACACGGGCTGATGACTGGACGCATGGATCGAACACCTGTCGCCCTTATCATGCCTACTGCGATGTCCTATAAATATTTTGTTCACAAGATATTTTGTGACATGTGTAGAATCTCACAACCGTGATCATAGTAGGTGCACGTATCTGAAGTCCGATTCGAATGTCTCTTTTGCCCTTCGAAGAAAGAACTTCAAATCTCTAATTCCGGCTTAAACTGCCAAATTTCGGACCAGCATTCTTGCACTCCACGGACCCAAACCTCCAGAGCGCTGAATTCAGCTTGGAGTAGCATTTCTGGTTCAATTTTAGTTCCTATGTCGGCATTGTGGCTCACAATGTCGTTCTGGACAAGACCCGTCGTGATGAAGTCGTCTTCATCAGACCGTTTGCCGGCTACGCGACACCGTCCTACTGTGCCAGCGCTTTAGACCTTCTCACGCTTAAAGTTAGAGAGTCCGAAAGCAACTGAAACATGTCTTGGTCTTCTTGCACAAGATCCTTTAGCGGAAGTGGCGTTGGTTGTTTTCATCTTCATAGAAACCTTATATAGATTGAAAGTTTAACTACTACTAACCGTAAGAGTCTGAACTGTTTCTAGACACAGCTTCAAGCTCTGCGGATTCAGCTTTCCACTGACTACATTTACTACCACATCTTTTGTAACTTCATTACATCTACAAGATGAGTCTCGCGGCCAATCGTGTCAACAACTCCAGTCTCAGATCAGCCCCTTGGAACAACCTCCTCTACTGGCTTTATGTAACAATAAAGCGAGAAATTGAAATATCATATGCGTTCATGGAGAGCAACTTTGACGCAGCTTTCGTCCCTTTCCCCATCTTCGCTACCGCTTCGTTACTACACCGGAAGGGAACCTATGAAGAAGTCGTATCTTCTCTCACCAGTACGATTGACCTACCATTCATGGAATCTCACAGTAGTTAACCCTACAACACAGACACACTGCTCTACGGTTTCTTCTTCTACTACAGCACGGAACTAGCAAACAATGCCGACGGGGGCACAATCGAAGACGAGATTAACAAACCAAACCGACCAATAGTGCAGTCCCAAACCACCGTGGCTGCAGCCAAACTACGATTCTACCTCGCATCAGCAATGTGGCTCTTATTAAGCTACATCCTAGACGTCTACATCTGGTCTCTGCTCTGGATAGCTGTTCTCGTTTCCCACTATCTACTACGAGCATCCAGAATAGGTCCTGCGAAAGATCTTTGCATTGTTCTAGGTGTCACTTCCCAACTCATGGCCTGTTGGAAGTTGGGTGGCTCCGACATGCATGACGGCTGGAGATGGGTTAAATTAATTATCCTCTGGATTTTCTTCACCGTTCCCATTCAGGACTTTCGTGATGTTCCCGGTTATTTGGCCGCGGGGCGTAGAACGACACCAATTCTTTTGGGGGATTTCCCGGGTATGTGTTGCGCATGAATCGTACACCTATTGTTAGTTCCTTTCCGTTCGTGTCTGATTGTTATCATGTGTAGCCCGTATCTATGCATCGATGGGACTAGTTGCAACCGAGGTACGCTTTCACCATATTTATCCTCCTCCATACTACCAAATGAATGATGAACGCAGGAGCTGACATGAACCACGTAGTATATCCTCATCACCCACAGAGTCTTCGAGTTCGGATACACTCTGCCCACGGCACTTATGACTTCTCTCATAAGTCTTCTCACTCTAGGCCTCATCTACCGGTTGACCCGACTTCGAACCATCGTGCATGACCGAGTTTCATATAGGTGGTACATCGCGCTGTACAATTTGATCTTAATTACCGCGTGCGTCTCATTCGCCTCCCGGGATTGCAGCATTAGTTCAAAGCTGTCGCTATAACTTTGATAGTGCCAGAGCTCTTCGGAGGATGTGTGAATGCTTATGTAGAAATTTTTTAGGGGCCATGTTGGAATTCTAT
Organism: Aspergillus luchuensis; assembly: GCF_016861625.1. Lineage (NCBI taxonomy): Eukaryota > Fungi > Ascomycota > Eurotiomycetes > Eurotiales > Aspergillaceae > Aspergillus > Aspergillus luchuensis. Next base: position 335,013 of record NC_054852.1, read on the forward strand.
CGTCATCGTCTAGGGGGATAACGTGTGTTCTTGATTGATAACAGAATAAGAATTTAGCTGTCAATTTATTGAAAATCTGGATCGATGGTACATCTTCTTGATGAACACCTGCTTCTTTTAGGCTACCGTTGAGCCCTGTGAAGCCTGGTCTCGATAATCGACAAAGAAGAAGCCCTTGATGAGATATCGCGAAGAGAAAGACAATGTTCTGTGGGAGTCCCTTGTTGCCAAGCCGACCAATGTATTCATTGGGGGAAATGGTCCTGCAGCGGTCTAGCTTTATCCACGTAGGTTAGCTTCACTACTATCGCTAGCTAGTACCCTCCATAGGGCCGTCGACTTTAGTCAAGGTGACATCGTGTCTGTACTAACGAGTACTACTTAAAGCCAGACTCATTCCTGCTTGTCCATTTCACAATCGGCGAAAGCCTAAAAATGGACCAGCAAATTGGCTCTTACATAAAATTCTCATCCAAGGATAGACAGTATGTACCCAAATCCCCCTCTCCCTCTTTCTCTCTATTACCCGTCCCCACCTTGTTATTCGAACCGGACTGTCCGTCAAGATCAGACACTTACTCCCATACCCAAGTCCTAAAACCCCATTTATCCAGCTCGAGATTGAACTCTGTCCGCTTTTACAGTATACTCTCAGTCGATCAACACACGATGATGACCCAAGGCCTTTTGTCTTCATATGGTCTCCCCTTAATGACGGGTATAGTAAAGATGAATTCATACTCCTACGACACACCTCAGAGGGTAAGCTGGAAAGGGTACATGTACCAGATGCGACCCTAGATCCTCTAGACATGGTGCACGTGGAGTACCCTAGTGACCTTCAGGAGCTAGAGCCAGGCGGTTCCATCACCTACTGTCACAGTCTTCCACGCAGGTACAGGGAGCAGCTGGAACCCGGCGAAACTTACGAGCTGGTCTGGACCGGTACAAAGATTCCTTTTTGGGACTGGGGAGTCCCTAGTGACTATGTGGAGTCCCGCCTGACTGCTAGTCCGACACAGCCGGATTTGATTCTACCGGGAGGTCCACGTGTTACGTTTACATATGAGCAGATAGAGTCTCCGGCCTTCATTCGCCGGCAATCCACCCCACCATTACTGCCATCAGACCGTGTGTAAGTCATTTCGCTCATTCAGGTGCCGGGATTCCCATTCTCAGTAATCCGAAAGGCTCACACTTTCATCAAACAGACAGGGCGCCCCCATACTGAGCGTAGAGCTCTCGGGTCCGAAAATAATTACCCCCGAGGGAAAACACTATGCATCATTGCATGTTCGCTACCATGGTGGCCCCACAGATCAGCCGATAATATTCCGTAACCATGTGATCTGGGAGCTGCTTCGCTCCTATCGTCTAGAGAGCGGATTGTGGGAGCTTCAGGAGGGCCCCTGTGGATGTGCTGGGTTATTTCTGGATGATCCTAATATCACAGTCAATGTGGTCGAGGACGAAGGCTTCATTACTCTTAAGCCGGGAGAATACTGGAGTCGGTCCTGGATAATCCTAGAGGACATCTATGGTTGGGAAGTAGGAGATATATGGCGTTATCGCTTCAAGGGTGGTACAGTGGACTGGTGGGACTACGGGGGAGTGGACGAACATGTCGACACAAATGTCCAGATACCTCCGCATCCTTGGGGGAGGTGACTGATCCGGCGGACAATGGGAGTCGACCTCAGCTCGTGATACCGGCGTCAAATGCGATTGAGTTTCGCATTGTAGAAAAAGAATAATTATACAGTGCCAACAGTAACTTGCAAACTTTATTTCCCACGTAATAGTATAAAGGTATGAAAACATAAAGGCTCTCATTCTTCACTTTGCGATGCCCTTTCTGAGAGCAAAGGTTGTGTTTCCTGGTCTGTGGAGGACTGCTCACGGTGACGTACCCTGAGATAAAGTCTAGTCTGAACGCAGGAAAATATCATATTATCTACTGCCGCCCACCACACATAAATAAACCATTGAGGGATGGTAGCCCAGAAAGGGAGATTTGGAAGGTTACTGTTGTATAAATTCGTTCTCATGGTCCACGAGATAGCAACAAATGCGAATATCACCGCCTGAGCAGCTAGACCGGTCTCACTGAGGGAGTGAAGCTGGGTTTGACGATGAATTTCGTCATTCTGCGGAAACCAGGCATAGATTCCTACTAGAGTCATTGCCGGGTGAATAAAGCCATAGTGGTATCCGCCAAAGATATCGAGCCCGAAGTTGCGGTATGCTGCATCCTCTCCGGTGCTGACGAGATAATAATCAATGGCATCAGCAACAACAGGGACAACAGAGACAAGCAAGTGCACAATGTACAGGAGCAAGGCAGAAACCTTGCGTCCACGGCTGTGCTGGTCTGAGGGGTAGTAGAGACCCAAAGAAAACCTAGTAATGGTTAACAGCTGCGTGCAAAATTTCAGTAGTGGCTCGAGCATACAATGAAACCCACAGTATCCAAACAGCACACAGCTGGGCAAGGTTGATCCAATCTCCAGTGGTCTTATGGATGACATCGACGTTCTCTGTCTGATTGACGAGTAGAAAGAACAGTAGAGTAAACTGCTCTGTCGCACTCATCAAGTTTCAGAGGACGTATGAGAGCGACAGGCCCGTAAGCTGCTTCGTACGCCATATTCGCTGCAACTGCGGCAAAAAGGAGGCGATGCTCAAAATAAGGAGGATACTGTCTACGGTGTCAATGTGGGCGTCTTGGCGTTATTGGAGAAACGTACATCCGGAGCCAGTTAGGAACGATATCCAAGTTCATCCTGACCGTTGCTATTAGCAAATGAATTTGGTGAGGGGGCTTTTTTTTCTAATTTATGGCCTCTCAAACTTCCAATGTCACTAGTGAAAATAGATGAAAGTACCCTTCGGGCCTCCCCGCCAATTATAAGATCCATTGGTGCATTCTGCTAAATTCTCCATGCCAGGGCCGGGGCCCTTTTCCACTAGCAAAGTTGTACAACTCCCGAAACGCCTTTAGTAGCACCAAATTTGGCTCTGGAATGGGGCCACTGGTGCTCGGCGGCCCATAATCGGACTTTTGCAAAACCCAGTAAAACCTGGACCATTTCTGATTAAACTAGATAGTTGTTACGGACCCGGCAACAAAGCCTGTTGCCTTTCTACTTCCCTCCAGAGTATCTCAGCGCGGGTATCAGTAGGCCGAGAGAAGAAGAGAAACTGTTCTAACAAGGTCCGCGCGCTGTCCCACGTGGTGAGGCATAGTTGGCCGGCGACCGAGGCGAGGCGGTCTACGAACCATCCACGACTATAATGGCCCATTGCTGCAATGCCGCCGGTGAAGAGCATCCAGAAAGCTAAATCGGGCGCCATGCGTTGGATAGAGAGAAGCGCAGTTTCCAAGCGGCAGTGGAAAGCCAGTACGGGCTGATTTAGGAATAGCAAGCCCTGAAAGCCCCAGACTTGGACTGCAGCGAAGAGCAGTACTGATAGTCGCAGGCACTCCTGCAAGTTAGAGGGCATGCAGACTGGGGCGATCAACAACAACTGTTGGGCTGTGTAGACCAACCAGTCGTTGAGTACAGGAGCTTCCTCCACGGGTCCAGTATTACACATGTAGTGCGAGGTTTTTCGGAACAGCTTAATGATAGATCGCAAACTAGGAAGGATTGCTTGTGACCACGGTGAGTTGAAGAAGCGAAAGCCGATTGAAGAAGCGTGCAGGACGTCGTCGGTCGCAGTGAGGCTATACAGGCTTTCAAGTACTCTGGCTTTCCAAGCCATGGTTATCGGCAAGGGCGGTGCCGAGCCTCTGGCAGCTGCGCGCATAAAATTGGCACTAGAGAGGGACGAACCACACTGGTTAATGGATGGTACTTTTGATGTGGGTAGTATATACGTGGTTCAACCCACCTGTAGATAATGGGAGCGTCTACGTCACTGAACGTATCAAGGCCGCCCACAAGATGAACTATCTTGATCATCCAGCGCACATGGCCGTCTACGGCTTCCAAATTGGTATCTGCGGCCTAGGTGACGAACAACGTATCATGGTCTAGTTAATCCTCTCATTCCAATGTGCGAGGTGAGACGAATAATTGTGAGATTGAGGGAGAAAAGAAACGAACCTCTACGCAGATCATATGGGCGATGATCACTGCCATAGACCGAAGTAAACTTGTGCTCGTGCCTGGAATCTGCATCATGCTCTGGAGTCCTGTTAGAGTCTTTTGCCGGTACTCTAGGGAATCCCGATAAGAATCTCGGGCGGCCTTGGGGGCCTGCGCAATGAGGCCCCGGCCGGCTCGGTGGGAGGCACTGGTTGCCAGGATGATGTACAAGAGGGCCGGCTGCTCGATTGACTGCTGCCACCACCACACGCTTACGCCCGTCGCTCCGAAGGGATAAATCGACCAGGAACATTCGGTCCGGTCTAGAAGGAATGATCAGAGAGGTCACTGGCGCTGCTGCGACCGGACGAGGTAAGATTAGATACTACTACTACTCACAGTGGTCAAAGTAAAAATCCACACTGGTCTTGGCAGGCACGCAGAGCGAAGCAAAGGGATCAATCCCAGCGGGCCGCAACGCTCGGTCGAAGGAGCTGGATCCTCCGTATTGTTCGATGGGGAATGTGGGGGATCTTGGGTTTGGCGGAAGGATTGATGGGTTGGCCGATGGAAGCTTTCAGCTTTTGCAGTCGTCGTTCCTTTTTGGACTGATGATAGACCTTCTTGATGAAGGCCTGCTTCTTCTTGGCCAACGTTGAGCCGTGGGAAGCCTGGTCCTGATAATCGACAAACAAGAAGCCGGCGGGCTGTCTTCGGGGTTCATCATGGCGACTATCAGATCGATGATTGGGGAATTCTGGCGGGCCAAGCACTGAGCACGCGGTTCCTGCGTTCGTATCCATTGCTTAAGCTGAACTAGGTATCGCAGCTTGGAGATTCTAGCAATGCGCGTCAATGACTTCTGGCTAAGCTGACAAGTCAGTTAGCCCTGGATAGTGCACACACTAGTCGCGCCCACGTGATGACAGCCTTAGGGATGAAGTGCCTTTGACACGACGCAGGTATCTGTGGAGGTTCATTGTCGCCAAAGGGGCCAAATGTATATTATTCATTACCAGTAAGTTGGTCCTGCAGCGGTCTAGCTTCACCCACGTGGGTTGTCTTCACTATCGTTAGCTAAGTAGGGTTGAGGCAATCCCGCACGTGGGAGATTGTCGCAACTGAGTGGAAGCCGACCGTCGGCAAAAGGCAGGCTGAGTGGTGTCTTCGCATACCAGATTCAATTGCACGACACCACAGGAAGACCACCATGGGACTACGAGAAAGTGATGAAAACAGAGTATTTATACCTGATTGGACTCCCCACCACCCGGAGTCACGATGTCCAGCATCTATGAAGGGTTCCTTGACATGATCTCCACGTTGTTCTCCTTGCTGCTCTCCGCAGGCAATCCCGCCCTCGCGGCCCGTGACACCTTCTACCCTCCCCTCAACCACACCACCTACATCACCAACGCCTCCGTCGGCACTTATGGTGGCATCTACAATGCCCCAGCAGATCAAGCCAGTACTCCAACCGCTCAGGATGTCTACAATTACTGTTCCATGCCCCATCCCCGTGTGGAGACATACTCGCTTCCCCCTCCCGTGGCCAACCAGTCCGTCGCTGCCCGCCTAGTTTACCTCGAATACGTGCAGCGACATCAACGCCGCACCCCCTACAACATTCTTCCGGGCGGCGAGGTATGAGCCCAACTCTTTGTACCTGATTGGTCTAGCTAATGTTGTTCTAGAACCAAGCATATCACTGCAACAACCTCCAGGCTCATCTCTACGTCTCCGCGGCCTCCCAGGGACCCGCTCCGATCCCTGTGTATGGCCAAACGTATTCCGATCCCTCCAACCCATTCTTGGCAAACTACGTCAATGGATCGTGTCAGTATCCTCAATTGACGATTGGGGGCTATCTCGATGGCTATCAGCACGGTCGCGACCTCGGCGCTGTGTATCGGGATCAACTGCAGCTCATCCCATCATCACCAGACGAGAACAATGGCAAGAAGATCTGGCTCCGATCGAGTACCTCGGCCCTCACCCAAGGATCCGCCGGTGGGGTCTTGCGAGGTGTCTGGCCCGAATTCAACGCACCCCTGCCGCTACACCAGCAGGCGTCCGGGGTCGACACGGTCGACCAAGGATACTCCTGTTCCGCTCGCAGCGAGGTGCTCTCCGCCATTGAATCCACGGCAGAGTGGAACGAGCATCTGACAGTGACGCAGTCACTCCGCAATCATTTGGCTACCATGTTTGACGCCGATACCTCCAGCTGGATGTCGAACTTTGACCATTTTTCGGATAATTTCCAGGCCCGCCTCTGCAATGGCTACGAGTTACCCTGCAGCCTGCAGAATGAGACTCAATGTGCTACTGTCGGCCAGGCAGAGGAAGTGTTCCGTGCGGGTGACTGGGAATGGAACTACTGGTGGCGACACAACGCGAACGCTACTCGGTACATCCAACTGGTCGAAGGTCTGTTCATCGGAGAAATTGTTCGCCATCTAGAAGCGGTGCAGCAAGGGACATCCGAATTAGTGTATAGCCACAGCTTCGTCCATGATGGAGATATCGGACCCATTCTTGGCGCGCTGGGCATTAAAGCATTGCGCTGGCCGGGTATGGGATCGAACATTGCATTTGAAGTATGGTACGTAATGGCACCCGAACACAACTTACAAATAAACCCAGTATGGGCTCACAAGTCTCTAGGCAAACATCAAACGAAGACTTCTACGCTCGCGTATTGTACAGCGGACACGCGATCGAGACAATTTACGGCACATTGGATTGGATACCTCTATCGTCCTTGATCAGCATTCTTCAGCCGTATATTCCAGACGACATCATCTCGCTGTGTCAGTCTAGCTAAAGTCTATGGAATAAGTCTACATGGACACCTGCGCTGGATGAATCCTTCAGACAAGACAGCAGAAATAATCAGTCCTGGCAGCAATAGCAATAGACGCCATCTGAGCAACACTGGGGGAATTCTCCATGACAGCAGACAGCTCGAGAGCAAGGCGACGAGCAGACATAGCAGGCTAAATGATTCTCAGCCCATCCGTAACTGTGTGGTCTGGGTAATGTGTAGAACATACAGTCAGCGGTATCACCAAGCACCTTCTGCGCCGAGGCGATAGAATCGAGCATCGGTTCTTGCTTGGCGCTTGTCATTTCAGCTATTCTAGGTTAGCTAAAGCCTCATCATTTGGAAACAACACTAAGTTGGTAGTTGAACTAAAGAGATTTGCTGTACCTAAAGTTGTTTGGTCATGATGCGCGTTCACTGCCAGTAGACTTAGCCCTAGCGTCCAAATATATATTGTTGCCTTCATCATTTAAGTTGCTCTTCAGTTGTAAGTAGTATGACTTGCCAGTTTGTTGTTGATCCATGATGGACCAAATTCTGTGAGTCTCATTTCCTATACTATATATCCTGTCGTTGCAGTCAGCTGCGACCATCACTCGACACTGCAGATATCTTGGCTGCATATCTCCCATCACCTGGTACCAAGGACATTTAATGCCTCAGGCATCCACATGTCACCTGCTGCCGAGCCCTGGAAAGAATTCCCCGAAAACCTTCCATTTTCCATCGGGAATCTCTCCCCATCAAATCAACCGCCTCACTATGAGATTATTTCCCGTCAGTCTCCACCATCGGCAAGTCGGGTCTAACTGCCTCCGATGCAGCCTGCATAACTGACGTGCCGTTAGTTCACCCGCCTGTCACAACGCATAACTCCATTTAGCCATTAGGGTCCAGACAGCTGGACAATGTACGGTGCCTACGTCACGACTACACCCATGGACCAGACAAGCTGAAAGGCTACCAACAGGCACACGTACCGCGTACTTTTGTATTCTGCAAGGCTGTTGGAAGCTTTGCGGGCCATCCGATCTCATACGTCTCCATGATTGGCCCCGATAACAGTTATCGATGCCCCAACCGGATGGAATCCTGGTCAGGGCCGCAACATTATTACTATTGCTTAGAAATGCGCCTCCGCTCATCCCGAGCTTGGGTCCCCTTATCACATCATTTCCCCGTCGCTGTCGATGCCCAAACAACAGATATGGGTCAGCGGGGGAATGCGTTCTCTCCTTTAGACACAATCTGTAGACTACTCGAATACACAATATGACGGCCCAGGAACGCCCAGAAGGAGTCCCGGAGGAGACAACGCCTCTTTTGGGAGAATCTTCCAACAATGGGGAAGATTTGGCGCGAATTCAAGTGTCTCGATGGAGGGGATCGGCGATAGTGGCCGCCATGGGATTGTTGCTGTTCATTATGAGTATGGGAGCTCCTTTGTGATCCAGATGCATCAAGCTGACATTTATCAGCAACCAATATGTCGATGATGACCACTGCGCAATCTGAGATTGCGGCTGATCTGGATGCTTTTTCTGAAACGACATGGTTCAACTCGGCTTTTTTGGTACATAACCTTCTATCGAGCCATGTGCCGGGGATCCACATGCTAATGCCATTGTTACTAGATTGCCATGTCCAGCCTCACACCTCTCTCCGGTCGACTGTCCCAAATCTTCACGCCTCGTGTATACATTCTATTTTCTTGCACATTATTGTCGATTGGTCTCTTCGTGACAGCATTGGCTCCCACACTGGCTGTTTTTCTTTTGGGACGAGCTCTTACGGGATGTGGTGCTGGCGGGCAAATGGTCATTGCCTTTGTCTTGACTCTCGATTTAACGAGCAAAAAGCGCCGAGGTCTCTTCATCGGTCTGATAAGCGCCGGGATGACTACCGGTGTCTCCTCTGGCGCCGTGCTAGCCGGTCTTCTGACGCCGGCTTACGGATGGGTAAGTTACCCTAATAACCATACATACCGCTCTGTGAAATAACACCAAGTGTATAGCGGATTATCTTCTGGGTTCAAGCACCTCTAGCTCTGATACTGGGCCCAGTACAGTATTTGGCGATCCCGAAACGTCCAGAGGATGAGCACCTAAGTGGACGCGCTCTCTTGCGGAGGTTGGCGAAGGTTGATTATGCTGGGGCATTGACGTTGGTAAGAGCTCGTCCATGTTTGGCTAGCAAATCCTAACCGTTATAGACCATCTCCGTCTTCCTATTACTTTCAAGCCTCGCTGCGGCAGTGGTCAAATTCACGCCTATCCTTCTATCGCTCGTTTTCCTGGGGATCTTCGTCTTGATCGAATCGAGATTCGCTACCGACCCCATAATCCCGATGGAAGTCCTCAAGAAGAGGAGCGTCTTGCTAAGCTGCTTGGCGGGTGCCATTTGTATGATGGCACGCTGGGCAGTCCTCTTCTACTCGCCAGTCTATGCACTTGTCGTTCGCGATTGGTCTCCTGCCACCGCAGGCTTGATTCTGGTACCAACCAACGCCGGGTTCGGCTTAGGAGGACTCCTAGTCGGATGGATACACATTCGGAAAACGGGCAGCTACTACATGTGAGTCTTTCATCCATTCCCTGGAGCAGAGTACAGTCCATCTAACTCACTTCAGCTCTGGTCTCATCGCCTTCTTCCTGTTCGCCTTGACAAACCTCGTATTATCCGTTCTCTCCACACCGCACTCTTCCACGGTCGCCTATGTTTTCACCAGCTTCTTTAATGGACTCTCTGTCGGAGCGGTCATGAATTACACCCTATCCCACTTGCTACACCTCACTGACCCAGACATGCATTATGTTATCAGTGCCTTGCTGGGAATGAGTAGGGGTTTCGCCGGCAGCTTCGGATCCTCAATTGGCGGAGGCTACTTCCAGCGTGAGCTGAAGCGAGGGCTTGAAACGGGGTTCATGAAACATGGACTAGCCAATAGAGGTGAGCTGGTTCGCAAACTGCTCGGAAGTCCGGCACTGGCGAAACGCCTGACGGGCGTGGAGAGGGCGGTCGCTGTTCATAGCTACGAACAGGCCGTAAAGACATTGCTACTGGGTGCTTGTGTGTTGGCTATTGCTGCGGCGGCGGCCCAGGCTGGGACTGGGTGGACGCCGTATAAGGGGAAGAAACCGCAAGATCCTGGGGATCTGGAGGCGACAGCGGAAGAGCAGTGAATGCGGAGTACCCACTGGTATGGTAGACTAACTCACGTCTTCCAAATAGTCAGACATGAATTTCTGCTGGTCTTCTGTTTTCTTCAATATAATAATAGCGACTTATGGGCCCCTCTATATTCAAGTAGCTATATCTATAGTAAGCGAAACAAGAGCAATGCTTCATCAGCCGGTACGAGCCGTGTTGCTGCCTTGCTGCCTTACCGCTTTTCTGCCTGGCGGAGTCTTGGCACACTCGGATTGCCTTTGATTCTCCGGCTGTCGGTCTACGTTCCTTCACTCTTCACAAAGCCACACCTCAGCAGCTCCTGGGCGACCTTCAATTTACAGCACCGTTACCTTACCCCGAACCCAGCCACTTTTTTGTCATATCACCCATCATGCCTCGTGCTGTCAGAGGTACTTTAACCGCAGCAACTCCCACTCCACTCAATCGCTAACCAAGGCGTAAACAGGAGTCCTCATCGAGTGCGATCCGTCCGTGAAAGCCATCATCCTCAAATACGACGAAGAACGACACGACTACATCGTCGAAGATCTGGATGATGACCGCCATTTGGTCATCAAGGAGAGCCAGTTGCAGAATCTGAAGGCGAGGTTGACAAAGGTAGGAATGTCGATGAGAGTTGTCTGGGGCCTGAGGCTGATGAGGAAACAGGAGCTCGATGATAAGGTTATGCAGCCTGATGAGTCGGAATCGGAGTAATTGCCAAAAATCTTCGATGCGATCGCCAGCACCAATACCCCAACCCTTATCGTGCGGTTTAACAGACTGTGGTGGGACATACACGCTGTGAGGCTTTGTGGTCGCGACTTGACATAGGTCTAGTGCTCGAGTTGGGCTCCTGAAATGCACTATTTTGTGTTTCGGCATTCTTTATGCTGAGTGGGCTGCGCATGGTCCAAGGTTTGGGCTGGCGCGCCTTCCTTGCTAAGGCATCTCGCTGCGCCTACTTCTCTAAAGTTCGCAACAGTCAGGCAACACCTCAGCAGCTCCCAAACTCTGCTGAGTCGTTGGAAGACTTCACCTAACCACACTCGCGATAACCTACATTCTTATCAACGATCCTGCTTGCACAGTCTTTACCTCTCACACTTTGTTACAGAGGCTGCCCTAATATGAGACAACATGGACAAGACCAGAATTGGCTACATTGATTGCAGGGGCCAACCCGGGAAATTCTTTCAGGAACCAGTCGGTACCCCCAAGCGCATCAAGCCTGCATTCGATATACGGTTTTTCAAGGGCGTATACTATCTGGATGGAGAACTTGCCGGTGCCATCCCAACCTCAATCGAGCTCAATATCATTGATCAGCGGACTTTGGTAATCTGCGGCACAATGGAGCGCGCATACCCTAATGACTCTCGAGTTCCCCCGTCGGAACTAGCAGCGCTTGAAAATGATATGGACGCGGTGCTGCAGCAGATATTAGATGCAATAAAAAAGGACTGCGAAAATCCACAAGACGAGACGACCGCAATTGGGGATGACATCCCTTCCAGTGAAGATGCTCAGGCGTCCTCGGACGGACAAAGCGGTACAGATCTTGAGGTTACGTCGACATCAGCTTTTCCGCGAGAGAAAAGTCGCCAGGGCGAGGGGGGTCGACAGAAACCGCGTGTCTACATAATCCCGCAACTTCGAGAAGAAGACAAAGGCAAGGGCCCGGCCAAAGGGATTCTGCGGAAGCCAGGAAGTAAAAACGACGAGCCTGAGAGTGACGATGATCTGCAAAATCGAACAGACTTCGATGAGCGGGTCGACCTACACGATGACCATGGTGAACACCCAGATCCCTCAAGGACCTGGGTCTGGCTGTTGGCTGAGCGAAAGGTTGGCCGGTTCTTTCGCTCCTTTCGCTTCAAGAGACCGATCAACTGGAATGCCGCGCAAAGCCTCTTTATGGGAGGTCTTCTTCTCCTGAAGCTTCCGGTGGTTGTGGTGCCGAAGAGACGCGTTCATTTCGAGCTGGTTTGTGACTAGGATAGTACTATCATGCCATTGTTCATGTTGATAGGTAGATAGTGATCAGATAGCCAAGAATACTCATACCATGCAACATGTCGGGTCGCTAGTGACAGGAGGTATAATCAACTAGTCGAGAATACCTGTAAAAACCGACCTAGAAGATCCAATGCATATTCTATCCCATAGATGCAAATCTAGTCGAAGCTAGTATACAAAACACCCAACACCCAGCCAGCCCAAACAACGAATATAATACTAGAAGTGAAGTTACACCAATCCAGAAGACACACAAAAAGAGAAATGAAACAGAACACAAACCTCACTACTACCTCTTATCGTCAAACCCACCCACAAAAGAAATCCATCTAAACATCCACCACCCCCTTCCTCTTCCTCTGAAACATGGGATAATTCAACGCATCCCACCTCCCATGAAACCCCACCCCGGGATGCCCCCAACTACTCATCGCAATCACCGCAATACTAATCATCGCCCCCTCCAAGACCATGAACGTCGTCTGATCATTCGCCAAATGGCTACTAAACCCCCCGCACAGCTCCGCGACCCGGAAACAGCTTCGGATGTAAATACACACGACGGCTAACCCCTGGCAGAATAGGAAGGCTTTCCAGCGTTTACTTGCGCGGAGGCTCGCGAAGTCCGGGTTCAGGGTTACCAGGTCTCGTGAGGGGGAGACGAGGTCCTGGCTTTCGGATTCTTGCTTGCTGTGGTTTGCCATGCGGAACATGTTCGATGTTGATGTTGATGATGGAGGGGAGGGGTTGCGTGCGCTGAGACGGTAGATCCGGAAGGTGTAGTCGAGACAGATCACGATGTAGAGGGTTAGGGAGGCTACTTGTGAGCTGAGACCGGCTATCATGATGTTGATTCCGTCTTGGACTTCGGAGGCGGAATCCGAGGTCGTGATGGCTCCGCCGGCGGCTTGGAGGAGGAGCGAGATGATGTCGAAGCTGATGAAGATTAGGGAGTAGTTGCGCTGTTTTATCCGGGAGAGTTGAGGCGTGTAGGCCCCGACGATCCGGGCTAGGGAGACGTAGATGGCGCCGCTGAGGAAGGCGGGGGCGATGGTGAGGCAGACGAGGTACCTGGTTGGGAGGTTAGTGGTGAGAAGGAGATGGGGGAGGGAGGGGGGAAGGTAAGTACATGATGAACCACCGGTCAATGAATGGGTTGTGTCGCATGTAGATTCGTCCTATGTAGCCCAGTACTTCCAGGATGAGGCCGCAGATGGCGCCGAAGAGGTAGCCCCAGGTGCGGTGTCGGATGCCGAGGTAGAGTTGGACGGGGATGAAGAAGGCGAATAGAGCGATGTAGAAGGCATTGCCACCTAGGTTGGGGAGATAGGTGATGTGGGCGTAGGACATAGGACATGTTTCCAGAGTACATTGTTGGCTGCTGGTGATCCAGGGCGCGGGGGCCGTGACGGTGGTCATGATGGTGACGTTCTGTGTAGTCTGAAGGTATGGATACTGAAATGAGCTGATTGAGTGCCAGAATTAAGGTATATTCTGGCACTATAATACTGCCGTTGTTGTAGTAGTATCTGCTCCTGGACGTAGGTAGGTGGTGTTCGTCTAATGCGCCGTGTATTTAGCGGTAGTATATAGTAGCAGTAGTATGCCACCAATAAAGGAGTAATTTCTATGGGAAAAAGCGCGATGGAGGAAAAAGACAGCTTATTAAATGAGACAGCAGCCATTTTGTCTGCCTGTCGTCGATCGGACAGCGCAGATCGAGGCGCATCATTTGTAGCTCGTTTGGTGTAAATGTAGGGACTTGATAGGGCCTCGATCGGAAGCTCACAAAGAGCATATTTACGCAGCAGCGAACCGGCTCACTGCAAGTGGAGATGCCGGCATCAAAGCTAAAAATGCTGCTGTTTTTACGCACCGACCAATCAAAATTCACCGCCATCTGGCACCGCTGACAAAGCACCTCACCTGCTGGCAGCAACGCGTGACTGCCTGATTCGGATGCCATACTTACTACTACTCCCTCCCTGGTTGAATCTGACTCCGCCACGCTCTTGAGTCCTCGTACTTAGGGACAATAAACGCCGCTTTCTTGCTTCTGCCTGACGTATCACACCGTCAGTAGGCTGTCAGATTCTGCTGCATTTTCTTGTCGTTTCATGATAATCCGGATGCCGTTCCGTGGACCGGCATATACGCGGTTGGCACTGTGGTCGCGCTGTTTGCTACCGGCTCTCCCGCTCACTACGCAACCTAGGCAGAAGTTTAGGTGCACATTGATGGCTTAGAGTATACCTGTATATTTGCTACATCACTCCATAGCTGTTCGCCATTGAATGGGCCCCTCTAACAAATGGCCTATTGATTCCAATCGCACAGCCTCCGAGGCCCGACTTTAACACAACATTTGGCCATAATGACAGGCCTGCTGCAGCTACAGTATCACTCAACTAAGACGAGGGCTCATGGTGCTGCAAATGCCTTCAAAATATTTTGAGAAGCCCATCATCAATAACATCTGCAGGATTGAAATAATCGCCCCAGAGCAAGAAGCCGCTCTGCCCTGCGTTTCGTGTAACTCGGAGACACAAAAACACATGAACGCATGCGGCACACCCGTGGCCAAACTCTACAATCATGAGAATGACTCTGTAGTTAAAGACGAGATATGCAGACCCATTCATCTCTATCCACCGTGACTGCATCGGGCACAATAATGCCATATCGCTTATGTTAGACAATTACAGTGATTTTCGTTGGACAAGATGGGTGGAGTTTCATCTACTGCTTATCATAGATTTTCATAGTATGATTACATCCATTAGAATCTGCCCATCTACAAATTTCCGAGAAAACCAGTCAAACTCCACTGTCAAACGCCAAATACACAATATGACCAACACGATACAAGTACTCGCAAAACAACAGTAGTCGAATGGGGAAAACAGACTATATACAGGAACCCGAGCACACTCACTCAATACCATCCCCGAGACGGTTGGCAATTTCCATCAGCGACTCCTTAACCCTGGCCTGCCACTCGAGAAGCTGCTTCTGCCGTGCCATGCGCGTGTTATAAACGAACTTGATCTGTAGGGAGTCTCCGATTACGATGGCCTGGGTCTCAACCAGCGCGGTACGCAGAAGACCGGACCCAGATCCTGTCGCCTTTGGCTTGTTCACGTCCACATAGCGAAGCACAGAATCGTCGCGCTCCAGCTGTTGATACTGACCAAGATAGTTCATAGACAACTCAAACGGACTGTGGTGCTCAAAAGCGGCATGGCCATCCTCGGTCAGCCAGCGGGTTGCCCAGTAAGGAACCCCGTTGCCCGGCACACTGGCGCGCACATCTCGCACAGCCTGCAAGTCGTCGACAATATCACCGGATGGTTTGATCACTACCGGAGTGGAGGAGGTAAACCATCCGATAGTGTTGGAGACATCAAGCTCTCCGCCAAACTCATCCCGACCATGACTGTAGATAAAGACCGCAGGTACCGGACGGTCAGCGAACGTCGCGCTAAAGGCGTGGAAGATTGCCGACAGAAAGATGTCGAGCGGCTTAGTCTGATACTGATGGTTGCATTTTCCCATCAAGCGGGAGGTTGTATTGGTGTCTAGGGAGAACTCCTGGATAGTTTCGGTCACGAATAGGTTCATAGTCTCCTCCATCTGCCAATAGTCGTATAGGGGAGCAGGGACCGAGAAAGGCAGCACGTATTCGGGTGTCCATATCTCATCGGCATGCTCCTTGAGCTTACGGCACCACAAGGCAAATGAGTCGGAACGGTGGGAGGTGATTGCCCCAGTGGATAAGCCTTGTTGTATATCTTGGAGGAGAATGCGCCATGAAACGGTGTCGATGATCATGTGGTGTACAGTAAGTCCAACATACCGGTCTCCGTTCGGAAGTTTGAAGACTATGGCACGCATCAATGGACCACGCTGCAAATCGAAGCCAGACTGGTTGGGCGCAGTGTATGGTTCGATAGCTTTCAAGTCAGGCACTTCCATCTCCTGGTACATATGACTATTGGACCGGTCCAGAGGAATATACTGCATCCAGCGACCTGAGTCATCGCGCTGAAACCGAGCACGGAGCATGGGATGACGCTCTACAGTTGCATTCACTACCGGCTCTAGGTCGGAATCAGAATGGACCGATAACAGGAATGTAGTGTTGTAACGATTGAGATCGCAGTGCTGTTTCAGGTCGAACTCCCAAGTCTGCTGAGGAGAGAGATTAAATGGAACACCGACATCGTCTTCCATTGGCTCAGCACTTTCATCCAGAGCTCGCACTCTTAGTGCTAATTCGGCGATAGTAGGACATTGAATGAGATCTTTGACTGCGAGCGATAGCTTGACATCACGACACTGAGCGATAACCTGCATGGCTGAGATGGAATCTCCACCAAGACTCTGGAAGGACCGCTCCATACTGATATTTTCTTCAGGTCGGTTCAGCACGGAGGCCCAAATGCGTCTCAGCTCAAATTCGGCAGGTGTACTTGGGCCGCGGCCGCTGGCTTTGGCTCCTATGTTGGCAATCTGCTCATATGTGGCATTGTCCAGGGTTTCGACCCAGCGTCGGACCTTCTTCCGGTCCAGCTTTCCGGAAGGCAACAAGGGGATCGCGTTCACTGGTACCCACAGGGCCGGAACCATGTAAACCGGAAGGGCTGCAGATATGGTGTTAGCAATTCTGGTCACGACCGCCATAACTTCGGGTCGCCTGTTCTCTGGCACGAGAGACAATCGTTCGTCCTCGACAGGAAGATCAAACCCCTTGAAAGAAACAACAGCTAAGAGCTGCTTCTTGAACGGGCCCTGAGATGGGAGCAAAGTAAGTGCATGGCGGATATTCTCATCGCGCTCGACATTATACTCGATCTCGCCCAATTCAACACGCTGGCCGCGAATTTTGACCTGCCCATCGGCTCTGCCGATGAAATGAATTGTGCCATCTGCATTGTATCGCACGAGATCACCAGTGCGATAATACCTCTCGCGCTCCCAGGATCCTGGAACAAAACTCTTCTGTTCGACGAAGGCAGCAGCTGTTTTCTCAGGATCTCCCAGGTAACCTCTCGCCAAAATGGGTCCTGAGATCAAGAGCTCTCCAACAGCACCAATGGGGAGTAACTTAGAAGGCTGCTTCGCATCAACAACCCAGAGGACGCCACCAACTGCATGTCCAATGTTGGCTGGATCGGTAGTAGGTTGCAGCCCCGGGTTAGCTGCTGCTGCCACAGAGCACTCACTAGGTCCGTATCCATTATACAGCTGTACCCTGTCAGCCCAGTTAAGAATATCACCCTTTGAAAGAGCTTCTCCGCCAAGAATCAGCGTTTTAAGTGAGGGCACATCGGATGGCTGTAAGAGTTTAAGAACAGATGGAGTAAGGAAAGTCCAGTTGATATTGAGCACATTAATGCAGTGCTTGATATCCTTGCTCAAATCTTCGTCTGGCACGCATATGCAGGCACCGAACA
Source organism: Aspergillus luchuensis (assembly GCF_016861625.1). Lineage (NCBI taxonomy): Eukaryota > Fungi > Ascomycota > Eurotiomycetes > Eurotiales > Aspergillaceae > Aspergillus > Aspergillus luchuensis. The sequence continues at coordinate 352,577 of NC_054852.1, forward strand.
TGAGTGATGTCATGATCTCTAGGAGACTAACGTCGAAGCTGTAGGAGGCAAACTGCAGCACTCGAGATGAGGGACCCAGGCAGGCAAGCTTTCCTTGAGCCAGGGCTCCAGAGCAGAAGGCAGCATGTTGCACAACACATCCTTTGGGCTTGCCTGTGCTGCCAGAAGTGAAGATGACGTAGGCGTCATCATGGGGGCGGGCTCTCACGACACCTTGGTGGAGATCATCTCCTTCGTGCTTTAGCTTGTCGAGGAGAGCTTGATCAACACTGACAATCGTTGGAACCAGATTGCTCCAATTCGAAGCGTATTTTGGAGATGTCAACACAACATTGGCTGCAGTTTGAATAGAAACCTCGCGGAGGCGCTCCACCGGGGTTTTAGGGTCGAGCGGAACGAACGCAGCTCCAGTACCCAGGACAGCAAGCATGGCAACGATAGCCCATGCTGACTTTTCGAATGTCAGCGGCACGTAATCTCCGACGCCAATACCAAGGGTCGTTAAGTATTGAGACAGAGACAACCACATTCGCCCAAACCTCTCATAAGTTATTTTTTCAGCCAGAGTGTCAATCGCAATAGCATGAGGAGTGCGCATAGTCTGTTGAAGCACGAGGTATGGAACTGTAGAAGATGCCGTTTCTGGCACATTCTGGTTCCAAGATGCAATTTGCGACAGATCATACCGGCCGATAACACTGAGCTGATCAACTCGGGCCTCAGGGTTCTCAACTACGGACTTGAGAATGGCAGAGAATGTTCCCGAGATGGACTGAGCTTGGGATTCCGAGATACTGTCGGTCCAGTATCCGAGTTTGATGTCCAGGTTGTTCGGCGAATCGATAACGTGAACCGTAATATTGTACTACGCCAGGTTAATTATTGCAAATTGTTATCGAGTGGAATCATACCTCTGTCGGCTCTCGTACGACGAGTCCCTTGAAGTCAATATCAGTCACAGTTTCGTCGCTGTCAACGTCAGTCATCGTCTGGAAAGAAATGCCAGTGTTGAATAAAGGCATTCCTGCGAGTCCAAGTGCATGTTGAATCTCTGCAAGCGAGCAGTGCTGATGTGCAAGAGAATCCAGGAACTCTTTTTGGCAAGCCTTCAAGGCATCCTTGACAATAGTGGAGTCGTCTAGCAATGCCTTACATATGAGGACGCTGATCGTTGGCCCGACCATGTTAACTAGGTCTTCGACGGGCGCATCTCTTCCAGATGCCAGATAACCGAAGCAAATATCGTCTCGACCAACATACACCCGACAGACAAGAGCCCAGACTGTCTGCACAAGGTTGGATATCGTAATACTGTGGGAGACACAAAAGTCGCGCAAAATGCTGGCAGGAACCTCAAGCGCTACCTCGGCGTACTTCAGCTCATGTGTACCCTGGGCCTCAGCCAAACTGGGAAAGTAGCATGGTTCGACCTCAGCAAGATGGTCCTTCCAGAAAGTGATGCTGGCGGACATGTCATTTGCAGCAACATATTGGACAAAGTCCCTGTACTTGGCACCTCCATTGGGTCTAATTAGTGTTCCCGCGTAAGCTCGCTTCAGGTCTCTCAGAATCAGTGACTTGGATACGCCATCGACGATGGTATGGCTAGCGTCAACTCTGCAGAGCACACTACCGTCCGCTGTGAAATTGATTGAAAACCGATGGGGAGGCACCACAGGGTTGGTGCTTAGGTCGATTGTCTCCTCCAGCACAGACCCAACATCGACATCTGAGCAAGGCGTTACTGAAACTTCCGCTCTAGGACGTCTCAGAACAATTTGAGCGTAGGGCTCTTTGCCACCAAAGTCTTCGGTAAAGATAGTCCTCAGGGCAGGGTGGTAATCGACTACCTTTTGCCATGAGGAGAGCAATCTACCGATGTCGATTGTCTCGTCAGTCTCGCGGGACGTCACCTCCCAGCCGATGGATACGTTGTAACTGCCCTGCTTCCTGGCTTGACTCATAAGCAGACCTTGCTGCAATGGAGAGCAGGGATATATGTCCTCTATCTGATGTGACCTGAGACCAAGCCGTGGAAGGTGGTGACGATTAACTCTGTCAATGGATGTATAATCGAGTGCAAGTAATGGGATGTCCGCCAATGTAAATTCCCTGACCGTGTTGGGTGCTAGGATCTCGACTGCTTGCGCGATGTTCCGTCTGTACTGGTCGACAAACAGGGATAGCTTCTGAGCGCTGACTTGAGCGGACCCGACCGTGATTCTGAACTGTCCAGCCTCAAGGAGACATGAAACCTCGATTAATGTGTCGACGATGTCGCCCAAACCGTGTCGTCCATCTGGAGTGATCTGCTTCAATACAGTACCATCTATAATTTGGCCACGCAAGCCGTAGGTGAAGATGATGTTGGAAGAGCCAAGCGTGCTACTTTCGTCTCTTCGGCGCATATTGTCCTTGATCTCACGGATTAGCTGAAGAGTGATCTGATCCGAGTGTTCCACAGGCACGTGCACGGATTGCATCGAAGAGAATTGACCAACAAGGCCTCTCAAGTCCTTGCTAAGAGTAGACTCCCGGGCAGAGCTCTCGACAATAGCCTGGGAGGGTTGGCCCTGCTCCTTGAAGATTTGGTAATATGAGGGGATCAATGCCGCCAGAAGTAGGTCCGGTGTGTTGGTGCCGTACTTCTCGTTGCAGGGTCCAGTGAGAAGCCCTGTAATTTCGCAGTCGAGTTCTAGCGTTTCTGTAACATATTCCCGATCTCCACTGACAGTGGCAGTGGTAAAGGTTTGCAAAGAGCTGGCAATAGCCTTCGTGCCACGTTCGCTTCTGAGGTGGTCAAGCCAAGCATGTGAGAAATCGTCTCTGCTCCAAAGCTTACTTTCCCAGACATGTTTCGTTTTGTCGTCATCTGACTGAAGCAAGTAATCGAGGTGACCAATAACAGTACTCAGAGACTGAGAATCAAGGGTGGCTGCATGAATGACAAGAGAGATGTGCTGTATGCCGCGAAGAGAGAACAAATCAATCATAAAATTTGGGTTACCATTTATACCAAGGCACGTCTGACGACGTTGCACAATCTCTTTCGCTTCTTCCAAGCTAGAAATATGGTTCAGGTTCAGGTGGTAAACTGGAGTTTCAAGCTCGTCGTGGTCTTTGAATGCTTGAAACCATTCCCCATTTTGCTCCTCGAACCGGAGAGTGAGCGCTGGATAGGAAGAAGTGATGCTTTCCAAGGCATTGCCGAGTTGCTGAATACTGACTTTGTGATTGAGCTTCAACAGTATAGCGTGGTGGATGGCACTGTTGCCAGAACGTGACGCTTCGAGGAAGGTGCGCTGTAGGTGCGACGTCGGAAGGTGATCTGCCTTGCTTCCCAGGAGCACATGCGCCGAGCCAGACTCCTCTATCTTAGAAGCAATTTCAGAGACGTTGTGCCGCAATAAGTCAGCTACCAGAACCGTCACTCCAAGTTTGCGGAACTCAGACATGACAGCCATCGCTTTGATAGAGTCACCACCCACAGACAGGAAGTTGCTGTATTTGCCAATTTGCTCCTCCGGTATATTCAAGATTTTCGACCAGACCTTCTGTACCAATGTCTCTGTATTGCTCATAGACTCCTTGTTATCAGGTTTGTCGGAGTTACCCATGATGTGCTGGAAGGCCTCGGTGCTGATATCAGCAACGAATTCCGCAACCTTCTTCCGGTCCATCTTGCCCGATGACATGAGCGGAAGACTCTCCAGGGCAATCCAGACGGTCGGGACCATATAGGAGGGAAGCAGACGAGACAGCCTCTTTGCAATTGCCTGTGTTTCTTCTGCGGCCTCGGCATGGTCTATCAAGCGGATACTCGGGTGTGTCTGCACCGAGGCAGTCGTATATTGCTTATGAAGAGACACAACACCAACTAAGCGGGATTTGCAAAGACCAGTGTATGGCACGAGTGCCATACCGTTACGGATGAGTGTATCTGTCCAGAGATGGTGCTCTACCTCCCCTAACTCCATGCGCTGCCCATGGAGCTTGACCTGGTGATCCTTACGTCCGATGAAGTGGATCATACCGTCTGCGTCGTAGCGTACCAGGTCACCCGTTTTGTAGAAGCGATTCCAGATTTGTGAAGTACCCGGGGTCATCCACGCAGGGCTTTGGAAGAAAGCTGCTGAGGTCTTCACAGGGTCTTTGAGGTACCCACGCGAGACAATGGGTCCTTGGATGATCAGCTCACCTGTGGCGCCAACAGGGAGTAGTACGTTGTGATTTTGCGGATCCACTATCCAGCATACACCACCGATCGCTCTACCGATATTCCGTGGGCTGGACTGGGGGTTTAGCTGAGTGTTGGCAGTAGCTGCGACAGAGCATTCACTGGGCCCATAGCCGTTCATCAGCTGGAGCCTTCCAGCCCATGTCATCATATCTGACTCTGACATAGCTTCGCCTCCTAGTACTAGGGTCCTCAAGAGCGGCAGTTGATCGGGAGTCAATACCTTCAGGACCGACGGCGTCAAGAAAGCCCAGTTGACACGGAAGTCATTCATAGACTGGACAAAGTCTGCACGCCCAAGTTGCTCATTCGGGATGCAGATGCAAGCGCCAAAAATAAGCCCCGTGAGGATCTCCAGAATGCTCACATCAAAGCTGTATGAGGCGAACTGAAAGATCCGAGAATGAGGTCCCATGTTGGCCGCTTCGCCCTGCCGCAGGGATCCGCTGCAGAAGGACTGGTGTTCAATCATCGTGCCTTTGGGCTTTCCGGTGCTACCAGAGGTAAAGATCACGTATGCAAGATTCTGAGGTGTGACAGCGACTGGAGCAAGGCACCTGTCACCACTCGTCATGACTGTTTGTTCATTGACTATTATTGCCTTAACAGAGAAGTCCTCGAAAAGATCGTGATATTTGGCTGTCGTCAGAACCATCGGTGCATCGACTTGGCTGACAATCTCTCGTAGGCGTGATGGAGGGTGCGTCGGGTCGAGAGGAACAAAGGCACCACCGGCTTTGAGTACTGCAAGCATTGCTACGACATACCATGCAGTCTTCTCAAAACATAGTGGCACAATTGCCTCAGCCTTGACTCCTAATTCAACTAGTACGGTAGCTAGACGGTCGGATAGGGAATCCAGCTCTGCATACGTCATCTGAGCATCCCAAGAGTCAATAGCAGAAGCCTGTGGCTGCAGGGAAGCTCTCTGTCGAACTAGTTCATGAGCACACTCAATCACTGGAGAAGGAGAGTTAGAGTTCCAGTCGAGGATCTCCTTCTGGCTTAGCGGACCCAAGTAGGTTGCACTTGCAAGATCAGTGTCCGGGTGGTTGTTGACCAATTCGAATGTCTGACGGAGAGTATCAGCCAAATGGACTGCGAGGTTCTCTGTTACCGTGGACGGGGTATAGAGCATATGAATGTCAATGCCATTCTTAGTATTGATGGCATGAAGCTCGAGGTCAAGCTATACGTGGTAAGTCTTTATCTTTGAGTTGCTGTTAAGCAGGTGCGCTTTACCTCTGGTGATGGCGAGATGGGTCTACCAGCTACAAGTTCTTCGCGAAGGATTATAGCGCTGCGGAAGGTTTGATATGGTTGAGCATCGGGCTTGGCGTCTTGTGCTTCCAGCATGGATTGAGGAAGTTGGAGAGTTGTCCTCACTGCTTCGAGAAGGTCTTCGACTTTGAGAAATTCGTCCACATCAAATAATATAGCTGTTGCCATTGTTAATCCCTAGTGCTTTCGGACCTCGACATACGATACTCACTCGTGGAGCGGGATCCAGTTGCTGTCTCGTCATGGTATTCAAATTTCACGCTCTCCGTACTATAGCAACGAAGGGCAAGGCCAAAGGCTGTGCAGAGGATCTCGGATACCCCAGATATGGTGCTAGTCTTCCCTTCAAGAGGCAAAAAGTCATCTATAGAAACGGGTTGCTCCGAGTCTGAGATAAAGTCATGCTTGACACTCTTGACAGACTTAGGCTCGATGCTAAGATGAGGTGGCTCAGGGGTGGATAAAGCAATTGGAGCCATTTGGGCAGCTGGTCAATGAGAGAAAGGTAGAGTTTGCAGATGAAAAAGATAGACTGCAGGTCACATTGATTAAAAGGAACTTATGGAATGAGAAAGAAAACCTCGCCTAGGGAAATGTCCATATCGACAAGGCTTGTACAAAGATGCCCGGCCTTCCAGAGGTTGGATTGAGCCTGAGAACCAACACTACGTTTCCCTGTCAGCTTCGTGTCGGAGACATCTAGCAACAGGGGCTGAGCGAATCTATCGAGCAAGTGAAGCTGATACGATTGTGGCATGCAGCCATCGCGTAATTGCCTCATGGCCTGTATCGACCCTGGTCTCGATACCAGCTCTGATACCGAACCGTCACGTATTTGGTATCTAACGCTGTTACGGTAATTAAGGGTGTAATGATACCGTGATCGGGGAGAACTGTCAAGGGACCCACCGGCCACATGGATAGCAAGGATCCTTCTTGCATGGTCCAAGGCTTCGCTCATCGCGCCAGCGCCGATCGTGTGGGGTCCAAAACATGAAAGTCCAAGCGTCGCTGCAGGATCCGACCTGTTCCAATGGCGTGGTTATATTTACGCACCCGCCAATGAGCGCCACCCACGCCTGGACAGCGTCTCCGCGGTCGTTTGCGCCTATGATTATGCCCCTCTTGGACAGACAGGCGCTCAAGCTGGCGCATTACGCTGACAATGTCGGGGATACGCAGGCAGCAGCTCTCTGCTGGTAATCCATCTGAGGAATTCGAACAGTATTGGAGCATCCCAAGCATTGCTATGAACTTAGGCAGTGCGACTCATCGAACACCATAGGAGTGAGTCCTGGCAGTCCGAGGTCTAAAGTGCAAACTGTATCGCTTTACTCCAGATGGCCTAAATTTACGCTTGCTGCCAGTACTCCGCAGAATTGGCGAAGTTGCAATGAACTGCTCTATCGCATCCGAAGATACTTTCGGGCCTCAGGCTCGAGACTGCTATGGCGGCTACGACTTTACTCTGCTGTTCGAGGAGTCTGTGATGACGATCGGCCCGATCGGACTTTTACTCCTTTGTCTTTTCCCTAGAGTGGTCTACCTACACAGAAAGGAACCGAGAGATGGAAGTAAAGATGGCGCTTATACGGCTAAACTCGTAGGTCGCATATCTTGTTCTCAGTGCGCCCAAGTCGTCGCATCGTTAACTTGTCACAGATCAGCTACGGGTGGTTTGCTGCCATCCAAACGGCTATTTTAGTATCATGGACATCAAGTAGTGAACCCGTGACACGCACGACTATCCCAGCTGCGGTGCTCAGTCTGGTCGCTGCTATTATGCTCGGTGTCGCATCGCAATTTGAACACACGCGCTCTGTGAAACCGCCCCTTCTCACCGAAATCTACCTCCTTCTTACCATTGCCTTCGATGCTGTTCGACTACGCACGCTATGGGGTGTTGGGTATCAGGGTCACATATTTAAGCTATCAACTATCTCGGTTGTGTGGAAGTTGGTCTTACTCGTGCAGGAAGCCTGGCCTCGGGCGCTTGGTACATTGGAACAGTCATACAGTCCTGAAGAGAAGGTCGGGTGGATCAACCGGCGCATGTTTTGGTGGGTTAATCCGCTACTGTTTCTGGGCTCCAAGAAAGATCTACAAGCGGATGATCTCTTCACTCTAAACCGGTCCTTACAGTCTGGAGTTTGTTCGAAGAGCTTCTCCAAGGTGTGGCAGAATTGTAGGCTTGTCCCCGTTTCTTTTTTGCATTTTGCTAAGTATGAGCAGCAAGCCCGGAAAGAAAAGGCAAGAAAAATGGACTTCTCTGGATTATGGCGTGGGAGCACAAGCTGGTTCTTCTCACGGCCGTCATTCCTCGACTGTGCTTCACGGCTTTCACCTTCACCCAGCCGTTTCTTATTGATGCGGTCGTCAAATACCTGCAAACTGTGTCGGAAAAGCACAATCGCAAGGATGGATATGGGCTTCTTGGTGCATATATCGTTGTATATGTGGGTTTAGGGGTGAGTTCGGTCAAATGTTTGGTGCTTTGCGAAATGCTAATACTGCTTCAGATTTCCGAAGCCTGTTACCAGCATATCACCTACCGTACTATCGTCCTCATGAGGGGTTGCCTTGTGCCGCTAATCTATGAGAAGACGCTCTCGATGGATCCGAGAACCGCCGAAGAATATGCACCGGTAACGTTGATGAGCGCTGACATTGAAAAGATAGCCTTTGGTATGCGCTACATGCATGAAGCTTGGGGTAATGTCATCGAAATAGCTTTGGCACTGTGGTTGCTCTATCGCGAGCTAAACTATGGAGGACTGAGTCCTATTCTTATTGCAGTCGGTAAGTCTTACCACCGGAGCAGACAAGCTAGGACTGGACGTTAACAGTCTGCTAGTGTGTGGAGCTACTGCAGCAGCCATGGCACCGGCTGTCGGACGTCGTCAGGCGACTTGGGTTGAGGGCATACAAAAGAGAATCGACGTCACGACATACATGATCAACTCCATGAAGAGCTTGAAGTTGGAAGGTCTTACCCCTTGGTTCATGGATTTTGTACAAGATTTGCGAATTCAGGAGATAGGATACGCTAATCGCTTCCGATCCTTTCTTATATACGCTGTCAGCTTGTGTTAGTACATTGCTTCATGGCTATTTGATTACTTTCTTACTCACATACACCAGCATTCGGAACTTCAGTCATATCGCCCGTGGTCGGCTTCGGTATATTCATCGCCTTATCACGATCTGACAATGGCCCGGAGCTGACCACCGCAAGAGCATTTACAACTCTGTCTCTGTTTTCAGTCCTTCAGAACCCAATGTCAATGCTACTGCAATCGGTACCTAACCTCATTTCGGCCGTTGGATCTATCGAGCGTGTCCGCGTGTTCCTGATGACCGAGAACACCAAAGAAGTCGGCTTCCTCAGCTCCTTTACCTCCGAGCAAACCTTGTTCCCAGAAATGGAAAACCTCCGAGATATGGAATTGAATAATACAGAGATGGTGAATGCAGTCGAGGCGCTGAACTGGAGTGTGGGATGGGTATCTACTCGCGAGCCGGTTGTGAAACGAATGACTTTCAAGATCCGCCCGTCTACGCTAACGATCATTACGGGCCCAACTGGGTGTGGGAAGTCGACTTTGCTGGCTGGTATGAGGGGTGAGACAGCCGTCACAAAAGGGTACATGAAGTGTCGCTATTCGTCTGCCGCATTCTGTAGTCAAGATCCATGGCTCCAGAACGGAACAATTCTGAGTAATATCCTTGGCCCTGCGACCTATGAGCCGCGGTGGTTCCGGGAGGTCACGCAAGCTTCTGGGTTGAGGCAAGACCTGAGGTCGATGCCGTTGGGTGTTCAGACGGTTGTGGGAAGTAAAGGACTGTCATTGAGCGGTGGTCAGAAGCATCGAGTGGTGAGTCACTCTAATCTTCTTGGAGGTCATCGTTTCTGAGCACTGATCATCAATATGACAGGCACTTGCTAGAGCGCTCTATTCACGACAGCCCTTGTTGCTCCTCGATGATATATTTAGCGGGTTCGATGCGGACACAGAGAAGCTAGTGATAGCTCGGCTGTTCGGTCAAGGTGGCTTTTGTCGGAAACACAACCTGACTACCATCCTTGCAACCCATTCCAGTAAGTAATCTGTTTAGACGCTCTGGAGAATAATAGAAACTAAACTCGATGTCAAAGCTCGCCTTGCCTCCTCCGCAGACTACACCATCACGCTCGACAGCAAAGTCCGTTTCTCAGAAAAGGAGGATTCCATTGTTTCCAGCCTCCCCGGCCCTAGCGGAGGAGACTTCCTCCCAGAGCCCGTGATGAGCGATGCAAGACTGAGCTGGATCGTGAGGCAGTCCAACCCCGATGTTCCGCACGAACTTGCCGCACAGCTTGAAACATCTGATGCTAGCCGTCGGACAGGCGATGTGACAATCTATAAGTACTATCTTGAAATGGTTGGGATTCTCAACTCCGTGGTATTCTTCATCGCGGTCGCGATCTTCACATTCAGTTTGGCATTTCCGAGTAGGTAATATAATCGCTTTATCTGATTAAAGCTCACATTCGCAGGTGTATGGGTCCAGTGGTGGGCTGCTGCAAACGAAAAGCACCCATATAAGGACCTTGGGATGTATTTGGGCGTGTATGCGTTTCTAGCAGTTATGGCGGAACTGTCATTGTTTCTCGGATGCTGATAAGTATTTATCTTAATCCTGGACAAGGCAAGAGCTGACACGAAGTACGCATATGATGAGCAATATGATCCCCCGGGCGTCAAGAAGATTGCATAAGATTCTGCTTCGCACTGTTTTGAAGTACGTTCACTGCTCTCCTATCATCGCACTACTAACTTCTGCAGCGCTCCGATATCTTTCTTTCATACGACGGATTCTGGCGTGACTACGAACAAGTAGGATAGCCACGGCTGTACTTTGACATGAAGCTTACAGGCACATCAGGTTCAGTCAAGACATGCAACTAGTGGATATGGAGCTACCACTTGCTCTTGTTGAGACGAGCGTTGGTGTGTCCAAAATGTCGCCCTCCCATACAGAACGCCACTAATATTTAGCCAGCCCTCATGTCTGCAATAGCACAGCTGCTAATAGTTTTCATCACTGGAAAATACCTTGCAGCCATCATCCCACTATGCCTTGCAGTCTTCTACTTTTTGCAAAAGTTTTATCTCCGGACTTCACGTCAGCTCCGGTTCATGGAACTAGAAGCTAAATCTCCCCTCTATTCCAACTTCATGGAGACCGTGACCGGACTGGTAACCATACGTGCGTTCGGCTGGCAAACTAGCTTTCTTGAGAATATCTGCGGTTTGACAGATGCATCGCAACGGCCGTATTACCTGCTCTTCGTTATCCAGAGATGGCTCACCCTCGTCCTTGACATGGTTGTGGCAGGAATGGCGACGCTGATTGTTGGAATTGCAGTCGGCGCTCCTGGTTCTATTGGAGCTGGTTCTGCGGGACTGGGGCTACTGAATATCATTAATGTGAGCGAAAGTCTGAAGCAGCTTATTTCGAACTGGACAGTTCTGGAGACATCGATCGGAGCAGTGTCGCGTGTCAGACAGTTTCAGGATGATGTTCAGCCTGAGGATAGGCCGGATGGACATATTGAAGTACCGGCGCGCTGGCCGGAGAGGGGTGACATTAAGTTCTTCAATGTCACTGCTTCTTATAGGTAATTTCTTTTCACATTGCTACGTATAAATACTAACTGGTGCATAGGACCGATAGCGAACCAATTCTCAATGACATAACATTGTCAATCTCAGCTGGTGAGATGGTCGCTGTTTGCGGTCCTAGTGGCAGGTATGTTAGCTTTGCCCCTCTTACAGGCTCCCAATAAATACTAAGGTCATCAAGTGGCAAGAGTTCATTAGTCCAACTCCTCTTCCGCCTTCTGGAACCCGACAATGGTCAAATTACTGTCGATGGGCTCGATCTTAGCTCTATCTCTTGCCAGGACATCCGATCGTCTCTCTCATGCATATCTCAGGCAGTGACCATCCTTCCCGGTACTGTACGACAAAACATAGACCCACTTGGGAAAGAATCAGAGGAAAGTGTTACCAATGTACTCAAAGAAGTCAAATTGTGGGACATCGTATCGACGCAACTTGGCGGCTTGGACGGCCAGGTGCAGGAAGAAAGCTTTTCGCAGGGACAGAAGCAGCTTTTGCGCTTAGCTGCTGCTATGCTGAGGAAGAGCAAGATTGTTGTATTGGATGAAGCGACTAGTAGGTATGTTTACTGTCGTATCTCAAAGCAAGTGACTGGCTACGGATTAGGTCGAAGATAGCTAATTTTCTACCGAACAGTGTCGACCCCGAAACTGACGCTCTCATGCAGCGTCTCATCCGGACAGCATTTGCAGACTGCACAGTTATTGCAGTTGTTCATCGACTCCATACAATTCTTGATTTCCACAAAGTAGTTGTCATTGAGAGTGGACGCGTCGTCGAGTGTGGCGCTCCGAAAGACTTGCTGGCCGAGAATGGCCTGTTCAGCCAACTCTACGGGAGAGGTACCACTACCTCCACCACCACAGACATGGATCCTGAGAAATCATGGCTCAAAATATGAAGCATCTCTTACCCACGCGCTTTTATCTCTTGGTTGGGGCTCCTACGGTGTTGTTTTCAGGCGTTGTGCTTATAGACCGTGGTTGGATGTGCTCGGTGATGTTTGGCGTCGGTGCATCTACTTCCGTTGAGTGGCTTACAGCAACGGCATTAGACCGATAATTGTGTATTCGACTTCATCTGTTGCATTCCTTTGTCTCCTAGATGCTTTTAGCAATGCTACTCTGCTTATGGAGCAGTGACTCATTAAACGGAATTAATTCCTTCATAATTCCAAATACTTCCGGATTAACCATTCCGGCTTATCATGCCACGTCGCCCAACGGTCGAGCATAAAAAG